>NC_042618.1:229691483-229996227 GCF_901001135.1 Rhinatrema bivittatum
TGCTGTATTCGGGACCAAGTCTTTAGGTAAACCTAACAAAATACTGTTGCAATAATTAATTCTAAGGGTAATCAGTGGCTGCACAACTGATTACAACTCTGCCCTAGATAAAAACAGGTGAATCTTCCAAAGAGCTCTTAAAATTAAATAAAGACCCTTACATAGCTTGGTCACATGGGCAACCATAGATTCTCATAAAAAATTAATCCCAAATTCTTTAGTTGTTTTTGAAAAGGGAGCAAAATGTAAAGAAGGATAAAGATAAGTGTTTGTGATGTGAACATAAATATTTTTACATATCATGTATGGCTAATACCTTTGTGCCAAGTTTGTTGCCTCTAGGCAGTCTTCTACCATTGCATTTATCAGGTGAAGTGTGGAAGATTGAAGTACTTCTCCTGTAAACCCTAATTTCATGTTTTCTTGTACAGGGGTTTTTCCAGTTGCTAGAGAACAAAGTGGTGATTCGCTGCCGTAAACAAGACCTCCCCATGGTTAAGGTAACACTCTGCTTGACTGCCTGGAAAGGAATTGCATCCATCCTAAAGGGGGCAGTGAAAGGCATCATGTTTTATATTAAACCCCTAATAAGCAGATAGTGCAGTGTGCAAGGTTACCAATGACGACAGCTGTGTGGCCTGCAAACAGTGGTTGGCTTGGGCGCTGTTTTTTATGCCCCAGAAGAGGCATTCTGACTTGTGGTGGGAATGGTGACTACTGCTGGGTTTTGGGTGTAACCATGAAATAATTACTTCTTACACTTGCTCTGCACTTTGATCCAGGTGGCAGTACAGAAAAGTATCCCCAGCTACAAGTCTGCTACCAGGAAAGAAATTGATGTCGTTATTGACCAGGACAACTGCCTGCTCCCAGAAATGTAAGACTATGGAGAAAGGAATGGAGCAGCAAAGCTGCAATGTAGTTATTAAAACCCCAATCAATAAATGGAAGAACACTTACAGTGTTTACATGAATTTCTTTAAAGCATATGCTTTGCAAGTCAATCCTATAAGTCAATAACAATCTGTGGGTGGTGGCGGCGGCCAAGAAAGCAAATAGAATGTTCAGAATTATTAGGAAGACTGGGAATAAAACAGAAAATATCAATGTCTCTGTATTGCTCCATGGTGCTACCCCCATGTTGAGTATAGTGTGCAGTTTTGGTCACCGCATATCAAAGATATAGCGGAATTAGAAAAGGTACAGAGAAGGGCAACCAAAATGATAAAGGGGATGGAACAATTCCCTGTGAGGAAAGGTTAAAAGGTTAGGGCTCTTCAACTTGGAGAGAAGACAGCTGAGGGGAGGTACGATAGAGGTCTATAAAATGAGTAGAGTGGCATGGATAAACATGCATCAGTTGTTTGTTCTTTTCAAAAAGTACAAAGGCTAGGGGACATTCAATGAAACTACTAGGTGACATTTAAAACAAGAGACAATATTTTTTAATTCAACACACAAACTCTAGACAGCATTGCTGGAGGATGTGGTGAAAGCTGTTAGTGTAGCTGGGTTAAAAAAAAAGGTTTAAACTGGTTCCTAGAAAGACCATAAACCAAGTAGACTTGTGGTATTCCATTGCTTATCCCTGGGATAAGTAGCTTGGAATCTGTTGACCCTTTGAGATCTTGCCAGGTTCTTGTGACCTGGATTGGCCACTGTTAGAAAGAGGATACTGTGCTTGATGAATCTTTGGTCTGATCCAGTATGGCAAATCTTATGTTATTGTTCTTAACTGCTTTCCATCAAGGGTTTAAAAAAAAAAACAGATTACATTATGGAAATAATTTTGTAACAACCTGCATTAGACTTTCAATACAAGCACAAGTTACGTAGATTTGAAAGGAAAAGTACACGCATGTACTTTCCCTTTTGAAAATTCTTCCATTGAAACTACTCATACACAATTGCACCTGTTAAATTGTGCACAGGAATTTCCCAGCAAATTTAACACACACATACATATGCATTTTCAAAAGTATGCACATAAATGCAGACTCTTGCTGCACTCCTTCCCCCTGCCCCACGAATCCCAGAACAGGAACACTTCCACTCAACCCCAGGTAAACTTAGTGCAAAAATGACGCATGTATGTAAGTTTTCCCGCATATTGGGTAGGCAACTTTCTAACAGAACATTTCTGGGTTACCTCCCTATAAGTAGGGGAGCCAGGCAGAATCCCAGCTATGCATCTGCAGCTTCAGGATGCATTCCCTGACATGTTTCTCTCTGCCCTTCTCATGGTCTATGTACATGCATTGTCTACCCCAGAAACAGCAAAATGCTAAACCACAACTAGTATATCATTCGACGTACAAAGGGACAGGTACACAGCTAGCATTCTTTCAGGCTGGCCTCCGCATATCTGTAGTCCTTTTTAAACTTTTCTGAAAGGTATTTTTGTTAAACAGTTGATATGTTTAACATCTTGTGGCATCAAGCTTTAAGAAATTTGGTGTTTTGGTGTTAGATATTTCATTTTTTGTGCTATATTTGGTAAATGGAATTTTGAATATCGGAAGGCAGCTTTGTTGCTCTCTCTCCATTCATCTGTTTTTCTGGATTATACTTAGCTTATTTTGCAGCATGAGTGCCTTGTTTTTCTAAAATAGGGGTGCAGGAAGGATGTCCAATGTGTCACTTTAAAATGAGTGGTCCTCATTATCTCTGCAGAAGGAAAATCCAATCCAAATCATAGGGTCAGATGGACTAAACATCTTTCCTATAGACACAAACTGGGTGAAAAATATTTATTAGTATTTGATATTTTTTCCTTTTCCTTAAGGGTAGACCAAGGCAAATTACATAACGTAACATGGCATTGAGTACAAACGGTAAATAATGGATACATAAAGATATGACATAAATAGATGAGAAGTGGGATACATTAGGTGTAGGACTAAGGAATAGTGCATTGGATATAAGCAGCAGATGGAGACAGAGCAAAAGCTGACATCACGGCGATATAGTCCCAACCCAACATCAGCCCGCCAGTATTATCTGGAAAAGCCAAACTGTGGACAAAACTGATTATACTTAAACATTATTAGCAACAGCTAACCATTCATGTTTCTCAGCCAGCAGAAACACTGAGCTCAGCCAAAAAAAAGAACATATCTAGCAAACTAAGGGCTAGAGAAGCCACTTACCAGTTTTCAACAAAGAGCAGGAATCATACTCCGCATAGCTCACCCGAAGAAAGGCTAACCACAAATTCAAAAATTGGCAGCTGAGGGCGGATCTGGGATTGACCTGCCCTTGCTAAAGGAAAAGAAATTATCAGGTAAGTAGTAATTTCTCCTTCCTTAGTGTTTGGGCAGGTTAATCCCAATGAGTGGGATGCACCAAAGCTAATTTTGAAAAGGGTGGGAGGCTGCCAGTGGTCCAGTCAATACCACCTGCGCAAACACTGTGTCCTCCGCAGCCCAAACATCCAAGCGGTAATGCTTAGAGAAGGTGTGCAAAGATGACCATGTTACTGCTTGTCAAATTTCAGCAGGTGAAAACAAACGAAGCTCTGCCCATGATACCACCTGAGCCCTCGTAGAATGTGGTCGTTTGTTTCAAAAAGGCAACTTCAGCAGCCACATATGCTGTTGTAATGACTTCCTTAACCCAGCTGACAATTGTTCCCTCATCACCAGTGCTCCCTGCTTACCTCCACCATGGAGCACAAACAGACAGCAAGACTTCCGAATAGCCTTACTCATCTCCAAGTACCATAGAAATTGATACTTGATGGTCCAAGGAACACAAAAGGAAGTACTCAGCTTCATCTCCAAGGCCGGCAGAGAAATAGACAGACTCAAATTAAACTACGAAACCACTTTCAGCTAAAAGGAGGGCACAGTCCGAAGTTGAACCACCCCTGGAGTCAAATGGAGAAAAGGTTTACAGCAGGAAACAGCCTGCAGCTCAGAGACCCAACATGCTGAACAGATTGCTACCAGGAAAACTGTCTTCAATTTAAGCAACCTCAAGGAAAGAGTACATAGCAGTCAAAAAGTGAATCCTGCCAAAAACATGAGGACCAAGTTAAGGTCCCACAGAGGCACCGGAAGGCACAAGGGGGGTAAAGATGCTTAACTCCCTGCAAGACAAAAGACACATCCAGATGGGAAGGCACAGGCCCTCCATTGTCTCTCCCCCTATAACAAGCCAGGGCTGTAACTTGAACCTTCAAAGTGTTAAGGGCCAAACCCTTAAGCAAACCACCTTGAAAAATTCCAGAACGAAAGGAATATCCACCTTGAGAGGTTGAGCACCTCAGTCAGAAGACCAGGCCTCAAAGAACCTCCAAACTCTAAAATAGAGTAGAGAAGTAGAAAATTTCTGGGCCTGAAGAATAGTGGAAATTACCACAGGCAAAAAACCGCTCTTCAACAACTGAGCCCTTCCAATTGCCAAACTGGAGGATAGAATCAACCTGGCTCCTCGTGCAGAATGGGCCCCTGATGTAACAAATCCGTCCGAGATGATAGCCTGAGGGGATTGCCCACCAGAAGCCTCTGGAGATCAGCGTACCTTCAAGCTTAATCCAGAGCCACTAAAAGGATGGTGTTGGTTTGACTTGCAATCTTCTGAATCAGCCTGCCTATCAGAAGCCAGGGTGGAAACGCACACAGAAGGGCACTGCGTGGTCATTCCTGAAGAAGAGCGCCTATGCCCATCACTTTTGGGTCCCGCCTGCAACTGAAGAATTGTGGAACCTTCACATCTTGAAGTTTACCAGCAGGTCTAGATCCGGTAGACCCCAGCTGTTCTTCAGGAGCTAAAAAGCCTTGTCTGCTAGCTCCCATTTTCCTGGGTCCAAGCTTCTCCTGCTGAGGAAAATCGGCTCTGATATTGTCCTTTCTGGCATTGTGAGAGGCAAATATGCTTAGGAGATGCTGCTCTGCCCACACCGTGAGCACATCTATCTCCTCTGACACCTGTTGACTCTTGGTTTCATCTGATGATTGATGTAAGCCACTGTTATCGCATTGTCTGTTATTATTTGGACTGCCCAAGCTTCTAGACACTCGGTGAACCGCAAACATGCTAACCAAACCACTCGTGCCTCCAATCTGTTGATGTTTCACTTCTGCTCTGCTGCATGCCAGCACCCTTGTATCACTAACTCCTGACAGTGAGCACCCCAGCCTTGGAAGCTCGCATCTGTCGTGAGCACCAACTAATCCAGCATCTTCAGGGAAACTCCCTTCCTGAGATGAGCTGCCTGTAACCACCAGTCTAACTGGGACCTCACCTCTAATGGCAGGAGCAGCCTTATCTCATAGTTCTGTGACTTCAGACACCATCGGGAAAGCAATGTATGCCGGAGAGGGCACATATCAGCCCTTGCCCAGGGAACCACTTCCAATACGACAGCTATCAAACCCAAGACATGCAGGTAAGACCACATGGTCGGATGAATAGAGTTCTGCAGGGATCGAACTCGCATCATGTGAATCCAAGACTCTATCAGAAATACTCTGCCCTGCCTTGTATCAAACTAAGCCCTGAGGTACTCCAGGGTCTGAGACAGCTGCAAATTGCTCTTGGCCATACTCACCACCCAACCTAGCTCCTGAGGTAAGGAAACCACCCTGCAGGAAGCACAAAGACTCTCTTGCAGGTCCTTGGCTCAAATCAACCAGTCATCCAGGTAGGGGTGAACTAGAATGCCCTCCTTGCGGAGGGCTGCCGCTACCATTATGACCTTGGAAAAGGTCCTGGATGCCGTGGCTAGCCTGAAAGGCAAGGCCTGAAACTGGTAATGACAATCCAGAATAGCAAACTAGAGGAACCGCTGATGTTCCTGATGGATGGGAATATGTAGATATGCCTCCATCAGATCTAGACAGTTGAGCTACTCCCCTGCTTGTACTACTATTATGACAAAACACTGTTTCCATCCTGAAATGCATGACTTGTAAATATGTTTACACCCTTGAGATTCAGTATGGGCTGATATGACCCTTCCTTCTTGGGCACGACAAAATAAATGGAATAGCAGCCCATATTTTGCTGCAATTCGGGAACAAGAGTCACTGCATTCAGGTTCAACAGCATTTGTAACGTCACTTCCATTTCTACTCTCTTCTGAAGGGAGTTGGAAGAAGAGACTATAAAAGCGTCCTGAGGAAAGTGACAAAATTTGAGAGCATAACTGTCCCAAACCACTTCAAGAACCCATTGTTCCAAGGTAATCTGGACCCACTTGTGATTAAAAAAAAAAAAAAAAATGGGATAGGTGACCTCATATCTTCTGCACCATCAGGTGAGCCTGCAATCCTTCATTGGAAAGACCGAGGGGCTCCACCTCCTGAGCCCGCATCCTTTTGAGGTCCTTGAGGGCGAAAGGACAGACCTGCAGAAGGGCCAAGATCTACACCAGTAGTCTCAAGGAGACAGGATCATGGGTTTCTTGTCCTCTGGCAATTGAGGGCCCTGGGTCTCTCACCATTTACTTGCCAGTTTTTCTAATTCACTGCCAAACAAAAGTGAGCCCTTGAAAGGCAGCTTGGTAAGATTGGCCTTTGAGAAAGTATCCGCTGGCCAGTTGCGCAGCCACAGCTGTCGCCTGGCTGCAATAACCGAAGCAGCTCCTCTGGCAGCTGTGCGAGCCAAGTCACAGCCTGCATCAGCTAAGAAGGTGGCCCCCGGTTCTATCATAGGACCAAGATTGGACACTGTGCTAGTAGAAACTTGACAAAGACGCAAGGTAGGCCCGAGCTACCAAAGCACAACAAGAAGCAGTTTGTAAGTTCATTGTCACTGCTTCAAATCTTGCTTTAGAATAGCCTCAATTCTTCTATCCTGAGCATACTTCAGCACCACACCGCCCTCTACCAGTATGGTGGTACGTTTCGTGACAGAATGCACCAAGGCATCCACCTTAAGGAAGCGCAACTGCCCTCAGGCTTGCGGAGCCAAGGGATATAAACCCGCCAAGATATGTCCTCCTTTAAAGGATGCCTCTGGCACATTCCATTCCAGATCAATCAACTCCTGGATTGCATCCAGGATGGGAAAGAAACAAGAAGCCTTGCATGAGGTGACCAAAATGGGATCCTTCTCCATCCCCATGGAGTCAGACCCAGCTACTTCGAGGGTCTTCAAGGTCAAAGAGAGCAAGCTCATAAAATCATCTGTATGAAAGAAACAGAGAATCTGGGGGAATCTTTCCTTCCTCACCGGGAGAGCCACTACCATCATCATTGGTATCATCCTGATCCACCTGTATTCAAGTCTTGTCAGACTGCGCTGTGCCAAAGGCGCTTGACCTTGAAGACAGGCAGAAGAGGAGTCTGCGCGCGGGAACCTCCATTAGCTGGCAATGTCAACTCAGAAGACCGCCCCTGTAGAAATATTTACAATGGTTGGGATAATTCTACCCAAAAAAGGATGGATCCATTTCAGGCCCTATAGGTCCGAAGCTGACATCCTGAGAGCAAGTGTCTCCTGCGACTCGCTCTGTGGATCAACCGAGAGAGGAGACACCGCCTCGTGCTGCTCTCAGTTCCTCTCCCTGCAGACAGAGGATATGGATCATTGTCTGCAAAATCAGAAGGATTTAAATTTCCCCGAGCATCCAGGCAGCGTTAACACAGGCTTAAAGTCAGCTCTGGCTGAATGGCTGTGATGTGACATGCAGCACAAATGGATAAGCGCTTAAGTTTCTTTGCCATGGGTGCCATGGTTGTAAGCATGTAGAATGGTAAAAACACGTGCTTAGAATTATGCACGCAAAAAACCCATGCCCAAAATGGACGCACATAAAAAAATGTGCATACAAGTATACATGCCTAGGCCGCATGGCCAACTAGTACTGAAACCAAAAATGACGTTGAAGTTGAGCGCACAACGGCACAGACCGACAGCCCAGGTCAAAACGTGGGAAATCACCCTGCGGCCTACCATGCACCTAAAGGAGAGAAACCTGGGAGTGGGGCCTTGCCAAACGGCTGCTCAACCTGCCATGCCTATATTACCCTCCTCACCTCGCTGAACTCCCCAGAGACGTGAGCGGGACAGCCAAACTCTGAGGCAACAGACCCTTTCTCCTACTTTCCTCTCGCTGTTTATACATTTTTTTTTATAAAGTAAAAAACTTTTACCTGAGCTCAGCCCTCCATGGGTGGAAAGGGCTTAAAGCCTTACTTGTGGAGCCTCTCTGCATGCAACTGCTATTGAAATTTTAGATCCATGTCAGTCAAGGCTATCGAACTGAGGGCACTCACTGAGTATCTACAGTGGTGCTATATAGACGTCTCGTCTTTCATCTCCTTTTGATTACTTTTTTTTTCTTTTAATCACAGGCAATCCCCTGAAGGGAAATGCATATACACCATCAGTTGGAGACTGAAAATACTGGTAGGCTGATGTCAGGGCGGGACTATATGGCTGTGATGTCAGCTTTTGCTCCGTCTCCATCTGCTGCAGAGGTGCATAACCCACATGTTGGGACTGACCTGCCCGAGCGCTAAGGAAATTAAGAACCAATTAGATTGAGGTAGCCCGAAAGAGAGCAAACCTTGTAGGAGATATGGTCAGGAAGATTTCCAGTGAGTAGGTCCCAATCTTTTTGGTACATCTTGCCCATAATTAGGAGCTAGAGGTGGATATGTTTATATATACATAACATTAACATCAGATGCCATTACACCACTGTAATTTCAAAGGAGATACAAAATGGGCAATTTATCTTTCAGCTGCTTTCTCTACAATAGTGTGGCCTTTTAATCTTTTAAAGAATGTGTTTTCCAGGGAATGCATGGTTCATACTAGACTATCTGCGTCTGTTAGTGGTGACACGCACGCTGTATAAACAGGCTGGGGTTTTTTTCTGTAATTTAATTTTTATTGATGAATCTCGAAGCAAAACCGCCATTAAAAGTTTTTTGTTTTGCACAAAAGTCTCCAAGACATTCAACAAATATGCATACAATCCAATATTATATAGTACAATTAGAATACCACCCTCCAACCCTCCCCTTCTTCCTCCCACCACTCTGCCCCATTCTCCAAAAACATTGATATGAGGCACAAAACTGGGGAACGAAAACATCGCATAATATTGTAGTGAAGTACGTTTGCAACCTAACCAAAGCTGATATGGACTCCTGATTTTATCAAATTGCTGCTGGGAATCATTTTAAGAACATAAGAAAATGCCATACTGGGTCAGACCAAGGGTCCATCAAGCCCAGCATCCTGTTTCCAACAGTGGCCAATCCAGGCCATAAGAACCTGGCAAGTACCCAAAAACTAAGTCTATTCCATGTTACCATTGCTAATGGCAGTGGCTATTCTCTAAGTGAACTTAATAGCAGGTAATGGACTTCTCCTCCAAGAACTTATCCAATCCTTTTTTAAACACAGCTATACTAACTGCACTAACCACATCCTCTGGCAACAAATTCCAGAGTTTAATTGTGCGTTGAGTAAAAAAGAACTTTCTCTGATTAGTTTTAAATGTGCCCCATGCTAACTTCATGGAGTGCCCCCTAGTCTTTCTACTATTCGAAAGAGTAAATAACCGATTCACATCTACCCGTTCTAGACCTCTCATAATTTTAAACACTATCATATCCCCCCTCAGTCGTCTCTTCTCCAAGCTGAAAAGTCCTAACCTCTTTAGTCTTTCCTCATAGGGGAGTTGTTCCATTCCCCTTATCATTTGCACATGGTAATTTTCAAAAGGGTTTACACACTGGGTTTTACACGGGCAAATGCGCTTTACGTGTGTAAGTGGGCTTTTGAAAATTGCCACATTATATGCCATTGAATTATCAATAGGTTTTACCCACATTAACTGCACTTTAAACGGCTCTTGAAAATTGCTACAATAGTATGTTACGTTTACATGTGTAGCTCCTTGGGAGGCAAGTTTCAGTGTGAACATTCAGCTGTCAAAGGATGTATAGATGCCTTCTTGCACCAAAAAATAAACAGGTTGTTTTAACTAAAGGAAATCCTGACTGCAGCTATGAATGGATTAGAACCTATTTGTAAGGATGAAAGCAGATCTTACAGCATAGTGCAAGCATTATGCCCTCCAGCTATTGATCTACTCACAGTTGGCTTGGTTTAGCCAGCTGGATGGTGTGTTAGCCCAGCCCCCTTTCTCAGACTGACTTCTGTCCACTGTGGATGTGTTAATTTTTGTTCCTCTCTGCACACTCTCCTAACAGGATTCTTATATGGCTTTCTTTTCTGTTCCTAGTGCGGGTGGTATTGAAATGTTCAATGCGGATGGGAAAATCAAAGTGTCCAATACCCTAGAAAGTAGGCTGGATCTTATAGCCCAGCAGGTGAGTGGCGAATGGGCCTGGGTCCCAGCCCTGTTAAGGCTTCGCTCGTAGATGCTCGCTTGGTGGACGTTACTATTTCTGTTGGTTGGTTGAGGGTATGAAGATATTGAAGGTTATGATATGTTTGGAGGGGGGGGGGGGGGTTTGTGTTTTTTTTTTTTAATTACCCCATCATTTCATTTCAGCTTCATAAAAAAAAAAAAATGGATGGAGATGGCAATTTTGTGCCAACAAGTGGTTGGTCTCATATTCTCTGAGATGTTTACACTCCCTTTGTTTTTACTGGTTGCCAGAGTCTTCAAACAGCAGGTTTTGTTTGATTTTTGAATGTAAGGAAATGTACCAGTGTGTAGGTATTTTTTTCTGCCATTTTATATTTAATTGATTTGATTCACTGTGGCTCCCATTCAGATCCCTGCTTTTCATTGCCTAGTCTTTAGGAAGCAAGCAATGATAATCCCTCCCACCAAACTAGTTCCTGAATTTTAAATGACATTTCTGATACCTGGAGTGGAATATGGAGCATTTGCTTTGTTTTATTCCTCATTTCACCTGTTAATGAAGGAAGGCTGTTCTTGATCAGGAAACTTAACTGCTGTGCAGTATTTCAAAAGTATACAGGGTTAGCAGTAAAACTTGCCATCTAATAATTCCATGTTTTTGGAGATCTTTAATAGTAAAATCTTTAAATGCTCTGAACAGTTCCCCTGAACCTCTAAGGACAGCTATAGAGGAAAGTGTGGCCAGTAATCTCAACACTCTGGGTCAGAATGGTTCAGGGTATAATGCAGTTTGTGACATCAAAGCTAATATAGACCAGTTGGATCTCACTCCATGTGGGATCCTTCGTGATTCTTCTGGGAAGATGGCTACTCCTAGGGTTCGGGGGCATTGCAGGGGAGCTGCTTTAAATTTCCAGCACTACCTGCAGAATGGAATTGAGCGCTCTCAAAAGGTCCTGTACTACACTGGCCTAGCTGCTGCAAGAACACTATAGGATGGTCTCTCTTCTCATGATGGGGCTGAGCACTCTGGCAAATACATCAATGAACTTGATCCCCAGACAGATCTTGGTCCTTTTCCTTCCCCACTCAGCCAGCAGGAGCACAACAGCATTTCATTGCTTCCTCTACTGTGCATTTGCTTGGCTCTAATCTTGCACTATGCCAGCAGGTCCTATAACAATAATGTGAGATGTGCAGGGTACCATGCAGTTTACTGTGACCTGAGACAGGAACTGTGCCGATAAACGGTAGGAGGCCAGATGAGGTTGCAAAGTACAGCAGCCATGCCTGGGAAGGAGCGCAAGCCCCAGATCTCATTCCCTCCCAAGCTGGGCCTTCTGTGCCAATCCTCCCCTAGGTGCTATAGAGGAGGCAAAGGGCCTTGTTTTTGCTGATCCCTGCTTCTTGCTCTCCTCCCCCACTGCCGGCAGTGTGGGTATGTGAGCTTGTGCCCCTTATGTATGTCTATGCTACCTGCCCCCTGTGCATGTGAGGAGTGTGTGAGCCATGCCTTTGCCATCATATCATATATATTAGTAAACGCCCCAGTGTTGCTTGGGTTGGTCTGGCCAAATAACAAGCTGTGTCTGGCGGTTCTTGTATGTATATGTGCACGCGACAGAGCATCTTGTCTTTGCACAGCTCCAGGTGCAACCTGGTGACTATAAACATGAAAGTGTAGCTGACACAAGCCTTTTATTTATCCATAATATCTATAGAGAGAGAGAAATCTAAACAGCACAGGAATTGCCTCCTCATAACACCAGACATGGTGCCAGGGCTGGATTTAAAATTACAGCGCCCATAGGCAAAGGACTTAAGCTAGGGGGATTTTCCTCTGGCTATCTGAGAACAGTGGTTGGAGGGAGGGGGGGAGGTGTCTGTTTTTTGGGTGCCTTCAGAATCCAGTGCCCTAGACACGTGCCTGTGTTGCCTATACCTAAATCTTGCCCTGCATGGTACATCTTTTTTTCTATTGGTCCTTCAGTGATATCCTAATTGGACTGAAAAACATAACTTACACAAAGGTTGTGTTGCCCTCTCAAAACTACTGCCCAAGATCTTTTTTTTTGAAATGGTGTTTGGTGTTATGCCAACAAATTGTTTTAAATTGCTCAGAAGTTAGCAGGTCACTGTTTTTCCATTCTGCTGCTTCATGTAGAAGGAAACACAATCTCATGCATGCTTGCAATTAATATATTTTCCATTGTAGCTTCCACTGCATCGAGCAGGATTTCTCTCATTTTTGTATACTGCTGGCCTGTAGCATGTGATTTTTTTTTTTTTTTTTAAGGAGCTAGTGTAATAGTACCTAGAGAAAAATTAAAGCTGGCAATACAGTTTCCTTGTACAAATTCAAACCTCTCCCCTAGAGTATAAGGAGAAACGTTTCATAGTACCTGTTACTCATTTGGTTTTTCAAGCAGAACAGACAAACACTGGAATAGCAAGCATGCAGGTAGCTCTAGAAGTGAAAATCAAGATAGATGCATTGAAGCCCTGGCTCTGATTTTAGCAGCATGGTTGGAATAGGGGCTTGAATATTGGCAGCATAAAGTCTCTTTTTACACGGTGATCTTGTTCCTTTTGGTTGCTACAAAGCCTGGTTGGAATAGGAGAAAGCTAGAGTCCTTGACTGGGAGTGGAAGTAGGCAGATCACATTGGTAGTGGAGGCTTTTTTTTTTTTTGACGCATTATCTTCAGTGGTGTTGGATAGGAGAAACTAATGTACCACACTCAGAGGAGAAAAAGTATTCCTTGTGGGAGTTGGCTAGGGCCATTTCTTTTCAGTTTTTATTATATTTTGCCTGTGAACCATCTTATAGCAAAAGAAACGATCTTGTTATAACAGAGGAGAGTAATCAGTAAAAGACATTTTTCCCACTTTGTTTTTTCCTAACAGAGAAATTCCCAGGAAAAATAAAAGCTGAAAATTAAGGTCCCTAGCGATCTCCCAGCCACATTAAGTCTGTCTTCTCTATAAAGGAGGCCGCTCAACCAGTCAGGACAGGGACCAGAAGCCAAACCTTTCCTTTCTAGCTCCCCCCTTTACAGTTTATTACACATTTTTATATTGCACCCTGTACCTGTTTGGCGGCAGACTCTGCAGTTTAACAGTGAGATGCTAATGTTTGTATACTGGTGTGAAGGTATATTGTCACTTGGATGTGAGAAGGGGAAAAATAATGTTTTTCTTCTCTTCCAACAGATGATGCCAGAAATCAGAGGAGCTTTGTTTGGTGCCAATGCGAACAGAAAATTCCTGGACTGAGGGTGGTCTGGGGAATGAGTGCTCCACCCCCACCCTAGCAATGGCAGCCAGCATTCCAGCTGGAAAGAAATACAAGCGTGTGTCATATTTAAGTAAAAACTTATTTGTAATGTGTTATCTAACTTATATATGTATATCACAGGAAAAGTATTCGCATTAGCTCTGGGGCAGAATCGCTTTAGGCGATGCAGGGATAACAAATGGGTTGTGTTGGCAAACAGCGTGCCCTTCCTTTTGAAATTGTATTGTCGTTCAGCATAGTTGCAACAAAATTGATTTCTGCTGTAGAACCAGGGTGGGGGGTGGTTCCTCCTTTGTCTGTGCTTTTTCCTTGGCCCCATTTCTGAATGTTTAAACTACTGCCTTTCTTTTGCGGTTTCATGTAGAAAGCATGTGTTACTTATTCTGTATAAAAGATGTAATAATCTGTATATGTGGTTAAATGAAGAAACAAAGTGCTTGCCTGTTTATTCATCATGGTGTGGGCTGTTAGTTATTTATTATAATAAAAAAAGTGTTTTCTCTTTGGTCTCTGCTACCTTGAGAATCCATAAGTCGGAGCAGCCTGGCAGAAAAGGCGACTGTTGCTATTGGGCTATGGCAGAAGCACCTGAATCTGTGTTGGCAGCACTTCATGGCCAGGAAAGGGAGATGGTCTGGGAGTGCACCTCCGAGATGGATTACTAGATATACATTTTATATATGGAGGTGTATACATATATATCTAGTAATCCATCTCGGAGGTGCACTCCCAGACCATCTCCCTTTCCTGGCCATGAAGTGCTGCCAACACAGATTCATATATAAGCAACTGTGCTCTGACTTGCAGTGCCTCCACGGTGTAGCCATTGTTTAAGTCCCTGATTAGGCAGTCAGTGTGCCCCTTTCAGGACTGTTCAAGTTACCCTCTTTCTCCCTCTCCTTTGCTCACCCCTGACTTAAATAAGTTCTATCTCTTCACCTCAAAGGAGGCAGCACTTCTCAACCTCATTAGCAGCAAAGTATACTTTCCTTCCATGGGCAGGGATTTTTCATTTTTAGATGGTGATATATAAAAACATACTTTTTCCCTAATAACATCCTTAGAATTCTGTCTACCGAACTGTAAAATCTAGTACACAGAGCGTGCTGAGAAGTAAAGGTCATGACTACAATGTTTTGAGGGGTACATGAGCCATGTAGGCAGAAAAACAGACAGCAGCTGCTAGGACTGAAGAGAAACATCTGACAAATTCAAATGTCAGCAAAGATTCAAGTGAACCCTAAATTCAGGTAGACAAGGCGTTAAACCTTAATAGCAAATAAATTATTACAATAACATTGGCTGTCCTGTGCGCTTGTAATTGAGCTGAACAGTAACTGCAGTAGGGTTGGGAGATGAGAGAAAAAATCACAAGTGGCAAGCAGGCCAGCCTAGGCCCACCACATTTTACAGAGCTGGCTGCAAACAGACCTAGGTTTTAGGACGTGCACACTGAAGATTCAGCAGAGTTCTAGATACTTGATCTAAGAACTGGATTAGACTTAAGAGAGTTTAGATCCTCCACAGCCTCCCTTTGGGAGGTCACTGTAAACTTTTAAGACTCAACTGAAACCTACCAGCAGTTTTTATTAGCATATCATCTAAAGTAGCAATCTAAACCATGGCTTTTTGATTGCTGTCCCAAATTTGGTTTCAGTTGAGTGCCATAGTCATAGTGTTTGAGAACAGCTTCCTTACATGTCTCATCCCCCCTCCCCCCCAAAAAAACAAAAACAAAACAACCCCATGTATGCACTAAGGAGTAGTTCTATGAATATTTTTTCCTTGTCCTTTTTAAAATGTTTATCAAAGCTCAGCTCTTTGAAAAGTATGAAGTAACACTGCCCCCCCCCCCCCCCCCCCCCCCCCGTGATCCTTGCATAGCAGGCTGCCTATGTCTGAGCTTTATTGGTGCTGCTGTTGATTTTATTGCTAACTTGTTTTTCCTTTTTCTTCATATTTTTAAATAAAAGGTGTGCATCTTTTATTGCAACTGCAACTATTAAAAAAAAAAAAAAAAAAAGCAGGCCCTGCCCTCCAGGTGTTGTGCTTACACCCTGTTTAGCACTAGTTCTATCCTCATGGCCCTAGTTGGTAAATGTCCTAAATCTTAGGCAAAAGGCCATGACGGGACAATCCTCAGCTCATAGCCCAGACCAGGAATGGTGAACGCCAGTCCTTGAGTGCCACAGACAGGCCAGGTTTTCAGGATATCTATAATGAAAATGCATGAGAGAAGATTTGCATGAACTGCCTCTAATAGAAGACAACTCATGCATATTCATTGTGGCACTCAAGAACTGGAGTTTGCCATCCCTATGCCAGCCCCTCCACTTCGATCTTAACACAAAAATTAAAAAGTAATGCTGTTGCCATGCTTTAGCTACAACAGGGTAGTACTAACATGGGTATATAATGCCAGTGAGAATTAAGACGCTATAGCTTACTTAGATCTACAATAGACACTGTCAGGCACGAAATAAAGAGGGGAATCTTGCTCTATGCTAACTGAATTATCACAAGATGTTTTCCAGTAGAAAGGCTGATTTTTAATTTCCCCTTACTTATGCTGGGTAGGGTTTGTGCTCAAGTTAGAGAGCACATTAGCTAACATTGCTGCTCATTCTCACACATTATTAGTTTTACAAATGAGCTTTAACAGCTGTAGTGTTTTTAATAGGGCTGTCCCCTATATTTGTCATTCATCATTAGACAGCTAGCCTAAGATTGAGTACATAAAGATACTGCGCTCTGACCTTTCCCTTAACGCTCCATGCCCAGTCATTGCTGTAGGGTTAAGTACATCATATAAAGCAGATTCTCACACTTTGCTTCAGCAGCCAAAACTAGATTACTTATCACAATTCAGATAGTGTAGTAGTGAGAGTCACAATGCCAGAATGGAGTAAGTGATCTACTGTTACAAAAAAGAAAAGTTAATATAAAACTAAATACACCCCTATACATACATACATACACACACACACACTCGCTCTGTCACACTGGTTGTATTAGGAAATCAGAATAGCAGCATGGAAAAACCACTGTGCTTTAAGTAGAACTAATCAGTGGCAGATCAGCCCATTACTTCCTTTTTTTGGCAAACCCTGCCCAAGGATGCACTGTCCAAATATCCCTATGCAGGGCTTGACTAGTGGCAGTACTCTGGGCTGCCTGTGTAGAGACCTGGCCTTGATTCCCAAGTCTAGTTTCTGCTCCCTGGGCCAGCTGAAGCAGGAAGATGCTGCAAACAAAAGATTCCTCTGTGGGGATAGGAGTCCCAGTTCTCACCAGCATTTAGGGGCAATGATTTAGAGTACACAAGTTTCAAAGGGAACCCTGGTCTGGGGGAGCTAGAGGAGGATTATGACTGCATCTGTTGAGCTTGGTGGGAGAGAGATTAAAATGGGCGTAAAAGTTCAGATAGCTGTGACTGAAGGTCCCATGTCACTGTAGTCTCACAGGCCAGTTCTGACGGAGTCAGAAACTCCTGTGCCAAAGCCAGAGAAAAACCATTTGGCACTGCAGTGCTCCCAGAGGTTATTCAGACAGCTAGGGCAGCAGCCCCTTGGGTAGGGGCCAGAGGTTTGCCAGATTTCTAAGTGCAGTGTGTTACTGGAAAGCTGTGCCGATGTCTGCATCTGGACCTCAGAAATTGCATCTATGACATTTTCATTCTCTCGTTGACCCTGACTCAACATTCTCCCTCACCCAAAGCACACGCACCAGAGGGCCAAATAGTGAATGCTTTGCCCTAAAGGAAGGTAACTATTTTGAAATAGCTTCCTGTGGCTGCCGTTTCCAGCCCAGAGAAGGAAAGGCTGGCACCAGCTGCTGTAGTGCAAGAGGCCACATTTCTCTTATTTTTATGTGCAAGCTTGTGTTCCATACTTGGAGTCCAGACTCCCTGCTGCTGCCCATTGGTGCAGTGGCTGGGGTTGTTGGATGCAATGAGAAGGCAACCCTGCCATCAGCACAGAGCTCATCTTTCAAAATAAGAATACCCAAAATACAAAACCCTATTTTTATATAAATACACACTAATCAATATTCTTTTTAAGAGGAGTTGTATCCTCTGGTCTTCATAGTTACAATTAGGGGTAAGAAGAGCAAATTTTTCATGTTTTTTTTTTCCTATCATTTTATTCAGGACATTTGTTTATTTTTAGTTTCATTTCCTTTTTTTCTATTGTGTTTTGAGAAATAGTGCATGCTATTTTCCAATACATAAAAAAAGGGGGGGGGGGGAATAAAAACTTTAAAACAAAATTTCCCAAACAAAGCAGAAGACCTTGTGGGCTCTGGCCCACCCTCTGTTCCTTCCCCTCCCTCCCCCCAGGCTGCAGTTATTGCCCCAGCAACAGTAGTTTTTTGTTTTTTTAAATCAAAACCATCCCATACCATCTCCAACCCCCAGCCACTCCCCTTTCTTTAAAAAAAAAAAAAAAAATACCCTTCCTTCTGTTAGTCAGTCTTCCCACCTTCCCAACCGCAGCAGACTAAATCCTGGCTGGTCGTGGAATAGGGGCCTGGGAGTCACCCCTCTGCTCCCAGACCCAGCTGACAGGAGTTACGCAATGGCACCTGTAGCCCATTACAGGATAAGGACAAAGGGCAGCTGTTAGGTTTGGGAGTGGAGAGGTTATCTGGACCCCATCCTCAGGACTTTGAGCTTCAGGTTAAGTTCTCTAGCATTTTCCTGACAACGCTCCCAGTTTCTGATCCCTTCCTCCTACTTTTTCATTTGCTCCAATTGATAGCCCTATTGCAACTGTACTAACTCATGTACAACAGTAGCTTGTTGCCCCTTTACACAGTTTTCCCTTTGACTTTGACTTCATTTAACCGCAGCAATACGACAGAGGAAATCTTGTAAACAGTCTTGAAGATCTGCTCCAAGGTGTTGGAGTCATTCACTTTGACATCTGTGCTCTCGTACGTAGGAGGACTGTTTAAAGTTCTATCACGGAGCTGAAAAACCATTGCCCCATCCCTCCCTGCATTCAAGCAGCTCATCCGGAGACTCTTCATTCAGCATTAATGCAAGAAAAGGCAGGCATGCACTCCACGCTGCCCCACCTTCTCCTCACCATGGAGGCTTCCTTTTTATAGAGGAAGGGTCAGGCACAAGGTGGGGATCATGCATCTCTTTCTCATCACCACACTGAAGATGCAGGTCAGGACACTGCCAGCTGCAGCCCCCAGCATTCTGGTCCCAGGAGGCAAGAGGGACAAACAGCCAGCCCAGGCAGGTCCTAGATCATAATGACTCCTAATGAATTCATTTTACATAGACCTCTTTGCAATGGATGGTGGACAATATGTGCACTAATAACACTATGCCTTGGTACAACAGAAAAGCTTGTATTCAACTGCCTTAAAAAAGTTCCACCAACTCTTGCGTGCCAGGCAGATGATAGCAGAATTGAATGGGGCAATGCACAAATCAAGAGGAAGGAAGCAGCTTTTAGTTCTTGGATAATTAACCATCATCACTTAAAAATGAAAATAAAAGTTCTTTTTAGGATATTAGAGCGGGACTAAGTACATGTAAAGTTCACGAGTGCATTTGCTAACGACAGGCAGGCACCGGGAAGGCTGCATGGGCCTGGTCACTGCTTCGTGTCACGTGAACTGAATGCTAAACGCAGAAAGGTTTCTCTCCAAAGCTCGAGGACAAAATGCCGATGTTGCTGGAAGACTGAAGTAAACTCGGTCTGGTTTTCTGGTCTGCATTCGTTCTTAGTGAAAGAATCTTAAGATGTATTCACCAATCCCGATGAAGTACACTGCCTGTGCGATGCCAAACAGGGGGGCTATAACCAGGGCCCGGCAGCCAGCTCCCTTCATGAAGGCCCTGGGACCCTCCTTTGTCCAGATTTTTCTGAATGGGAAAAGAACACAGACAGACTCCTAAGAAATATTATAATTCTGTTTCTCAAAGTGATTTATGCCAAAGTGTTTTATCCTTTAAAATCCTAAATAAACACTTCTGGATCCTTGAGCATTCACTGCTGGGGCAGGGGGTTGAGGGCAGATTAGGAGGTAAAAGGCCCTAGGCATCCTCCATGCTTTCACAACTGCCTGCTGCTTCTGGAGGGTGCTTTTGGCCCCAGCAGCAGCAGTTATTACCGCTATGGCACTGCATCTGCCTGTGACTGCTCACCAGACATAACACCGCTAACCAGGTTCTCCAAATCCTCTGCAGTTACTAGATTTTCAATATCTCAGAGTCTAATGTTTCAAGTCTCAAACTTGATTCATCTGAATCAGTATATTCTTTAAAGATCTACTGTGGAATGAAACAGGGAGAACTATACTGGCTTCAGCTAATATCCTAGTCTCATAGTGTCCTCTCCCCTCCCTGTTGTCACCACCGTCCACTGAGTCTGCCTCCTCCTGCCCTTGCACCATACCAAGAGAAGATGGGAGACTATGGCACAGCCTTCCTTAAAGCATGTTTCTGTCCTCTCACATTCTTACTGGCTCTTAATGCCATTGACATGATAGACTTTAAGAAAAATATCATCATGAGCGAGTAGGGCATTTTATAGTGTTACAATGTACACACAGTAGATTCAACACACAGTTTTGTCAGCAACAGTAGAGTACTGCAAACTGCAATATTCACTAACCTAGACATTGTCTACTACTACTATGTATGTCACACAATACAATATCACTTAGACAGCAAGCTGTCATGGTCATGCATGGCATGCACTAAACACACAGTCTCTGTGAGACAGTATACCTTTATTAAATGCATACAGTGTTTCAGCTCTTAACCCTACTGATATACCGAATTACTCAAAGTAATTTACAATTAGTTCCCTTTTACCAGTAACACTGCAATGCACACAGAACAGCACAACAGTGTAGTGAACTAGTGACTGACAGCTCATTTTCTTCCTCAATTCTTTTTGTAAACTTTTCCTGGAACTCAACTTTGAAGCAAAGAGCTTCAAAACCCATGCACTGACTTTCTGAAATCAATCACACAACTGACTGAAGATGGTGCCTGTTCAAGCTAAAAAAAAAAAATAAAATAAAAAATTAAGTTGAAAGTGAAACACGAAGAAAGACTTAGGATGGTTGACAAGCTGCTTGCAAGAACTGGTCCTGCTATTTGCCCATCCCCACACTGGGTCCAGGTTGTCAGAAAGACTCAGTCCAAAAAAAAAAACAACCCAACATGCATTGCTTAATATTTCCCTCAGACTTGAAATGGCAACAAAATGAAAAATAAAATGAAAACTTTTTGTATTGGCATCTTTATTTCATTTCATTGCCAACAAAATGAAACAAAAAATTGGGGGGGGGACCTCAGCAACAACTTTTGTATTGGAGCCTGGAGGTTTCTGACCTTAATGCAGGCAATTGGAGACACATCTTGCCCCAGAAGGACCCCGAGGACCATAAGAAGAGGCACGTTGCGGCATGCCAAAGCCACACACCAAAGGGGTGTGCCCCTTCTAAAAAATGTTTCTTTCCCTTGTTTACTCAGTATGGGAAGAAAAAGGAAGGGGAAAACTATAACTACAACATCGGTAACCTCGTCGACTCCAGCTCATGGTCCAATGGACTTCCATGTGATTAGAGCTAAGTCACCACTGCGGGAACAGAATATGGAATTAGCTGGGATTTCATTATCCCCAAGAAACACGTTCTCCAGCTCCCAGGCCACAAGAACATAAGAACATGCCATACTGGGTCAGACCAAGGGTCCATCAAGCCCAGCATCCTGTTTCCAACAGTGGCCAATCCAGGCCATAAGAACCTG
The DNA here is from genome assembly GCF_901001135.1 of Rhinatrema bivittatum. NCBI lineage: Eukaryota > Metazoa > Chordata > Amphibia > Gymnophiona > Rhinatrematidae > Rhinatrema > Rhinatrema bivittatum. The sequence goes on from NC_042618.1 coordinate 229,712,861, forward strand.
GCAAGGACCCAAAAACTAAGTCTATTCCATGCTACTGTTGCTAGTAATAGCAGCACTTATTTTCTAAGTCAACTTAATAGCAGGTAATGGACTTCTCCTCCAAGAACTTATCCAATCCTTTTTTAAACATAGCTATACTAACTGCACTAACCACATCCTCTGGCAACAAATTCCAGAGTTTAATTGTGTGTTGAGTGAAAAAGAACTTTCTCCGGTTAGTTTTAAATGTGCCACATGCTAACTTCATGGAGTGCCCCCTATCTTTCTATTATCCGAAAGAGTAAATAACTGATTCACATTAACCCGTTCTAGACCTCTCATGATTTTAAACATCTCTATCATATCCCCCCCCCCCCCCCGCCCCTCAGCTGTCGCTTCATCAGGTGCGTCTTTATTTGATTTAAATATACCTCAGAATGACTCTCATGATCAGGGGAATAGCAATATGGTGAAGTCTCAACAAGAGTTGGGTCATACACCTAGTAGTGGTGATCTACCAACAGGGGAACATGAGAATTTGGACAATGTATTGTTAGCATCAACAGTCATCCATCCTGTTCCTGAACCTGTGATACTTAACTTAGTAAAGGAAGAGCCATTACTGAATATACAGGAGGAACCAGAGGTATCATTACTAGAATTGAAAATGCTTTGACTAGCTCTATAATGTGCCACATGCTAACTTCATGGAGTGCCCCCTAGTCTTTCTATTATCTGAAAGAGTAAATAACCGATTCACATTAACCCATTCTAGACCTTTCATGATTTTAAACATCTCTATCATTACTAGAATTGATAATGCTTTGACTAGCTCTATAATGTGCCACATGCTAACTTCATGGAATGCCCCCTAGTCTTTCTATTATCTGAAAGAGTAAATAACTGATCACATTAACCCGTTCTAGACCTCTCATTAACCTGTTCCTGATCCTGTGATACTTAACTTATTAAAGGAAGAGCCATTACTGAATATATAGGAGGAACCGGAGGTATCATTACTAGAATTGATAATGCTTTGACTAGCTCTATAAAACAGTTATATGTATATCCAGAAAAAGCATCTCTAAAGCTTTTGGAATTGGAATAATAGAGCTTCTAAAGTGGAAACTGAGGTTAAGCTGTTCCCCCAAAATGTGGACTTTAGTATGAAAATTATTTGCTTCCTTGTTAAGTTGCCTATTTGTGATAATATTATTCCTGTCTTATCATTCTAAGATGTAATGATTAAATTAAAAAAAAATAAAAATTGTATTCCATTTTAAAATTAATGCACATCCCTAGAAGACTGGTCTCTGCTTTTAGGAATGTGAGGAGGTGTAGGAGCCTACACTTCAAGTCATGAGGTCTGTCCACTTGGACAAGCTTGGGATACACTGTACCAGACATAGGCAACTCCAGTTCGGGAGTGAATACACATGAGATAGATTTGCATACAACAGAAACAGTGCATGCAAAATATACTCATGCATAATCATTGTGGATGTCCTGAAAACCAGACCTGTTTGTGGCACTCCAGGACCGGAGTCGCCTACCCCTGCACTATACACTAAAGCAAAGGTCTGCAATTTTTCTAAATATTAGAGCCATTTCATGTTTTTTGACTAAAATATTATGGGGCCGATATACTAAGTAAGATCTACGGAGAAATTGGTGTTAGTTGTCGGCACGCATTTTTTTTTAGCGCATGCAGCAAAAGCAGTTGCCTTCATGGGATGTAATAAGGGATGGCATGCGAATTAGATATGCCCAGAAAATCCATGCAATACAAATATCCATGCAGAAATGCATGCTATAATGCATGCTGAAGGCCCTATGCAATAAACCGCGCATAAACCCACACTGATGTGGTGAACTGTGATTGATTCTCAGTTGAAAGTCTTTAAGACGATAGTGAGTTAGTGGTCTAGGAGTGGGACTGAAGAACGGTAGAGCAATGTCTAACTCCTTCATGATCTGTCATGAAGGGGTTAGACAGCGTGAGAGCGATAAAGACGGATGCTGGTGAGCGGGGGAAATGCAGCAGAGATTTGGAAGGGGCTAGAAAAGCAATCAGCATTTCTGACATTCAATGAAGTTAGCAAGTAGCACATTTAAGACTAATTGGAGCAAATTCTTTTTCACTCAATGCACAATTAAGCTCTGGAATTTGTTGCCAGAGGATGTGGTTAGTGCAGTTAGTGTAGCTGTGTTTAAAAAAGGTTTGGATAAGTTCTTGGAGGAGAAGTCCATTAACTGCTATTTATCAAGTTTACTTAGGGAATAGCCACTGCTATTAATTGCATCAGTAGCATGGGATCTTCTTAGTGTCTGGGTAATTGCCAGGTTCTTGTGGCCTGGTTTGGCCTTTGTTAGAAACAGGATTTTCTTCGGAATCGGGAAGGCACTAGGAGGTCTCCCGATACCATCTAGCACCGGATTAACCCCTTCTGCATCCGAATTCTCCAGAGTGAGCTTAACTCCCAACTCCTCTAACACCTGGGGGATAAGTGAGCGCAGCTCCAATCTTCTAAAAAGACGGATCACTCGCGGATCATAGCCTTCAGCCTCCGGAGGTTCCGCTCCCGGCTCCGTTTTTGCATCTACTGGATCCAGAGGTTGGTCCCTTTATCTGGTCCTCATCAGGATCAGCCCCCGGATAGATGTCTACTTCCTCTTGAGACTCATCCGACTCCAAACATGCCGATTGTCCCTCGCTATGGATGATGCGCGGTCCCGCGGACCCCTTAGCTGAAGCCTTCTTCCGCTTTGCCGAGCCCATCAGGTCAACCTGTATACCGCACTTCCCCTCCTGCTTAGCCAGGAAGGCTTCGTGCATGAGCAGCACAAATTCGGGCGAAAACCCCTCCGGGGTCCCGTAGGGCACGTGGGGCTGCTAGGACCTGCACCATCCCAATCCTCCGGCCTCTGCTGGAACTTCAAAGAAGGAAGAGACAGCAGGGGCCCCCCGAATCCTCAGGGCGGCACCCCCCTAATCTGGTTCCGCTTCCATAGCCACTCCTTCCTGCATTCCTAGCGCCACTGCTGCCGTTCTTGCACCGCTCTGGGACTAACATTTTTCCTGACGCCCCTTCCCCCCCCTCCCGCCCAAGCTGTGCAGAGGAGGAGCTCATTAAGAGGAGCCACCCAACTCCCACAAGCTCGGCAAACCTCCCCGAGCTGCTTTTCTGCCATCCTCCAATCCCTCCTGCATTTTTTTTTCAACACAATCACCAGCAATGCTGCTGCGAAACATGCGGCAACGCGGCTGGGATCGCAAGGGGGAGGAGCACACCACGCGGCTACAAGACCCGGCAGAGGGCGTCTAGCCTACAGAAAAAGTTTCTCGCCAACGCGCTCAGCAGGCTGCAGAAAAACGGCCGAAAATCGCGCGATTCAAAAGGCAGGGCAAAGACAACGCAAACCGGAGGAAAATGTCCCCAACCGGGACCTAACCGCCAACAGCGCTCCCACTCTGCCCGAGCACAAGCAGGCCCACCCCCGGCTGCCGCCGAGTTGATTGCCCGACCGGCAGCCCAGCTAAAGCTTGAGCTGCCTCTGCCGCAAAACCCTTTTTTTTTTTTTTTCCCACACAAAGCCTTAAAGGCCCCTATCCCAATAAAAAGAGGGTTAATAAAAAGCAAGGGTACTTCCCTTCTTGAGCTGGCGGAGGGGCTGCGGGTCACTCCGAGGGAACCAGACCACTGGTTAATCGGGTCCCGGGGTTTCAGGCTGAACTGGCCAGGAGTATCCAACCCTCTTATTTGCCTGGGTCCACCCGAGGGATGGCCCTTTTACAGGAACCTGCCACCTCGGGGGAGCAAATTTCTTCCTCAACAAAACCAGTCAGTCAGGACTGCAGGGATAGCACCTCTACCATCTGCTGGAGGTAGACAAATACTGAGGGACTGCAGGTGGCACTCTCGAATATGTGGCAGTGCCCAAAGTTTTGTCCTCTACCTCCATCTGCTGGTAAGGATGAATAAAACCCCACTTGTCTGGACTGATCTGGGAATGTTCAGGAAGGGGGGAGATATTGACAATGTTATCCTCTTGAAAAAGGAGACCATACTCAACAGTGTCCTAGAAACTGATTGAGTGAAGATTTGCTTAACCAAAAATCCATCTTCAACTGACCAGAGCCAAGCAGACTCAGGAGCTCAGGAGTTAAGTCCACCTGTGACCAAAAGCACACCAGGTTCACCACAGGAAGGTGACTGACTTACACCGGACTGGAGATGTCATTTCAGGCACCCCTGATGCTCAGTAGTGAGGACTCCTTCATGACAGAGTCCCTCTTCCACAAGTTGAAAGGTAAGATAGAACTGGATGCAGTAAAACACAGTAATACTTTGGTAGAGGTACCCGGACATGAAACTAAGTCGCAAGTGGGAACATGTAACTTAAGAGCTGAAATTAGGTAGTAAGACCTTTAAACACAACTTCTCCATAATCAAAGGTTTAGATTCACAGATGTACTTCACTTAAACTGTCTCACCAGACTAGGAGCCTATGTCTGAAGCAGACTGGAAGGTTGTCCGGTAAGTAGCCCCGACATTCCCACATCACTCAAGTCTGGCCAGGCAGTCCCACAGCTTTGTGAAGTGATGAGCACTGAGAGAGCCTACATCCCAAGCAGTGTGCAAAATTATCCCCTCAAAATCAGAATAGCCAAAGTTCAACAAATGTTAGATAGATTGGCTTTCTTCTCGCCAAACACCAGATTTTTAGAATCTGGGTTGTCTATGGGAGCCACACCTTGTAAGTATTCATCGCTAACAGCTAGCGACAAACACCAGCCCAAGCCGAATTGCACTGAGAGATGAACAACCCCTAGGTTCCCTAATTGGTGAATCCTTCCCCGATTTTGAGCTAAACCTCCCGGTCATAGGTAAATTACCTGGGAACACAGAGGTATAATCTGGAGAAGATCCACCTGAATGGTGCAAAACGCTGCCTAAAGGCCTCATCAACTTATAGCTTATTTGGCCATATGATGATCAAGCTTCTAAGGTTCAACTGGAAAAGGACTGCCTCCTACTGTCAAGGGAGTGATGGAAGTTAGGTGAAGTCCAGGTTGCAGGAGTCCAAACAGTTAGCTCAGTTCAGACTCACTCCATCTTGGAGGAGACAGAAGAGCGAGTAGAGATAGCTCCAAATGAACCCTTCCCCAGCTTCGAGGAGACAGTAAGAAACAGCTAAAGGAAGCGGATGCTTGCAGGAGACCAGCAGAGAGAGATCAGTTAAAAACTGTTATATAAATATAAAGAAATATTTGCCATCGATGCCTACGACTGCGGTCTGACTGACTTACATATTTCTCAAGTGCTGACAGAACCAAAAAGCAAACCGGTTTTCATATGCCAATACAAAATACCACTAGCTTCCCATGAGTCAGTGCAAGAAATCTTAAACACCCTAGAAGGAGGAATTATCAGACAGTGTAACAGTACTTTTAACAGTCCCATATGGCCCATCTTGAAAAAGAACATCACATGGAGATAGGCTATAGAACAGGAAACTGAACAAAATTGTGCCCCTGTCCCGGTGGCCCATGGCGCCACCTGGGATCAGAATTTAACCAGAATTCAGACAACCAAATATTTCGCCAGCCTTGATTTAGCCTCAGGGTTCTGGACAGTCCTTTTAGAACCTAAAGATCAATATAAATTGGTTTTTTTTTTGGGGGGGGGGGGGGGGGGGAAGAATACACTTGGAGCAGAACTCCCTTTGGATATCTGAATCAACCAGCAGTCCCTCTCTCATCCCCAGCAGTCTCTCTCTCTCTTTGTCTCCCCTCATCCCCAGCAGTCCATCTCTCTCTATCCCTCCCTCATCCCCAGCAGTCCATCTCTCTCTATCCCTCCCTCATCCCCAGCAGCCTCTCTCTCTCTATCCCTCCCTCATCCCCAGCAGCCTCTCTCTCTCTATCCCTCACTCATCCCCAGTCTCTCTCTCTCTCTATCCCCCCTCATCCCCAGTCTCTCTGTCTCCCCTCATCCCCAGCAGTCTCTCTCTCTCTATCCCCCCTCATCCCCAGCAGTCTCTCTCTCTCTCTATCCCCCTCATCCCCAGCAGTCTCACTCTCTCTATCCCCCCTCATCCCCAGCAGTCGCTCTCTCTCTCTATCCCCCCTCATCCCCAGCAGTCGCTCTCTCTCTATCCCCCCTCATCCCTAGCAGTCGCTCTCTATCCCCCCTCATCCCCAGCAGTCGCTCTCTATCTCCCCTCATCCCCAGCAGTCGCTCTCTCTCTATCCCCCCTCATTCCCAGCAGTCACTCTCTCTCTATCCCCCCTCATCCCCAGTCTCTCTCTCTTTATTCCCCCTCATCCCTAGCAGTCTCTCTCTCTTTATCCCCCCTCATCCCCAGCAGTCTCTCTCTTTATCCCCCCTCATCCCCAGCAGTCTCTCTCTTTATCTCCCCTCATCCCCAGCAGTCACTCTCTCTCTATCCCCCTCATTCCCAGTCACTCTCTCTCTATCCCCCTCATTCCCAGCAGTCACTCTCTCTATCCCCAGCAGTCACTCTCTCTATCCCTCTCATTCCCAGCAGTCACTCTCTCTCTATCCCCCTCATTCCCAGCAGTCACTCTCTCTCTATCCCCCCTCATTCCCAGTCACTCTCTCTCTATATCCCCCCTCATTCCCAGCAGTCACTCTCTCTATCCCCCTCATTCCCAGCAGTCACTCTCTCTATCCCCCTCATTCCCAGCAGTCACTCTCTCTCTATCCCCCCTCATTCCTAGCAGTCACTCTTTCTCTATCCCCCCTCATCCCCAGCATTCAAACAGCAACAACCTTAAGAAAAGACAACAGGTCAACAGAGCAATGCTTTCTGCTGTTTCTGGGCCCCACGTGTCAATAGTGCTCCTCCTGCTTGAATTTGGCTCGCACTGATACTCCCTATTGTTACTCCTACTTCAAGACTCTGCATGCTAACACTCCTTCCAGGCCCTGCACGCTAACGCTCCTTCTGCTGCTGTTAATGTGTCTGGGTCCCAACACAAGGACGCTCCCTTCTACTGTTACTGGTGCTTCCAACTTCTTAGTGCTGACACGCCTTCTACTCCGTGTCAAGTCTGCCACCTGCTCCTGTTCCTTTTGCTGCTGCTGGAGTGTCAGCATCTCCTTCCAGCTTGCGCCAGCAGGAAGAAGTGGTGTCGGGTGGGCCTGAAGAAGGAGAGGCTGCCGCTGCTCCCCAAACTATGGCCCTCTAGGTGGCTGCCAATTTCGCTCATGCTTCCACCAGCCCTGCTGCAGCAACAGCAACCTCCAAATTTATCCTACAGATCAGCCCCTCCAGTGAGCAGGTGGTGGTAAAAGGAATCAAGGCAGCAGAAGACAGCTTGAGATGGGAAACTATTTGATAATAAAATATACAATTAACTCTTCCTGTATAGTTCGTTTTTGGAAATCCTACCATCACAAGCTGTTTTGGGCTGACTTCACCAAAGCAAGTGGCTCAAACACAGAACTTTTACAAGAAAGGGAATAGCTTCTCTTACCTGGCACAATCAATCATTCCAGTATATGTATCTTCACCTACTCCTTTCTCCAGAGTTTGAATTCGGGTTTTCAGAACTAAAAATATAATCAGATTATTGGCATTGATTTTGCTGAATCGCAGCCTCACCAAGTCATCAGAAAATGCATTTGCTCTGCATTAAGACCTCAACAGAAACTTTAGTGGCTCATCAGGTGGCGATTGAGAAATTACTACTTACCTGATATTTTCCTTAGACCAGACAGATGAATTCAGGACCAGTGGGCTATGCACCTCTCCCAGCAGATGGAGACGGAGCAAACTGACCCCACAGTATATATACTCCTGCAATGACATCAGCCTGCTAGTATTCTTTTCAAAAGCAACTGAGGACAGACTAGCCAAAATCTTAATTAATAACAGATAACCATTTCAATACTCAGCCAACAGGAAACACTGAGTTCAGACAAAGAAAGTATTAACAGTAGCTTAGGGACTAGAATAACACTTATTTATTTTATTTATTTATTTATTTAATTCTTTTATATACCGACCTTCATGACAGGTGTCATATCAAATCGGTTTACATGTAACAAGGGGTAAACATTCTTATCAGCCATTTAACAGTAAAATAATCAGAGGAGGTAATAAAGTTACATATAACAAGGAGATCGAACTTGGGAAAAGAAGAAAGAGAAGGACAGAGGGATAACCATTGTGATAAAAGGGTATCGCTAAGTAAGTTGTCCAGTAGGCTTGAGATGTGGAGTTCTGAAATTGAATAGATTAAGGGAAAGCTTGGCTGAATAGCCAGGTTTTAAGTCTTTTTCGAAATGTTTGTAGACAGGGTTCCTGTCTGAGGTCAGGAGGTAAATTGTTCCAAATAGTGGGTCCCGCTACAGAGAATGCTCTTTCTTTGGTTGCGGTGTGGCATGAAGTTTTGTTAGGAGGTACATGGAGAGATCCTTTATATGATTCTCTGATGGGCCTGGAGGAGGAGTGAAGTTTGAGGGGGAATTGGAGGTCCAACGGTAGTTGCTTGTGGATCGTTTTGTGGATTATGGTAAGGGATTTATGTAAGATTCGATAATTTATTGGCAGCCAATGTAGGTTCTTTAAGATGGGGGAGATGTGATCTCTGCGGTTTGTATTGGACAAGACTCTAGCTGCTGCATTCTGGAGCATCTGTAATGGTTTTGTGGATGAGAATGGAAGCCCCAGAAGAAGAGTGTTGCAGTAGTCAATCTTGGCAAAGAGCGTGGCTTGGAGGACAGTCCTGAAGTCATGGAAAAACAGTAGGGGTTTAAGCCTTTTTAGGACTTGCAGTTTGTAGAAGCCTTCCTTTGTTGTGTTGTTAATGTGTTTCTTTAAATTTAAGCGATTGTCAAGGATTACTCCGAGGTCTCTAGCATGAGAAATTTGGGCTGTAAGAGGGGGCTGAAGCGAGGAGTCATGATGGTCGGTTGAAATAATGAGCAGTTCGGTTTTGGACGTATTTAGGACTAAATTCAAATTGTTGAGGAGTTGGTTAATGGATTGAAGGCAATTTTCCCAGTAAAGGAGGGTCTTTGATAGTGATTCTTTTATGGGGATTAAAATCTGCACATCGTCTGCATAGAGATAATGTGTTAATCTTAGGTTAGTAAGCAATTGACAGAGGGGGAGGAGGTAGATGTTAAAAAGGGTGGGGGATAAGGAGTGGTTCTTGCCTATTTCAGGGGTCAGGTGAATGGTATACTTACCATAACCCCTAGAACACACAGCCATGCAGGAGGACCATAACAGAATCATTCGGCAGCCAAGGGCGGGAAGCTGGATTCATCTGTCTGGTCTAAGGAAAAGGAAATTATCAGGTAAGTAGTAATTTCTCATTTCCTAGCACCAGACAGATGAATTCAGAACTAATGGGATGTACTCAAGCTACTCCTGAATAGGGTGGGAGATTGCCTGTGGTCCTGTCAAAAACGCTCATGCAAAAGCTGTGTCCTCCTGGGCCTGAACAAGCAAACAATACTTGGAAAAGGTGTGCAAGGAGGACCACATCACAGCTTGGCAAATGTTGATGGGAGACCATCTAACTTCCGCCCATGACACTGCCTGAGCCCTAGTTGAATGAGCCCTAACCTGACTAGGTAATGGCTTTTCAGCATCCACATACGAGGTTGTGACTACCTCCTTAATCCAGCAAGCTATTGTAGTCCACGAAGCTGGCTTGCCCTGTTTACTTCCACCATGAAGGACAAACAGGCAATCCATCTTATGGAAAGGTTTAGAAACCTCCAGATATCCTCGCAATATGTCTCTTGACATCCAAGGATCGCAACAGGCAATATTCTTCCGCATTTCTTTCCCTATCCAGAGGTGGCAGGGAAACGGACTGATTCAAGTGAAAATCTGAGACCACTTTTGGCAGAAAGTAAGGAACAGTGAGCACATGTATCGCCCCTGGAGTCACTTGAAGGAATGGCTCCCGACAAGACAAGGCCTGCAGCTCAGATATTCGACACACAGAACAATCCCAAGAAACACCATTTTCAAGGTCAGTAACCACAAGGAAACGTTATGCATTGGTCGAAATATACGGCCAGCCAAGAAATCCAAGACTCCCCAAGGGTACTGGTAGCTGCAAGGGAGGAGGAAGATGTTTCACTCTTTTCAAGAAACTGGCCACATCTGGATGAGTCAATAAAGATTTACCATTCACCTGACCCCTGAAATAGGCAAGAACCACTCCCTGTACCTTCAGGGAATTAAAGGGCCAACCCTTTATTTAATCCATCCTGCAAAAATTCCAAAATGAGTAGGATCTTAAATGAACGAGTAAGCACCCCTTGATCTTCACACCAAGCCTCAAACACTCACCAAACCTGCACTTAGGCTAAGGAAGTGGAGAACTTTCTTGCTCGTAGCAAAGTGGCAATCACCGCAGTAGAATATCCATGCTTCAGCAAGTGAGCTATCTCAAGGGCCATACGGTAAGACAAAATCAAGTCGGATCTTCGTGAAGAACAGATCCCTATTGAAACAGATTCCTGTGTGCTGGAAACCGGAGGGGGGAGTCTACCAGGAGCCATCGCAGATCCGCAATACCATGGTCTCCTGGGCCAATCTGGGGCCACAAAATCACCATCCGTCTGTGACCCTCGACCCTCCGAACTATTCTGCCTAACATGGGCCACGGGGGAAAGGCATAAGGCAGCTTGTCCTATGGCCAGTTCTGCATGAGAGCATAGATTCGCAAAGACTTCGGATCTCTCCTGCAACTGAAAAATTGAGGAACATTCACATTGTGAGAAGTCGCCAGCAAGTCTAGAAACAGAAGGCCCCAGCGATCCACTATTAGCTGAAACTCCTCGTCCAACAATACCCATTCTCCTGAATCCAGATTCTCCCTGCTGAGAAAGTCTGCTCTTACATTGTCTTTTCCTACAATGTGTGAGGTTAAGATCTCCTGAAGATGCACTTCCGCCCATTCTATAAGTTGGTGTACCTAGTTGGTGTACCTCCTGCGATACTTGCTGGCTCTTGGTTCCTCCCTGCAGATTGATGTAAGCCACTGTCATTGCATTGTCCAACATTATTGAGATCACTCGACCCTGCAACCTGCCACTGAACTGCAAGCATGTCAACCGGACCACCCAGGCTTCCAGCCAATTGATGATCCAGGGATACTCTTCTGCACTCCAGCTCCCTTGTGCTGTTAGTTCCTGACAATGAGTTCCCTGACCCTGCAGGCTCATTTCTGTCATGAGTGCTAACTAGTTTGGCGATTTTAGAGAAACTCCCTTTCTTAGATGATCCGCTTATAACCACCACTGTAGTTGAGAGCAGACCTTCATCAGCAGGTGGAGCTGAACTGAATAGTCCGGAGAATATGGGCTCCAATGAGACAGCAAGGAGCGCTGAAGAGATCGCATACGCGCCCTCGCCCACAGTACCACTTCCAGGGTTGCCGACATCAAACCAAGTATCTGTATGTAGGACCACACTGTCTGGCGTATAGCGTTCATCAAGAGATGCACCTGCACCATCACCTTCTGAATATGAGCTTCTGGCAAGAAAACCTTGCCCTGCTTCGTTTCGAACTGAACACCCAGAAACTCTAATGACTGAGATGGCTGAAGACTGCTCTTGGCTAGATTCACCACCCAACTGAGCTCCTGCAACAAGGAGATCACCTTGTAGGTCACCAGACGGCTCTCTTCCAGAGACTTGGCCCGAATCAGCCAGTCAACCAAATACGGGTGTTCCAGGATGCCATCCTCTCTCAACTCTGCCGCCATCACCATAACCTTGAAAAAAGTTCTGGGAGCAGTGGCCAGACCAAAAGACAGTGCCTGAAACTGATAATGGCACCCCCACCCACCACAAAATGCAGAAAATGTTAGTGGTTCAATTGGACGAGAATATGGAGGTACACCACGGACAGATTCAAGTGAGTCAGAAATTTCCCCAACTGCACGGCCATTATCACTGAGCGTAATGTTTCCATGCGAAAATGAGTCACCTGCAAAATGACGGTTGACCCCTTTGAGATCCAGGACGGGACTAAAGGAGCCCTTCTTGGGCACTAAAAAATAAATGGAATATCAATTCATATTTTCTTGAGACGTGGGCACTGGGACCACAGACCTCAGACTGAGGAGCCTTGACAGCGTACACTCTACTGCCTGTTGCTTCTGGGAGAGTGGCAGGGAGACACAAACACGTCCCAAGAAACACTACAAAACTGCAGCTCATATCCCTCTTGTATCACCTCTAGGACCCACTGATCCGATGTGATTTTGATCCACTTCTGATAAAAGAGAGGAACCCCTTTATCTCCTGTTCCCAGTGGTGAGTCAGCAAACCTTCAATCGGAGGCTCAGGAGGTTCCACTACCCCCGAGCCTGAGCCCCACCTGGGCTGTCTGGGATGAAAGGACTGAGAACTACCGAAAGGTCGAAAACGTTTGGTACCCCTGGTATGACTCCTCATGCCAAAGAAGCGCGGCATCTGCGTTTTATCCTCCAGCAACCGAGGAACCAGGGATTAGCTCCACTTACTGGCTAGTTTCTCCAACTCAAGAGTGAGCCTTGAAAGGGCAATTTCGTAACATTAGCTTTGGAGGTTGCATCAGTTGACTAATTTCTCAGTCAAAACTGATGTCTGGCCGCTATTACCAAAGCCACCCTTCTGGCTGAGTTGCGGACCAAATTGCAACCCGCATCTAGTAAAAAGGCGGCTGCTGGTTCTATAACTACCCTGGAATTCACTTCAGATTCATCGACTTCCTGAGAGAGAAGTAAACAAGAGCAAGCCACTAGGGAACAAAAAAAAAGTTATCTACAAGGTCATTGCCACTGCTTTAAATGCTTGCTTAAAGATGGCTTCAATCCTTTTATCGTGTATAACCTTCAAGGTCGCTCCTCCCTCCACGGGGATAGTTGTCCTGCTTCGAGATGGCACAGACAAGTGCATCCGCTTTTGGAAAATGCAGACGCTCTCCCACTGCTGGATCCAGGGGGTACAGGCCTTCCAAAGCCCAATCCCCTTTGAAATTAGCCTCCAGGGCGGCCCATTCAAGATCAATCAATTCTTGAATGGCCTCCATAACAGGAAAAAAACGAGGTTTTACGCATGAAACCAATATGGGATTTTTCTTTGGTTCAGACATGGAATCTGCCCCAGGTACTCCCAGCATCTTCTACGTCTAGGAAATCAGAGCTGGTAGCTCATCTCTGTGAAAGAACCGCAACAGAGTCCTATACGGTTCCAGTCTCAGAGGAATTTCCCCATTCTCCAAAAAGTCAGGATCAGCCTCCTCATCAGTGCCATTTGGATTCCTATCGGGAGGACCTGCTGCCAATCTCGGTATACTTTGGCGCTTAACAGTAGTACCGGGTGAGTGAGAGGTCACTGCCTATGACTCTGACCTGACAGAATTGGATGGGGCTAAGGACTGCGCTTGAAGAAAGGATTACAATCCTTGAAAAAAATTCTACCCAAGAAAAGGAAGCATGATCCATGCCAAAACCAGAAGGCACCTGTGCTATACCCACTGAGCTACTGTCCCCGCTGATGAACCAGTTAAGGGAGTTCCAAGATCAGGCGCCCCCCCTCCTGACATGTCCTCACCCAGGCCATCATCAGGCTTAGTAAAATCATAGGACGTACTTGCATGCACCAACTGTCCTGAAGAGGACAGCCTAACACGCAGAAAAAAAACATGCAAAAATGCTGATGCAGCCTAACACACAGCGCACAGAAAAACCCTACAGCGGGGTCTTGCCCACCCAGGCTGCTCAACCCGCCAGGTTGCCCAAGTCCCTTAACCTACCTCGGGAGCGGGAATGAATGTCGGAATAGCACGCCGAGCACGGAGACCACAGGAAGGGGAAGTCCTTAGAAACAACCCTTCTACTCTGTCTCTTTTTTTTTTTTTTTTTTTTAAACCTTACCTAAGCTCAGCCTTTCCTGGCTGAGAACAGAGATGGTCTCTGGCTGCAGGGGAAGAGGGTATATACCTTCACTGCCACACTCGGCCTCCTGTACCTGCTGCCTTTCAGCTGTTTTAAACAGCTAAGACCACGCTGGCTGAGAAATTCAATTATTTAAATTACATTAGTGATGTGGATAAAATAAAAGAGTGCGGTATAATTTTTTGCGTTGAGAAAAACAGCTACCAGACCAAGGCCCTCATCTGAGGGACCATGGAAATCATCTCAGGAATTCTCAACTGGGGGAGGGACCATTTGGGATCACTGCAGGAGAGTGAGGCAAATTAAATCTCCTTTTATTTTTTAAATCATAAATTGCTCTCTGGCACAAGGTCTAGTGCCAGACCCTCTAAAGCTGGCCATCCTAAAACCCCTTTTAAAAAAAACAAACTTATCACCAGTGGACCCTGCTAACTTCCGACCCATAGCCAACTTGCCGCTTATTGCCAAACTCAACAAGCAACTCTCAGAATACCTGGAGGAACATAAGATACTCGTCACAACTCAGTTCGGTTTCCGCAAATCATTAAACACAGAATCCCTCCTGATCTTGCTCACGGACACCATTCTCCTTAACCTTTAAAAAAACAACAACCCTATCTGCTGGCTCTCCTAGACCTATCTTTGGCCTTCGACACGGTGAACCATGCAATTCTCCTAGACCGGCTCGCAGACATAGGCATCACGGGAACGGCTCTCAGCTGGTTCAAATCCTTCCTGTGTAACAGGTTCTTCAAGGTCCGAATCAACAACAAAGAATCTCACCCTGTCAGCTCCAACTTGGGAGTCCCTCAAGGATCATCCCTTTCACCAACTCTGTTCAACATTTACCTTCTCTCGCTCTGCCACTTACTTACAAACCTAAAGATAACTCATTATCTCTACGCTGACGATGTACAAATTCTCATCCCGATCACAGAATCTCTACACAAAACCCTGAGCCTCTGGCATAGCTGCCTTCAATCAATCAACCGCCTCCTCACCAGCCTCAACCTAGTCCTCATCACCAACAAGAAGGAGATTCTTATCTCCCAGGATGACAACAACGTTCTTCTGAACGCACCAATCTCCTCTCAATTGGCTAATTTAAATCACTCTCCTCATGTGAGAGATTTGGGCGTTCTGCTGTACAACCATCTTAATCTAAAAAAATTTATAAACACCACCACAAAGGAATGCTTTTTCAAATTGCAAGTCCTAAAAAAGCTGAAACCTCCCCTCCACTTTCAGGACTTCCGCATGGTGCTTCAAGCCATCATCCTATCAAAAACAGACTACTGCAATTCTCTTCTTCTCGGTCTCCCTGCCAACACCATCAAACCTCTACAGATGTTGCAGAACTCCGCCGCTAGGATTCTAACCAACACCAACAAAAGAGAACACATCACTCCCATCCTTTGAAACCTCCACTGGCTGCCTATCAAATTCAGAATCCTCTTCAAAGTCCTTAAGATAATTCACAAAGCCATGCACACTCTCAACCCCCTCGATCTAAGCATCCAACTTCGTCCACATACATCCTCCAGACCTGTTAGAAGAGCATATAAAAGCACCATGTACGCCCCTCCAGCAAAAACATCTTTAAGGAAACGTGCCTTATCTGCTGCAGGTCCCCCACAATGGAACGCCCTCCCCCCAGAACCAAGCCCATTGACATTTAAAAAAAACCCTCAAAACGTGGCTATTCAGCCAAGCGTTCCCTGAAATATGACTCTCGCTTACTCCATGATTGTCAGGTCCAGTCCTTTAATTACTTCCATTATTCATTTATCTCACCATGATCTTACCATTGTTCCTTCCTAGACATTTAATTGTATATTGTTTGGATCCTCTTGTTGTTAACTTCTCACCCTTTTTCTCCCTTATGATTCTTCCTTTATGATATTATAATGAGTTTGCTTATTTATCGAATTAATTTATATAGTTTCCCTGGTTGTATTTAATTTACAGATATTTTAGTTCCCCCGCACCACTGCTATTTATTTGTATTTGTTATTTGCAATCCGAGTTCCCTGTAATGCTCCCATGCGACAATTCAGTTTCATTGTAAACCGGTGTGATTTGTATTTTTACACAAACATCGGTATAAAAAAGTTAAAAATAAATAAATTTCTCCTTCTAAAATTATTTTTTTTAAACTCTTTATACATTTTTGTGGCATACAAAGGAGAAAATGTGTACAAAATCAATGTCTTCTGGTTTCATTCATATTCCCAATTAGGAGACATAAAACAATCCTCCATTCCAAAAGAACACCTTTTTACATACAAAACACATTAAGCGGTACAATATTGATAGTAAATACCCTATATCTTCTCATATTTAAAACTCATTTTTCAATGCACATCTTAAGAGTTCAAGATTGGCCACCTCTCTTACTTGAGTACTCCAATGATCTATCCAGGAATTACATTTTCTAAAGGGGCAATCGTACATCTGGCCGCCAACAAGAGCTGACCTACTAGTGATCTATAATTTCTTGGGATTAATGATCTTCCAAAATTTGAAGCAATCCCCAAGTAGGGAGATGCACATCCACCATCTGCTGGAGACGGAGAATACTGGCAGGCTGATGTCACTGCAGGACTATATATACTGTGATGTCAGTTTGCTCAGTCTCCATCTGCTGGAGAGGTGCATAATCCACTGAGGTCCTGAATTCATCTGTCTGGGCGCTAGGAAATTATCTCATTCACACACGTACAAGAGAAGCCATTGGAAGAGGCAAATAAAACCCTCTATCACCAAATAGGACAATATTAAAAGATTTTCATTAAGCCAGGTGCACAAACGATGGTGAAGTAAATTATTATAGCAAATGTAATAAGTTCAGTAGTGTATGTATTTTTGCATGAGCTAGAGTCACATCCAGAAGTTTATTTTCACCATATGGCCTTGCAATGACTGTTACTGTTATTTAGCCATTTCATTCAATAGCAGAAGGCAGCGACCAGAAAACCAACTGAATGAACTAGAGTCTTATTTATTTATTTAAAACATTTCTATACCGTTTTTTCAGCAATATTACTGTTCAAAGCAGTTCACAATGGTAACATAAGATAGGAGTATAGTTAATACTAAACAAAATAAAATAAAAACCCAAAAATAAAAATAACTAAATAGAACAACAATAACAGTAATAGAATAAAATAAAGTAAGAATAAAAATACAAAGGGAGTAATATCAATAATATGATAGAAAAAAAGCAAATTGGCGATTATTTTATAAAAACTCAAAGGAAAGAAATCACTTAAAATAATTGACTTAAAAAAACAGTCTTGGTAAAGGAAGTGCAAAGAACAGGTCAGGATCAACCTCATCTGGTTTTAATTGTACAGATGGTAAAAGGATATTAATCCTTTATATGGAAGAATCACCTGCTGACTGTTAATTTGTACTAGTTAGCAACTAGCAGCATGGCATATGCAAAATCATGACCCGACTACATTCAATTATAAACGAAGCGAATATCCTACTTGAAATCAGCTACATGACGGCAAGGCATCCGTGAGATCAGCATGGTAAATCTCAGTGGCCCTTTCCTGTACATGTTCTAGAATGATGCAGCTTATGTAAAAACATGCACAGTTTGGAGAAAACATGGCTGTTTGGAGAGTTCCCCTTATTTATGATGGCTTAAGATGTGTTTCATGCTGTCAGAGCTCCCCCCCCCCCTTTTTTTTGGCTGTATTTCATCTAGCACTGGAACCAAATGAGAACCCCTACAGAATGAAGTTTTAACAGCAGAACAGCTAGATATGGAAGAACAGCTGCCCTGGGGTTGGGAATTTATGTGGTGCTTATGATTTGAGGCTCCTGTACCGAACTTTAGTTTGCTTTATGTTTTTTTTCCTACATGCACATCCAGGCATCATCGTCATCCAGCTTCTTTCCCAGCCCTCTCTACTAACTAGTTAATCAGCCATTATATTGCTAGCACAATCGGCTGTCATGTGTCGGCCAGCTCCTTCTGGGAGGCAGGGCCTGTGATTGTGTGGTCCCCATGGTTACATCCTGATGCGTTGCCACACCCTCCCTGGGTCCTCAACTTACAGCCCCTTCTTGTCCCAATCCTCAAATTGCCCAGGCCCTACACTGCCCCTAAGGCTTGCTCTGAAGAATGCTGTCGTAGCACACTGTAACACTAAGGAAATGAGTAACACCTAATGCTGGGTTACTATCAGGCACTGCAATAAGGCAGGGCTCGTAGAGTGATGGGCTGAGAACCAGGGAAGCCAGCAATCAAATCCTGACACTCTTTGTAAGTTGCATCACCCTCCATTGCTCCTCAGCTACAAAACCTTAAATACGGGGACAGAGAAATACCTGCAGTACCTGAATGTAATCCACTTTGAAGTATCACGAAAGGTGGAATATAAATTATTAAAAAAAAAAAAATGGTTCTGGTTCAGAAGCAGCTTCACTCACCATCCAGTGGTGTGACAGCCACAGCAGCCACACATCCTGCGGTGCAGCCCGACGCCAAAGAGTGGATGAAGGGGGCCTTCCCGTCAGGGCTTCTCTGCCCCAGTTTGTTGATGTTGGCAAACAATGGGAAATAGATAATGGAAAAGGGCACATCTCTGTGGAAAGCAGGCATAAAAAAGAAAAGTAATATGGATCAAACTCATGAACTGCAGTAAGAACGCGACATGTCTTTCTCATGTGATTATAGCAGAAGGGAATACCATCTCCAAACTCATCTGAAAGAGGAAATTCATTTATCCCCATCCTAAGCAACTGGCTACAAAGAACTACCTGCAGTAATCTAGTCATTAACTGATGTGTACAACTAATTAATCTGCTTTTTGGCTGTCAGTGGAGTTAACTACAATAACTGCCATTTATTTTATTTAATCTAAATATTTATAAGCTACACCTCTGAATTAAACCATCCACCCAAAGCCATGTACATTCATAATAAAACACACAACACAAATAAACACACATCATAAAAACAATACAATCTTATATCCTCAAATTGCCACCCCAAACCATTGGTTAAGCTGTTTTATCATAAAACAAAGCTTCCATTAATTAGGGATTTTATGCATAACAGTATTTGCATCCAAGGGCCTCATGCTAGTAACTTTACCCGGCTTTATCGAGTAACTTTTACAACACTGTCATTACTTGCAGCCTACAGATTAGAAGACATGATACACCATTATTAGGACACAAAGCTTGCTGCCACCATGCTCATTCAAAGGGACTTTACTTTATCTCAGCCTCACTTGTGTTGCATGGCAGATGACAATCAGCTCCTCAGCTGGGTAAAGAGGTACTGGAAACAGCCCATGTTTTACCCTCTTTCTGGCTCCTAGCTAGCTGTCTGGTCACTGAAGGAGACAATCCATTCCTGCTAGCTCAAGTATAACCTGTTGGGCCAGCAGTAAGAGACTACTACTATATCCATTCTACAGTGAAGGAGCTTCCGTGGGGAGAAAAATGGCCTTTTCTGTTTGTCCCCATTAATTTCTAGAAAATTCCACCACTTGTCTTCTCCAGCTCCCTCGCTCTACACACGCTTCTCTCTGTCTTGTCTCTCTGTGCTGGCTGGCAAGTAATATTGTTTATTCAGTGTTTGTTTAATTTGCTTTATTTCACACATCCTCCTATAAACAGCCAGAATGGATCAAACAAATACACTAATATAATAATTCAAACAAAATATTAAAAGGCCATATAAAAAATATACATAAACTATAAAAGCAATTAAACTAAAGTTCTTAACAGATCAATAAATCTATCCTCTTTTCTATTTTTCCTACTCCAAGTTTGGCCACCTTGTTAAATGTAACTGTACCTTCTGTCACCACAGTTCTAGTTCTTTGTTCTTAAGTTCTATGTATTTTATTGCACCCCCATTCTATGTAAACCAGCAAGATATGTTTTCATGATTGCCGGTATATAAAAACTCTAAATAAATAAATAAAATAAAATAAATATAGCAAAAGCAGCATGAAGTACTGCAAGATAACTATTAACAGATGCAAATAAATACATTTTTAAAGAATGCCTGAATTTCTGATGGTAATTTGTTCCATCAAGCAGGGAGGGTACAAGAAAAGCACTTTGTCTAAGATGGAATTGCCCACAAATTTTCGCCCTGCAAAAGCAACAGACGACCTGGTGCATACTGAAACAAGCATAGCTTAAGTTAAGCCAGGTCCATCTCTTACAGATATCTGAATGTCAGGGATAGGGCTTTAAACCTTATCTGTAATAGAGGCAGTCAAGGGAGCGCTGTCAAGATAGAAGTCATGCACTCCCTAAATTTCATCCCAGCCACAAGCCTTGCAGCAGCATTCTGAACTAACTTGCCAATCAACCCTTGTGCTTTTCCGTGATGGTCCCACGTAGGAGGTGTGCCATTATAGGATGAAGTTTCAGACTCAGGCGGGGGTTGTACATGTAAAATTGGCATGTGTGTGTGTAAATAACCTCTGTGCATGGTAAGTTTATTTTCAGAAAGGCAGGAGTATGCAAATACTGCCACATGGAAAGTATGCACATGCAAAGAGGACGCTTCAAGGGTGTTCCCAGGGCAAGGTTTCAAAGTATGTGCACACTTGTGTACTTGCATGCAAACATACGTGCATGCTTTTATACCTGCCATGGACATTAAAAATCAGACTTCTCTTTGGTCTGATTTTTGGGTTGGGGGTCTGGCTTAAGTGCTGAAGGGTGTGGTCAGCTTGGAAGCGCATGCACAAATAGTTGCATAAGCGTGATAGAGGCATACATCAGTCAACGTTATAAAACGTCTGCCTCTGCTCATTGACTCGGGATTATTACGCACTCGTGGTAATTATTTAATGCGTAAAATATATCCACATACTTTTATAAAATATCTGCCAAAACTATACGCACTGCTCTATTACAAACTTTTGCGCATACTGACACATATGCATGTATAGAGGGAAGCGAAATGCGCTATTTTATAAACCATCCAGCTCCCACTGCACAGGTTATAAAATACAAGTGTAACTTTAGGAGCATCTAACTTATGTGTTTATGTGCTGCATTCTGCACACCGTTGAAAATTACCCTCCCTACTTGCAAAATCGCTTTGTCTTTAAACACATCCACAGCCTATTCCCTGTCCCCCTGAAATGTTTTAATTTCCCACTTCTGTCCCTGGTGACCTCTCTGCTGTTCTAGCCACATCCCCAAACGTCCTCTCTGTTCGGGGCCTGATCTTTCCTTACCCTGTTTTTTTTATGGAACAAATACCCACCAGACATCGGGCTGCGCGCAATCACTGCCAGTTTTTTAGATCTATAAACTCATTCTACCCAGACAGCTCTTCATTAAACCCTCCTTGGTTATCTTTTTTTACTCTTAACTTTTTATTTACGGGGAGAGACAGAGTACAGCCACAACAGCACATTTAGTGCACACATTGTTAAATTTAACAGATAAACTGAAATAGTCATTCATCTCAATCCCTGAAATCCATAATCCGTCCTCCACTTTCGTTTTTGTATATTTTTGCCCGTTTCAGTAGATATCCCACAGCTGAACAGATCTCACTATTTTGCCTTTCAAAACACAGGTGATCCTGTTCTAATGGCTGCAGTCTCAGCTCCTGCATTTCTCCACTGTTTGACGAAGTCAAACCTTTCAGAAACTAGAAATTGTCAGCCTGCTTGCATGATTTAAATGAGATACTGTTTTGTCCTTTTGAGAATCACTAGCATCTCCCATTGACCCAAGAAACAAAGTTAAGGAGTGAAGCCCACTGGGTTTGCCAGTGACAGCTGTAATCTCAGCCAGAATTTTTCGACAATCTTGCACTTCCAGCAAATGTGAATCTATAAATCGTTTCCACATCCTCTTCAGCACATAGCTACTAAATCCAGAGAATTAAAGCAGGCATCAATAGGTATGCTGTAGTAACTTTTTTTAAAAATTTATATTCTGCTGAGGGTAATTTTTTTTTTAGTACCCAGATAATTTTTGGAATGAGCACCATACTCTGCTTCACTCATCAGCGCTGAGACTCATCTGAGGGTCCCGACTCCATTCATCAATGAAAACAGCACTAACAAATATAGAGTAATAACACAGCTATGCCATCACAACGTGCTTCAACAAGTTTGGGGGACAGGAGGGGGAAGAAATCCCTAAACAATCCCTCGCTGGTTTTCTCCACTCGATCCCCACTGCAGCCCAGGATCTCCATCATTCCAAACAAATTGCTTCTCCTCAAGTCATGCTCCACAAACTGCAAATCCCATCATGTCCTGGATCTTGAAGCTTGATATTCTGAAGTAGATATTTAAAACCTAAATGGCCAAGTAATTTAGCTGGATATTACTTATCCAGCTAAGTTACATGGATATTTAGCAGCATGCCACCGAATATACGCAGAGAAGTCACTACTAAGCTGGATAAATTGTATCTAAGTTAGACCTGCTATTGAGTAGGTCTAACATAGATGGACAACTTAGCTGGCTAAATCTAAATATTGCTTCTTAACCAGATAAGTTATCCAGCTACGTGGAGCCGCCCCGATCCGTCCACTGCCCACCCACAGAGTTCTCCAGCAATCTAGCAACTGCTGAGCTTAAGCGGATATTCAGCAGCCACTAGAAAGCTGGATAAGTCCTACTTATCCACCTATCTGCTGGCTGAATATCGGACCCTCTTTTTCTTACTGTTTTCATAATGGATCTTCCTTCTTCAGGGGTCACTCAGAGCATTCAGGTCTTCCTTCATAAAAATCCCGGGTTCTAAAAAACGCAGCACAAGAGTCTTAAAACAAATACCTTACAGCTATAATAAAGCCCCATATCACATCACTTATATGGCACAATGGCATTTATATTAAGAATATCTCATATTGTATTGATTTAGTGGATTCTTATACTTTTCGGATTCTTCATTCTTTGGTATTGTCACACATACACCCATATAGCAACAACGGATTGGAAACATCTTCAGTTATTCGACTGAACATGTTCCAAATATAATTCAGGAGACTTTGTTGTTTTCTGACTCTAGACGTTTGCCACAGTCTCAAGCGGATTTACTAGGAGAACTCACTAGACTACACAAATGGGCAGCCAGAGTGGAACTGCATGGGGTGACCTTAATTGAATATGTAAAACAAGAGGTCTTTGTATTAATAAGGAGCCATTAATTTTTGTTGAGAACACCAAATTTTTAAGTGGGCAGCAATTTTAAATAAATGCTCACTGGACTTGATTCTTCTTATTATTGATTAAACAAAAATTACCATTGAAGAGATTAGGGTGGAAATTGTTGCAGTAGAGTAGGATTTCAAACAGAAAGCCACATGTGATATCTTCACCTCATCCTTGGAGGAATTTCAACAGTCTATAGACAAGTTCAAGTTAGATATCAAAAAAGGAAAAACTGCTAAGTTTCACTGTGACAAACGAGACTATGAATCATCAAAAGTATATCCATGGTTAAATCAGGGAACACAATTGGAAGTAACTCAGAAACCTAAAAAGGTGGCTTTTACCTCCTCGGAGGAATCAAGTAGTTCTGAAGATGATTCAAGATAGGCAGGACAGCCTTCAAAGAATGTTTTTAGATCATGGATATCGTCCACCCAGAACAGGGCGAACATACGGCAGATCATACAATCAACGTCCACAGGGAGACACCTAGTGGCACAAACCGTTCATGTGGTCTCAGTCAGCGCAACCACAAGTGTTGAATTTGAGATTATCATTTGTTCCCACTGTGCTACATGACCCTTTTGAAAGTAGGCATCTCTACATAGTCTGTTTTAGACACTTGAGATAAAACTATTTTTTCCACAAATACATGGAAATACAATAGATGTTTCTTTAGTTAAATCTAGATCAATCTGGAACCTCCCAGGACCAATAGATCCTCACATTTTGATGTTTCAGAATTTGGTTTTGCAGGATTTAAAAGAAATTGAGTTGGAACAGTATTATACATTTTTCAAATTTTATCAGATGAAAATAAAGCATTAAAATCCTTGGCCCTCAATAGAGAAACAATAAAACTGGATGATAAAGGAAGTACCATTGTACTGATGAATACTGTTGATTATGTACACAAATTACATAGACAATTGGTTGGTCAGCATATGGTATCATGTCCAGTTGGATCTTGACCCTACGCCAGACATCCAACATAAGATCCAGAGTTATTTAAAAACAGTGAATCAAGTGGGATCTTTGTCATCCAAAGAACAATTGCACTTACAAGTGGAATCACCTTGGGTACCAGTTATTTATGGGGACCCCAAGATCCGTAAAATTGTAACCCTGCTTGCAGACCCACTGCATCAGCGAATGGATCTCTTTTGGAGCCCGAGCACATTTTCTTGATTATGTTTCTATAATCTGTCATATACCAGGCTACATCCTACATTCAGGACACAGCCCACATGTTAAGAAAGCTATCAACTTGTGGCCAATTAACTTTGGAGACTTTCTTAGTCAGCCTGGATGTAGAATCATTATATACGAATATTCCCCAGAAAGAAGCACTATGGATTGTGGCAGAAGCATTAGCATGGAAAGACCAACCACAACTTATTCCATCAAGCTTTTTGGTTGAGTTGGCAAAAGTAGTCCTATGCAATAACTTCTTCCATTTTGGAAGATACTTTTTGTCTTCAAACACTCTGTGTAGCCATGGGAGTCCTCTATGGGCCCCTAATGTGGCTAACCTATTTGTCACCAGTTTTAAGGAGACATATGTTTACATGTCCAGTTTTTAACAATATGTACATATGTGGTGTAGGTACATAGACGATAATTTTTTCTTTTGGAAACACACTGAAGAAGAGTTAAATCATTTTCATCGATGGCTCAACCAGGTGGCTCTAAATTTAAAATTTGCCATCATTTACAATCAATCTCAACTTGCATTTTTGTACATTATGATTATTACATCTATGAATGGTGTACAGACATTATATAGAAAAGCATCTGATAAGAACAATTTGCTCCAGTTTGAAAGCTTCCATCCTCGTCCATTTAAATGTGGCCTACCTGTGAGCCAATTTTTCCCCATTTATGAGAATGTTCAGACAACATGGATTTTGAAAAACAATCTTCAGAATTATCAGCCAGATTTCAATTACGGAGATATCCCAGAAGATCGATAAACACAGCTTATTCTCATGCACATTTCTCAAATAGAGAACAACTTCAGTATAAAGTTAAAAACCTACTTTTGAAGAATCTGCCTGTGTATTAAAGTTTTCAAACATGGCTGACAGGATCAAGAAAATTATTTAAAAAATATCGGTATGTTTTGAGTTGGCATCAGGTCTTTCAGAAACCTTTGCTTTCATAATCAAGGGGCAAAACATCAAATGTTGTCTTGTCAGATTGGCACTTTTTGATGAGCGACCTCAAGTCAAAATAACAGGACATAATCCATGCCACAAGTGTGATTTATGTGAAACTACCATCTCTGGACCATGTGCCTATATGTAAAAATCACCTGAGCTAAAGATTTCCAAATTATCCCTATCAACTGAAAAGCAGGTTGTTAATACAAACAAAAAATACACTTTGAAATGTCTCATGCCAATGCCAGAAGTCTAAGTAGTAAGATGGGAGAGTTAGAGTATATAGCAGTAAATGATGAGATTGACATAATTGGCATCACAGAGACATGGTAGAAGGAGGATAGCCAATGGGACACTGATATCAGGGTACAAATTATATCATAATGATAGGGAGGATCAACTTGGTGGGGATGTGGCACTTTATGTCCGGGAGGGTATAGAGTCCAACAGGATAAAGATCATACAAGAGACTAAATGCTCAGTAAAATCTATATGGGTAGAAATTCCATGTGTGCTGGGTAAGAGTATAGTGATCGGAGTATACTACCATCCACCTGGACAAAATGGTCAGACAGATGATGAAATGCTAAGAGAAATCAGGGAAGCTAATCAATTTGGCAGTGCAGTAATAATGAGAGATTTCAATTACCCCAATATTGACTGGGTAAATGTAACATCAGGACATGCTAGAGACAAAGTTCCTGGATGTAATAAACAACTACTTCAAGGAGCAATTGGTTCAGGAACCAATGAGAGAGGGAGCTATTTTAGATTTAATTGTTAGTGGCATGCAAGATTTGGTGATAGAGGTAACGGTGGTGGGACCACTTGGCAATAGTGATCATAATAATCAAATTTAAACTAATAACTAGAAGGCGGACAATAAGTAAATCTACAGTTTTAACACTACATTTTCAAAAGGGAAACTTTGATAACATGAGGACAATAGTTAGAAAAAAACTGAAAGGTGCAGCTGCAAAGGTTAAAAATGTTCAAAAGGCAAGGGCATTATTTAAAAATACAATCCTTGATGTGCTGTCCAGATGTATTCCACACATTAAGAAAGATGGATAAAAGGTGAGGTGAAAGAGGCTATTTTAGACAAAAAAAACATCCTTCAAAAACTGGAAGAAGGATCCATCTGAAGAAAATGGGAAAAAGCATAGATTTGTCAAGTAAAGTGTAAATCATTGATAAGATAGCTGAAGAGAGAATTTGAAATGAAGTTGGCTGAGGAGGCAAAAACTCAAAAACTTTTAAAAATATATCCAAAGCAAGAAACCTGTTGAGGGAGTAGGTTGGACCATTAGATGACCAAGGGGTTAAAGGGGCTCTTAGGGAAGATAAGGCCATTGCAGAAAGACTAAATCAATTCTTTGCTTCCTTGTTTACCAATGAGGATGGTGGGAGATACCAGTTCCGGAGATGGTTTTCAAGGGTGATGAGTCAGATGAACTGAACCAAATCACTGTGAACCTGGAAGATGTAGTAGGCCAGATTGACAAACTAAAGAGTAGCAAATCACCTGGACCGGATGATGCGCATCCTAGGGTTCTGAGGGAACTAAAAAATGAAAGTTCAGATCTATTAGTTAAAATTTGTAATGTATCATTAAAATCATTGTGCCTGAAGCCTGGAGGGTGGCCAATGTAACACCAATATTTAAAAAGGGCTCCAGGGGTGATCTGGGAAACTATAGACCAGTGAGAGCCTGACTTCAGTGCCGGGAAAAATAGTGGAAACTATTCTAAAGATCAAAATCACAGAGCATATAGAAAGACATGGTTTAATGGAACACAGTCAACATGCATTTACCCAAGGGACATCTTGCCTCATAAGTCTGCTTCATTTTTTTGAAGGGGTTAGTAAACATGTGGATAAAGAAGAACCGGTAGATGTAGTGTATTTGGATTTTCAGAAGGCTTTTGACAAAGTCCATCATGAGAGGCTTCTAAGAAAACTAAAAAGTCATGGGATAGGAGGCGATGTCCTTTCGTGAATTACAAACTGTTTAAAAGACAAGAAACAGAGTAGGATTAAATGGTCAATTTTCTCAGTGGAAAAGGGTAGAGAGTGGAGTGCCTCAGGGATCTGATCTTGGACCGGTGCTTTTCAATATATTTATAAATGATCTGGAAAGAGATACGACGAGTGAGGTCATCAAATTTACAGATACAAAATTATTCAGAGTAGTTAAATCACAAGCGGATTGTGATAAATTGCAGGACGACCTTGTGAGACTGGAAGATTGGGCATCCCAATGGCAGACGAAATTTAATGTGGACAAGTGCAAGGTGTTACATATAGGGAAAAATAA
The DNA here is from genome assembly GCF_901001135.1 of Rhinatrema bivittatum. Classification (NCBI taxonomy): domain Eukaryota; kingdom Metazoa; phylum Chordata; class Amphibia; order Gymnophiona; family Rhinatrematidae; genus Rhinatrema; species Rhinatrema bivittatum. The sequence goes on from NC_042618.1 coordinate 229,740,432, forward strand.
CCCTTGCTGTAGTTACACGATGTTAGGTTCCATAAGGGAGGAGGAATAGCCTAGTGGTTAGAGCAGTGGACTATGAACCAGGAGACCAAGGTTCAAGTCCCGCTGCTGCTCCTTGTGACCTTGGGCAAGTCACTTTACCCTACATTGCCTCAGGTACAAAAACTTAGATTGTAAGCCCTCTGGGGATAGAGAAATACCTACAGTACCTGAATGTAAACCGGTGTGATATCTCGATTGAGATCGAATGTCGGTATATAAAAATAATAAATAAATAAATAAATATTAGGAACTACTACCCAGGAAAAAGATCTAGGCATCATAAGTGGATAATACTTTGAAATCATCAGCTCAGTGTGCTGCAGCAGTCAAAAAAGCAAACAATGTTAAGAATTATTAAGAAGGGAATGGTTAACAAAATAGAAAATGTCATAATGCCTCTGTATCGCTCCATGGTGAGACCGCACCTTGAATACTGTGTGCAATTCTGGTCACCACATCTCAAAAAAGATATAGTTGCGATGGAGAAGGTACAGAGAAGGGCAACCAAAATGATAAGGGGATGGAACAGCTTCCCTATGAGGAAAGGCTGAAGAGGATAGGGCTGTTCAGCTTGGAGTAGAGACGGCTGAGGGAGGATATGATAGAGGTCTTTAAAATCATGAGAAGTATTGAATGAGTAGATGTGATTCAGTTTACACTTTCAGATAATAGAAGGACTAGGGAACACTCCATGAAGTTAATAAGTAGAACATTTAAGACTAATCAAAAAAAATTCTTTCACTCAATGCACAATTAAGCTCTGGAATTTGTTGCCAAAGGATGTGGTTAGTGCAGTTAGTGTCAAAAAAGGTTTGGATAAGTTCTTGGAGGAAAAGTCCATTAACTGCTATTAATCAAGTTGACTTAGGGAATGGCCTTGCTATTACTGGCATCAGTAGCATGGGATCTTCTTAGTGTTTGGGTACTTGTCAGGTTCTTTTGGCCTGGTTTGGCCTCTGTTAGAAACAGGATGCTGGGCTTGTTGGACCCTTGGTCTGACCCAGCATGGCAATTTCTTATGTTCTTATGTTTGTAGTTAGAAGACATCACAATACCAACTGTCAATCACAGAACGTTGTATATGCTTTACAATGTTCATGTTTCAAAAGTATATGTTGGGAAGGACAACGTGCTCAATTAGGACCCGTTTGATAGAACACAGAAGCCGCATTACTACCAAAGATGAACGGGCCCTGATGATAGCCCAATGTATTGAAATGGGCCATCATTTTCAGGATTGCTTTGGACTGTCTTGGAACACATTCCCCTCTCACCATGGGGAAGTGATTGTAAGGCATATCTTAATCGATGTGAGAACTGGTGGATATTTAAAACTTAAACCTTGTTAACAGAGAATGTGGTGATGAGAGAAACTGGATTTAAAGTACTTCATTGTATGTATATGCCTAGAACGAGACTGTATGCTGCTAAATTATGTGAATCTGATTTATGTATTAAATGTCAAGAGGGCAGGGGAACATACTTGCATAGCCTATGGGACTGCGAGTATTTGCATAGGTTCTGGACAAATGTTTTGACAATATTAGGTACAATACTGTCCACCACACTTCCAATGGATCTGAAACTGTGTTTAATGAGACTACTACCGAGATCGATGGCAGATCTTTCTAAATTTGACTCACTATTTTACTATATTTTATATATATATTTGGCATTGCTTATATTTATATTTATTGATACGTTAAACAGTTAAACTGTCTTTATAAAATATTATATTGCTTTATTTATTTCCAGTTAAACTATTATTACTTTATTTAGCACTATGTTAAATTGTCAATCAGTTATACTGTTCCATATGTTCCTCGGTTCCATGTAAAGCTCCGCTCTCTGTTGAGCAGTTCTTCGTTTTATGTAAACCGGATTGATTTGTAGTCCATACAAGAACTTCGGTATATAAAAATTAAAAATAAATAAATAAACTATTCCTGGGCAAAGCATTACTTGTTGCTTTGCAGACTGTCATGGCTGCGTGGATTCACGAGGATGGTCCAAAGAGTGAGCAGTGGCATGGTCGTCTTGTCCAAATGATGCAACATGAATATATGTCTGCTGCTACAAAACCACAGAATTCACGCTTAATTTGCCATATGATCTGGAAGAGATTCGGGGACTCACTGTCACAATCCACCAGAGACTGTATTATAGGCTGCACAGAGTTCTTTTATCAAGAATCAGTGACAGGCAGTCAGTTACGTTAGTCTGTGAGATTGTTGATCCTGCTGGTTGGGGGGGGGGGGGGGGGAGAGGAATGGGTGGGAAAGGGAATAGGGGCTCTTACATATATATTGACCAAAGGTTATGCTCTGTATTGGATATTTTTGAAGGTTGTTAAAGTTGAAAACTATTAAATAAATATTACAAAAAAAAAAACTTAAACCTTTCATCCGTTTAGACTCAATAATAAAATCGAATGGTATCCCCTTTAAATTTTTTTTTTTTAAATGTATTTTCCAATTATTGCCACTTTTTTTTAGTTTGATAGACATTCAGCCATTCGCGCACTTTCATACTTCAAAATGGCCACAGATTCCACTCTGAAACTGTTTGAAAACGCGAAAGCGGATGACAGCAGTAGTAACTTCTTAGTCATATAAAGTTTTTGATGCCAGTAAGTCTCCTGATTATTATAAACATATTTTATGAGATGTTCTTAATATAAACATCTTTGTGCCGTATAAGCGATGTCATGGGGCTTTATTATAGCTGAAAGGTATTTGTTTTAAGACACTTCTGCTGCATTTTTTTAGAACCCAGGATTTTTATGAAGGAAGGCCTGAATGCTCTGTGTGATCCAAGGAGGAAGAACTGTTATGAAACATTGCAATGTTGGGTTGAAGAAGAGTCTCAAAGCCAATATCTATGACTGCTGATATATTTAGAGACTTCTCCCGCTGGCAAATGCACAAGCACTAAACTCAGATAAGTGCAGTGTTTTTTTTTATATGAGATCTGAAGTTTGCAGCGTGTTTTGAGTCTTATTTGCAAAACAAATATGCTTAAAAAATGCAATATAATTGATATTACATGACCAATGATTATAATTTGAACACATAGAGGAGACCTTTGAAGCACCATCAGGATGTGTCAGTCCTGTGCTATATGAAGCTCATTAACTCATGATAAATTAATTCCCATATCGTTTAAAGTGAGATCACATATTGTATTGCTCCTTATTCAACAGCATCTCACAATACAGTATGAAGTGGCTCCAGCTCCTACAGAACATAGCTGCTAGAATTTTGGTAAGAGCCAGAGCAACAGACCACATAAAGCCAATACTATATCAACTATACTGGGCTCCCGTTTGAAAGCAGGTTAAAATTCAAAATACTCTGCTTTGTCTTCAAGTGCATAAACAAACAAGCCCTAGTGTATCTCTCCCAAGCTCTTCTTGCTTACCCCCCCCCCCCCCCAAAAAAAAAACCCCAAAAAAACCTCTGGCGCCCCCTTTCCTCCCCTCCACTGTTTGCACTAGAATTTGGGCTGTCAGCTGTTATGCACCAAAAATTTGGAAGGTACCATAACCCCTTTACCTTGAACCATCCTACCTCATATATGTTATGTATTTATTTATTTTTAGTTTTTATATACCGATCTTCTTGCATTAGATACAAATCAAACCGGTTTACAAAGAACAAAGAACATGCCAAAAAGGCGATACAAGGAACCATGAATGTAAAAACGAAAAACTTGTTCAGGAAGAAAGCTAAGGCATGGCTTTTTGCCCAGGTCTTCCCTATAGGATCATTCAGCCCTCTGACCCAACCTATAAACGACATACCATTGAACTCTAATTGTTTGCGCTATGCCAGCTGTAAATTTGATTTAACTCTATAGCTCAGAGCTTCCCAAACTGTGGGTCAGGACCCCAAATGGGGTCACAAAACCTCCAGCTGGGGTCACAAGTGCCTCAAAGGGCAGCCCTCTCCAGACATCACCAGCAGCAGAAGTAGTGGAGATCAGCATGGGATCTTTGAGCTAGCATGCACTTTCGGGTCCTGCAATGGTCCCGCCCTCGCTTGGGTTTCCACGTTAACAGGAAGCCATGTGTGAGGAGGGACTGGGGCCCTGTGAGTTTTTACTGGCTCACAGATCCTGTGCTGACTTTTATTACTAATGCTGCTGCCAGTTGCAGATCAGTATTAGGCACTGGACCCAGCCATTGGGGAACAGTGGTCAGAGTGTGCACAGGTCTGTGCAGGTTGTCACTTCTTCTCTATCCTCTCCCATCACTGAACTTACCTAAGAGAAAAACGTTGCCCCTGTCATCAGCCTGCCCTCTCTTCCCATTAGCTGTCATCCACTTATCGCCTGAGGCCCAAAGGAAAATGTTGCTGCTGATCCTAGTCAAGGGGATGTGTGGATGGGGAGTGTTTGAAGGGAGGGATCAGATACAGGAAGGGTTTGAGGGTTGGATCAGTGGGAGAGAGATTGGCTGTGGAAGGTGAGAGGGGGGATGCAAGAGAGGAGCTAGGGGTGAGAGTATCAACTGCGGGGGGTATGTGAGAAAAGAGAGAGGAAGGGGATGACAGATGATCAATTGGGGTTACAAAAATGGCTTGAAGGTGAGGTTCAGTGGGGAGGATGTAAAAAGCTGGAGTGGGTGAGTGAGAGGCTAGGCTGGGAAGGGGAGAGGAACTGAGGGATGTAAGAGGGGATTAGCTGAGGGGCAAAGATTGAGAGGCCCTCTGGAGGGGGGGTGGAGGTTAGGGGAGGGGATCAGTTGGAGTGCAGGAATGGTGAGTGGAGGGATTGTTGAAGGTGAACTACACCCCCGCTAATTAGGTTTGGTTGCACTCCTTCATAAGAAAAACCTTCCCCAGCTTTGTATCGAAGCGAGCGCCCAAAAACTTCCCCCACTGGAGAAGGAATGGGATGACTCTTGGATGAATTCACAATCCAGCCACGTGATCGCAAGCACTGCAGCAGATCCACCACTTGCCTGCAGAGGTCCTCCGACTTTGCCTGAATGAGCAGGTCATCCCGATACGGGTGCACCTCCCTTTCTGAGAGCTGCTGCTACCAGCACCATCACCTTGGGGAACGTGCATGGAGCCGTTGCCAGTCTGATGACAGGGTGCAAAATTGAAAATGCATGCCGAGGATTTTGAACCACAGAAATCTCTGATGGACGGGTCGGATTCCTATGAGCAAGAATGCCTTGGTCAGATCCAGAGACACAAAGAATGCCCCTTGCAGACCACTGCAACAACTGAATGGAGAGTTTCTATAGGAACCTTGACAGCAATGTTTACTTTCTTCAAATCCAGAACTGGACGAAAAATCCCTTCCTTCTTTGGAACCACAAAATAAATGGAGTAACATCCCCATTCCTCTTGCTTCCAAAGGAACGGGAACACCGGCTCCAAGCATTTGGGAGGAGGAATGGCCTAGTGGTTAAAACAGTGGGCTACGAAGCAGGAGACCAGGGTTTGAGTCCTGCTGTCGCTCCTTGTGACCTTGGGCAAGTCACTTTACCCTCAGTTGCCTCAGGTACAAAACTTAGATTGTAAGCCCTCTGGGGACAGGGAAATACCTACAGTACCTGAATGTAAACTGATGTGATAATCTCAGATCGAATGTCGGTATATAAAAATAATAAATAAATAAATAAAAGCATTTGGAGACTGTCGAGAGTCTGCTGCCTCACCCGTCTCCTTTCCATAGAGGCACAAGGGGAGATCATGAACAGGTCCATTAGTGGATGATCAAAATCTAAAGCATAATCTTGCTTTATCATGCTTAAGACCCACTGGTCCATAGTGACTTTGGCCCAATCATAAAAAAAAAAAAAGTCAACCGACCCCCTATAATCGGGATGGAGGAGTGGACTGGCCTCACTTCATTGTGAGGACTTGGCTCGAGAGCCTCCCTGGCTAGAGCCATATCTGTTCCGTGTTCCAGCCTGGAAAGGATTGGTTCCAGGACTGCTGCTCCCAGATGCCTCCTCCCCTGCCAAAAACACCTGTTCCCTCAAAAACCGAGCACGTCCAGAAGAGAAACTCCTTGCCCCTATAGGCTTGACCTCAGGTAGTTTGTGAACTTTATTCTCTCCCAGATGCTTTATCAACTCCTCCAAATTATCTCAAAAGAGTAGCTGTCCCTTAAAGAGTAACACTCCTAATTGAGACTTGGACGAAACATCTGCTGGCCAGTTCTACAACCAAAGACGTCTCCTGACCAAGACTGCCAACATCATTGACCTAGAGGACGTCCTAATGAGGTCATACAGTTCATAAGCACCATTAGCGATCACAGCTTCCAGCCACTCCGCCTCCTGAGAGGACATGGATTTGTCAGTCTGCAATTGCTACACCCAATGCAGCCCAGCCCAAAGCATACAACTGCTGTACACTGCAGCTCGTATGCCGAGTGCAGACACCTAAAAAAAAAAATAAAAAAAAAAAAAAATATATATATATATATATATATATATTTATTTTTTAAGATGGACCTTGAGCTTCCTGTCTTGAACATCCTTCAAAGCTGCAGAACCATCTACCGGAATAGTATCTTATTAGTAACTACCGAGATGGAAGCATCCACCTTCGGGATTGTCAGGAACTCCAGAGTGTCCTCAGGCCATAGATACAATATTTCTGCTACTCTGCCCACTATCAAGCCAGTATCCGGAGTGTCCCACTCCCTGACCACCAACCTTTTAACCGACTTGTGGAATGAAAAAGCCTTCACTGGACCCCTTAAGCCATCCATAACTGGGTCCATACCCTTCTAATCAGACTCCTCCTGCGGAACCTTACCCTGTCCCCTCCCAGGGAAGTATCCACCACCAGGGGACTATGCACTATTTAAATTGCTTGCAAATGCAAGCCGCGTCTGCGAAGCATTAGGCCCGCGCAACCCATTTTACTGTATAGGCGCTTAATACAGCGCCTATACAGTATCCTGGGTGTGCTGGTACCTGTCATTTCAAATGTCATTTCAAATGACATTTGAAATGACAGGCACCAGGAAGTGGATCCCAACTTTAACCCATGAAAACCTAAAAACCAAAAATCTCCTCCTCCTGAAGTGGCTCGACATGTGGCAACTTACCTTTTGTTGCTTTTCAGCCCCTTCCCTTCTCTTCCGCCCTCCGGAGGGGGAAAGCGGCTCGCAGTGGCGCCCCCCCCCCCCCCGCGCAGGTCCCGGTTCTCCTGGCTCGGCAACAGCCTGGGCTCCATCGGCCCGTCGATTTGGGCGCTCCAGCCTAACCTCTGCACAGCTCCCAGACTTTGCCAAAAGATGGCACCCAACTTGCCTCCCCTCCCCTTACAGCGTCCATAAAATTTATCTAGCACGAGTCTGGAAACCCACCTTACTAGCCCTCCCCCCCTACACAGCACCTAGAAATCTGCCCAGTGTACCCCAATCTAACAATTCTCACTGTCCCCATTATCCAAAGTACGCCGAACACTACCATCACCTGCGATTCAACCTCCATCATCCAAACGTACTTCAGACCCGCAGTTCATTTCCTCCCCTACACATACCCTCCAAACGGATAGACGGGCGTGCTTTCATTAGCCGGCGCGCCCATCTATGTGCTTTCATTGGCCGGTGTGCCCAAATCGACGGGCCGATGGAGCCCTAAGCTGTTGCCGAGCCAGGAGAACCGGGACCTGCGCGGGGGGGGGGGGGGGGGGGGGGGGGGGAGGGGGGGGGGGGGGGACCGCTGCGAGCCGCTTTCCCCCTCCGGAGGGCGGAAGAGAAGGGAAGGGGCTGAAAAGCAACAAAAGGTAAGTTGCCACATGTCGAGCCGCTTCGGGAGGAGGGGATTTTCGGTTTCTTTTGGGGGAAAGTTTGCCGTCTACCCTTACCCCTGCCTCTAACGCAGGGGTAAGGGTAGGTGGTAAGTTAGCAGGCTAAACGCGCGGCAAAACGGCAGGGTAAAATAGCGATAGTCGGGGTGCGCGTTACTGTATGGGAGGGAATAGCTAATTTGATCGTTTACATCTGATATACATGCCGCGTGTGGAAGAAGGGGTTACCCGGTGATTTAAAGAGGCGGTGAGGATGGGTTAAAGGGGATAATGTATCGCAGGAAGGGCTAACGCGGCAGGAAAGTGAGTAGAAAGCGGGTTAGGAGCAGGGTAACCGCGGCCCCACTTTACTGTATCGAGCTGCGAGTTATGTGGCAGTGTCTGCAAAGCTTTCTGTTTCCTCCATCTGCTGGAAGGGAGGCTAAACCCAGGAGTCTGGACTGATCTGGGTATATACAGGGAACTTTACTTTTCAAATACATGTTGTGATGCTACTAGCTATATGCATGCAATGGAAGACTGGCCCAAACAGATAATTGTAAGTGCTATGTCATGGTGGGTCTCTTCGTAATGAAAAATTTTAGGATGTAAGAATGTCACCTCTCTACCATAACTCTCATCTGCAGGTAATTTACTCTCTCTGTATACCTCATTTTACCAGTTGTAATTAGGTAATAGTAATAAAGTTCCCCTCTTATCTCTCTCCTTTGAAAGCTCATATAGTTCAATTTATTTATGCAAAACATTTGTATTCCACACCATCCTCAGTTCTAGGCAAATCACATCTACAAACATTCATAAAATTACATAAAACTTATAATATAAACTAAAACAGACACTAATCTTACACTGACAATTTAATACTGCTAATCCTCCCCTCAGGTGCCAAAAATCCAGATTACTTGCTATGCTTACTAGCTACTTAATTACTGTCCCACTTACTTCTGGCCCACACTTCGAATATCTGATTGATTTTTAACTGCTTCCGAAAAGCTTTAGAGCATGGTTCCTGACTCTAAGATTCAGGGAGCAAGTTCCAGTCCAGCCACTATTAGCATCCATTCATGTGATTCAGTTAATCAAACCAAATGTACAGATAGAACATCTAAAAGGTTCTGTCCTAAGGACCCTGAAGAACAGAGGGGGAGTTTATAAATCTTTACTACATTACTCAGACAAATCAGAGTATCGTCACTTAACGCCTTGGGGATGAAAGTCAAAATTTTGCAATTTAACCCGCAAATGAATAGGCAGCCAGTATAATGAGAAGAAAAATAGGTATAATATGATCTCTTAAACCTGCCCTGGACCAGACTCTGGCTGCCACATTTTGGATGACCTGGGGGGCCCTCAACGCAGAAGCGGGCAACCCCAGATTCACTGAATTGCAGTAGTCAATCCCATTAAGAATCATGGCTTGCAATACTGAACAAAAATCTTCAAAAACCCAAGAAAACAGCTTAAGTCTCCACAGTAAATGTGGAATGCTGACATGACTACAGATTTGACAGGTGGGCAAAATGATAAAGCTGGAACTAAAATAACCCCTAGATCGCGAACCTGAGAGGACACAGGAATGAAATCTCCTTCAAAGCAGAGTGAATCTGTAATATCTGCAGGTATAACCTTGCTAGTTCCATGATCTCGTTTTTGCTGTTCAAAGAGAGCTTGTTTCCTGAAATATGCTGCTAGGCCGCCCACAGAGCAGGCTGCATATACTCTCTCTCCCCAGAGTATTTTTACTGCAAAGCACATTGAGTTCCTGTTTACATGAGGCATTCTATAAAACCAAATACTTAACGGCTAGCAGAGCACCAGTCCCTCATCTTCCTCACCTGAGCAAGGTGGCGCCTAGCCCTTTGTACAGCCCTGCAACACCCTCTGTTTTCATCAACTCTCTGGCAATCACATTAGCTGAGGTGCGTTTCGGCACAGATGTTGATTCTGTAGTGGAGGCGCTTGTTTGAGGTGGACAGGAGGAGGTAGCTGCTGGCTTTGCTTCCAAACCCTTTTGATGGACGACTATGAAGAGAAGGAGTGAGAGTGTATCTCTGAACATACAATCGCAAGTAAGCTCCAGCAAACAACAGAGTTATAAGCAGATTACAGGTTCAGATGCTTTGTACCCAAAATAGTGTAAAAATGTATGAAAGAAATAATAAAGAAAGGCAACCCCTCGAATAAGGCCAAAAGAGCAATTAAGAAACAGGCAAGTTAAGTCTCTGAGCAATAGAGCTAGCACTGCTATTACTAGCATCAGTAACATGGGATAGACTTAGTTTTTGGGTACTTGCTAGGTTCTTATGGCCTGGATTGGCCACTGTTGGAAACAGGATGCTGGGCTTGACGGACCCTCGGTCTGACCCAGTATGGCATGTTCTTATGTTCACTGCTTTGTAAACTCTAGCTGGGATTGTGGTTGAGAGGTTTTCCCCACAGCAAACATGCTTAAACCACTGCGCACATCGATACCTGCAGGATGAGACTTGAATGGAAGAGCCAAGGGTGTCCCGAAAATATGCATTCATATACACATCTTTTCACTAAAAAGGGATTGCTCTTCCACCCAGGACGCACACGTCCCAGTCTACCTACCAGGGTCTCTCATACCATATCTAATTAATCTGCCCCCTAATTTCTTATACATACATGTTGACTTAAAGAATTTAATTTATTTTCCTATAATTAATTAAAGCAAGTTTTGATGTCTCTCTCAACACAAGTTTTGCTTGGTTGCCATTCTGCTGTTATTGGCAGACTTGCTGGTAACTGGAACCAGGATCCCCTGAAACCCTCCCCCCTCTAGCAGCTAGTCTCAAACTGTTGAGCAGCAGAAGGGAGACCATGGCATCTGCCCAGCAGGCATTGTATTGGCCTTATTTCAAGCAAGTCCCTTTTAGATTTTTTAAATTTGCAGGTCAATAAATTATTTGTGGTACTTCAAAAACAAAAAAACATGGAAGAAAATAGAAAGGATGAAACAATTGGTTTCTACTGAAAGAAAATTGACCAAAAATGGCCACATGGTATACTTCAATGACTGATATTACAAAACCAGTTTACGATGGACATCAGTAGAGTTCCTTATAACAGAGCCAGCTACAAATACAGTGAGTATACATAGAAGGAGCTTCTTATACTGGCATACGGCCACTTGTTTGCAACTTGCCCTCATCTTCCTCTAGGCCTTACCCAGCCTCCCTGCATCCTGGAGCTGAATTTTCAGCATCTCCATGGGCGTGGTAATCAGCACCTGGCAGGTCCCAGCACCACAACCAGCCAACATCTCCCTGAACAGAGTCAGCTGCTTCCTATTAGATACAAGAAAAATGTTAGGAGAATTCAAAAGGAAGAGAAATGTGTGCGCACATGGACACTGCATGTGGCCACAGACAAGAGAGAAGCTCAAAACCCCCAACTTCCAGATCTTTTCTGATTGGCTTTTGCATGGTGCTGTCATCTATATAACGTTTACTCACGTGAATCATAAGGCAAAAATATTCTACAGCACTCAAAGGAATTACATAAGACTATATGGGACTCAACATGGTTCTTATGGCCTACAGTGTTTTTCCACCACCACAGAACAAAATTACAGTTTAAATTTGAAGCACTCAAGACAGGCCAAGCCACACCAATGGGTTATGCATTCTTACTAGAGGATGGAGACGGAGACAAATAATTCTCTGATGTCATCAATATATAGTCCTGCCCCATCAACTTACCAGTATCTCTAGAAAAACAAACTGTGGACAACTAATTATACCTTACAAGTGACTATTAACAGTCAACAACTTGTTACCTCCAGTAACTCGGAAGCACGGAGCCCAGGTAAAATATTAATTGCCACTGATTACATAGGCTGGTTCTCACAAACCAGTCCTTCAACAGAGCCTTAACAAGGAACAATCTGCATCGTCCCTGAAGGGAAGGATGAACTAAATACAAAACCACCAGCAGGCAGCCCAGAATGAAATTGTGGATTGGCCTGTCTTCCTTAGAGGAAAGGAAATTATCAAGTACAAAGTCATTTCACCTTCCTCTGCACTCAGGCAGGCCAATCCACACCAATGGGATGCACCAAAGCTGCTCCCGAAATGGGTGGGAGGCTGCCTGCGCTCCCAGACACACCGCCCTCGCAAAGGCCGCATTCTCTTGCGCTTTAACATCCAAGTGTTGATGCTTGGAGAAAGTATGTAAGTAAGAGCACATTGCTGTCTGACAATTTTCGGAATGAGACCACCACAGAGACTGCCTGATTTGCCAAGACAATGGTACCTCTGCACCTACATAGATCATTGCAGCCCACGACGCCGGTTCTCCATGTCTATCCCCACCATGGAGACCAAGCAGTCATTTGTCAGTAGTGGGCGACCCTCAGGTTCCGCAACAAAGTTGCTTCATATCTAGGGCACATAACTGCCTATTCCTACGCCACTCTACCCCCGACCAGCGCCAGTAGGGCAATTAGACTAATTCAAGTGAAACTCAGATTCCACTTCCAGAAAACAATCCTAATCTGCAGTATCCGGAGACATTCGCAGAAAAGGCTCACTGCAAGATAAAGCTTACAGGCCGGAAAAAAAACAAAAAAACCCCTCTCCTCGCTGAATATATAACAACCAGGAAAAATCACTTTCAAGGTAAAGCCATTCAGCTGCTGAAAGATAGAGCCTGTCCAGAAAAACTCAATACCAAGCTGAGAGCCCAAAGTGGCATTGGCAGAGCTAAGATGGACATAGATGTTGAACTCTCTTCAAAGTAGAAAAACAGCTGAATGCGAGAACAAGGTCCACCATTAATACAACCTCTATAACATGCCAATGCTGCAAACAGAAGCTGCCAGGAGTTTTGGGGTCAAGCCCTTACTAATCTCTCTTACGAAAACTCAGAAATAGTGGTATTTTCACTCTGAGTGGGGGAAAATCTCTCACACCGCATCAACTTTCCAACACTCTCCACACCCTGATATAAGGTAGAGATGTGAAAAACTTCCTAGCTTGGAGCAGCATAGTACCAGTGCTGGAAAACAACCAAGCCTCAGCAGTCAAGCCCTCTAATGGGTCAAACTGTAAAACTGGAGCACCCTGGAGTTACAAATAAAATCAGTTGCTGTTGCAGAAGATCCTTAAGGAATGGCCACACCATAGGACTGTCTACCAGTAACTGAAGACCTCCATGGCCAACCAAGCCACTAGGCTTACAGTCCCAGATTAACTTGTGATCCTTCATATTACGTTGTCGAACATCGACCAGGTAGGGAACCCATATTTTATGTTGCTCCTTGGCTCACTGTCGAACGATAGCATTGATTCCCAATGTCCCTGGATCTGTCCGTGACTATAGAACTGTCGCATCATTGCATGGTGGTAACTCGCCAGAGCCAGATACCTCTGGTGCCATCGAGAAACTGAGCGGAAAAATGTCCTTCACCAGTTCAAACTCTCTTGATCCAAATCATGGCTGCTGAGAAAATCAGCCCACATATTGTCCACCCTGGCAATTTGAGAGGCTATCACTTGGATATGCTCTTCTGCCCATTTCATGAAAGCATTATCTCCGCAGACATCTGGTAACAACTGCTACGTTCTTGAAGGTTTACATAGGAGAGACTGGTGACAGCCTTCAACAAACCATAAGCACATCAGGCAATCCAGATAAGCTTCCAATCAATTGATGGTCCCCTGTCAATCTTCGGTATTCCACTGATCTTACACCAGCAACACTTGGTAGGGAGTCTCCTCGGCTAAGAGACTCGCTCCCCCGTTGTGATTACCTACCATTCTGAGGCCTGTAAGGGTACCCTTCTTAGGAGGAGCTCCCTTTGCAATCACCACAGTAACTTCGCACTCACTTCCATTGACTAGGATAGCCTCCCTGTCTACACCTGAGACCGTGAAGTACACTATGCCAGCAGGGTCTGCTATAGCAGACATGTGCTCTCATCCAAGGAACTACCTCCAACATTATCAACAACCCCCCCAAAAACCCAGAAAGAACTCCACATCATTGAACAAATGGCCAATCTCAAGGAGAGAAACTGGGTCTCCTGCAGTCAGACACTGTGCTCTGGCAGGTCCTGCCTTGAACCATATCGAATCTCACTCTGAGGTAGTCCAAGTCTGTGTTGGCCACAGACTGTGTTTGTAAGCCTACTATGCACACCAGCTCGAGGAGGCGGCAAATCACTTTGTGAAATGCCCCTTAACTGTCGATCACAAGCTTGGTGCAAATCACCTAGCTGTCCCGAGATGCAAGGACCAAAGTGTCCACCTTGCACAGAGATGTTGCTACTATCTCTCAGATTCTGAGCACCATTGCCAGGCCAGACTCAGACAATGCCATCCTAGAATGGCTAATCACAGACACTGCTGATGTTCCTGTCATACGGGGCTATATAGATATATGTCCATCAGATCAAAAGACGAGAGAAGGTCTCTTTCTGCACTGTCACAATGACGGAGTGCAAGGTTCCATTCAGAGTGTGTCGAAAGAGGTTCTCTGTCTTCTTGGGACTACTAAATAAATGGAATAGCCCCCAATCATTCTTTTGCAGTTTGGGAACTGGAATTACAATCCTAAAGTCTGTTAGTCTTCTTTTCACTGTCCTTCTCCTTGCCACCTTGGATAAAAGCAAGATAGTCACCTGTAGGCAGATCCCTACAAGATCACTGTGAGGTCTGAGATGTTTCGGCATTGGAAACAGCGTCCATATTTAGCTCTCTGGCCAAACGGACTGCAAACCTTCAATGGGAGGTGACCTCTGAGTCATCGATCCTCTGTAGAGGTGAAAGTGCCGGGAGTCCTTGGAATGGCTCCTTGCCTCAAAAGAGCATGTAGCCACTTCCTATTGCTCCGGCAAATGCGAAATCTTGGAATCATTCCATCGATTCTCCATCCTCTCCTCTCAGGACGAACCAGAGGGGGAATTTTTATAAGGCAACTCTGTCAAATTCGACTTAGAAATGGTATCTGCCTACCAGTTCAAAAGCCAAAGGCATCTTGTTACTCTAACAGAAGCTAGTCCTCTAGCGGCTGTACTCACTGAGTCACAGTCCGCAATAGCTAGAAATGCAGCTCCCAGTTCCAATGCAGACCTGAGTGGGTCACAAGTCTGTTTAAACCAACCTAGAGAAGCAAAATACTATTGGCAAGTGCACTGTTATCATAGAAACGATAGAAGAAAAGGACAAAATGATCCGCCCAGTCTGCCCAGCAAGCTTATGTCAGTATCTGCTGCACTGTGCAGGTTACCCCCATGCTTATCAGTTTACTACACCGTAAAAGTCAGGGCCCTCGAATGCTGGTTTAATCCAATTTCCCTTAATTGTGGCCATGAAAGCAGAGAGCAACGTTGGAGTTTTAACAAAGTATCAGGCTTAGTGATTAAGGGTAGTAAGTGCCGCCATCAGCTAGTTACCCCCATGTTTATTTGTTCCTCAAACTGTAAGTCTCAAATGTTGTTTCAAGGACAGCCTCAATCTTTTCATCTAGGGCTCCTTAAGAACCATCCCCACTTCACCTAGGATGGTGGCTGCATCCACCAGGGCATCGACTTCCAGGAATCCTTCTGCTCCTGCCAAATATTGTCCCCCTTAAAAAAACATTTTTTTTCCTGGTGTATACCATGCAAGGTTAAGTATTTCCTGCACTTGTGCCAGGGGTGGCAATAAAAACCAGAAACCTTCCTCAGCACTCCTGCAGCAACAATCCCATCCACTCCAAGTATATTCAGAGTCTGAGCTAACAGACCCGACCTTGTGGAAGAAAACAGAGCAAAGACTTGTGCAGCTCCAAGTCAGGCAGGATTTTACCTTCCTACAAAGGTTAGGAGCCCAAATCTTCACTGGAACCATTCGCTAAACTGCTCTTTACGGTGCTTGCCTGACTTGATCGCAGACTGGAAAGGCCTAGGATGCTTCCCTTCCGAAGGGTGTCCTCTTAGAAAAATTTGCAAACCATGGCAAAAATACAATCCACCCAGGAAAAGGATGCCAATTCATCTCTGGGTCCATGGGGCTGACCACAGTGCTCTCCAGGGGCCCCCCTACGCTACCTCTCCTAGTGTAGTGAGGCAAAAAAGGCAGGAGGAACTATACTGACCAGCACATTGCCCCCTGCTCTCCCCTTCACCAATCTGCTCTGGCCGAGGGGATGCCTACACAGCAGCTAAACCATTGTTGGACAAACTCCCTTGAGCCGCCAACAAATGCTGGACAGGGCAAAGAGAGCAATGGCTGAAGTGCCCTTATTTGGCCAGTTTGCAGCATGGGAGACCTCTTGGTCTCTCTGACCTCCAGCGCCATTATCTTTCTCAATAGGGTCGGCTCCTGATCAGTGGCCTCCTGCGTGCTGTGAAAACACTACCAACATTGCACTAGAGGGCGCACACAGCTATGCTCACGCACAATTCTTGCGAAATACCAGTCCACAGTCTTATGTGCACATGCCTGTTTGCATACGTGAGGATTCCGGCTACGGCCTTATGGCGCGCACTTGCATGTGCGGTAAACAAAGCCCAGCCCTGGCCTTACCACGTGTTGCAGCAGGCCATCCTTTCCTCAGGCAGCCAACATACATAAACGGTGGTGCTGAAGAACGGTTGCCAGCCGAAGTAACGGGAGGGCCCAAAGCAGCCTCAGTATCACACTGCTTCATCCCCCAGAGATCGATGAAATGTGTGAGGGGGGAGTTACCGCTGGTGGGGGAAGGGCGAAGGAACAGCCTTCTAGGGAAGAAATAACCCTTTTTTTTTTTTTTAAACCTGATCTCAGATCTCCACTGACTGAAATCACAACTGGGCCAGAAGCTACGGGGGGGAGAGCGCACAAGCCTTCACTGCCAAGTTACCCATTCCTCTTCTTATTTTGAGCCTAAACCTGGCAACAGCACAGAATCTGAAAGGGAGAGCCCTAGATTGGGTTCACTGCAGGACTTCAAATCTGTTTCTTTCCTCCTTTTTCTAATAAGCAATCCCCACTAGGGAGATGCATGTCCACCATCTGCTGAAGGAGGAGAATACTGGCGGGGCTGTATGTCAGTGACGACAGCGAATAATGTCTCCGTCTCCATCTGCTTTGGAGGCGTGCATAACCCATCGGTGTGGCTTGGCCTGCCTGAGTGCAGAGGAAGCATCATATTTAAATTCTTGCAACGTAATGGCATGCTGTAACCTAGTGCCCCCTCCTCACTGGAGTCTCTCTACCCTCCTTTTCCAACAAAATATTGTACCAACAAAATATCACTACTACTGACAAACTCAGGTGATCAACAGGACTCCCAAACGTAATGGAAATAAATGATCTAATTTCATTCATTGCGGAGGCCCGAATATAATAAGGTGCACCCAGCTGCATGCACATGTCAGCTTATGGGTCTGCACACCATTTTTTGTGATAGCGCTTTACTTTTGACATAGCATAGAGATGTCCATGCAGCTTAGCGCTGCCCCATGCAAATCCCTTGTTAATCGAGGCATTAGCGATTATTCCCCAATGTAGGGAGGTGCGCTAGTTTAACTCAGGTTTTCTCAAGGCTGGAAATTTAACTCCTGGTCAGAGGTGGAGGAAAGTTTCTGGGGGCTGAACTTGGAGTTCATGGAGCCAGGGCTCCTGTACTCAGGATTTGTGTGCATAAAGTAATTTGTGTGCTCAACCTAAGGGGGTAATTTTTAAAATGATTTCCATGTGTAAATGTAAGTACTATTGCAGCAATTTTCAAAAGCCATTTAACCACCTAAAGCGTACTTACACAGGTAAATCCTATGGGCATTTCAATAGTATATACTGTAGCAATTTTCAAAAGCCCACTTATACAGGTAAAGAACATTTACAAGTGTAAAGCCCATTTTTAAAGTGTGCAAATGCTTTTGAAAATCAAGCTCAATGAGCGTCAAATTGCTCCTCACTCAGGTTTTGTATGCAAAATTTAGGAGCATTAAAGATGTGTGCCTTATGTTAAGTACAAAATTCTGGTTTCTGCACATTATGCACAGACCGTGGTTATGCTCCTGACATGTCTTGTGAGCATTAACCATGATGTGTGTGCAAAAGTGTGGTTTGTGCACAGAAACCATGTTTTTTGCCCCTAAATCTTGGTTTGTATGCAAAAGATATATTTCCTAAGCATAAACTGCTTGTGTTCATGAATAGTGAGCATAAATCACATTTAATTTATAGGTGTGTGCGTTTTTGTTTTTTTTAACTCCTTATGCATTTGCAAACTCAGTTTATTGCATTGTAAGAACCTTTTTTTGTGAGCACATTAAGAAAATATATGCTGGACTACTGCGCACATATTTATTATAAAAAAACAAATCAATTACATCTGAATAAAGAAATTCCATAAAGGAAAGGAAACATAAAATACAATAAAAACAATCATCAATAATTAGACCTCACTAGGGGAGCCAAGGAAAGCACAAAAGAAAAAAAATATACTTGCCTAAATACTTACATAATTCTACCCGTGCAATACCAGCTAAGAGATTATTGGACTGAAATAAAGGAAAATTGGTTCTTACATACTGATTTTCATTTCTGTAATACCACAGATCAGTCCAGACAAGTGGGTTTTGCATCCCTACCAGCAGATGGAGTCAGAGAACAAAACTTTGGGCACTGCTACATAACAGAGTGCCACCTGCAGTCCCCTCAGTATTGACCTGATCCCAAGCCCAAACCACTAACAGGTGAAGGGGTTGGACCCCGAAACAAAGTCAAACTCGCCCAGAACTAGGCAACAAAACAATTTGAACACCATGGATCCTGCTCCTCCAAGAGCATCTGAAATAGGAAATTTTCTTCAACAAACTATTACTTCTCAAGACAGTTTTTCAGAGTCTGAAAGGGGGAATGGGCCTCTGGACTGTTCTGTGGTATTACAGGAATGAAAATTAGCAGGTAAAAACCAATTTTCCTTTCCTGAACATACCCAGATCAGTCCAGACAGTGGGATGTACCCAAGCCACAGTAAACTGGGCAGGAACAAGAAAGACTCAACCTGCATCCTAACATCCAAACGATAATGCTTGGTGAAAATGTGTAGGGAGGACCAGACAGCCACCCTACAAATTTCTTGTGGCGTTAGGAGCTGACACTCAGCCCAGGAGGCAGCCTGAGCCATAGTGGAATGAGCTCTCAAACCCATGAGCACCTGCTGCCCCCAGGAGATATAGGTGGAACAAATCGTTTCCTTGATCCACCTAGAGATTGTAACCTTAGAAGCCTTGTCACCCTCCTTAGGACCCCCATATAAGACAAACAGATGATCCGAGTGACAGAAATAGTTGATAACCTCCAAATAACGTAAAAGCATCCATCTGACATCTGAAAGATGAAGGTCCCTCTCCTGAGGGGAATCCCAAGACCATTGTGGAAACCCTGGCAGTTCCACCAACTGATTGATATGAAAAGCAGACACCACCTTGGGAACAAAGGAAGGCACCGTTCACAAGGACACTCATCGTAGATCCGCAGGAAAGGATTCCGGTAAGACAAGGCCTGCAACTCTGAAATCCTTCGAGCGGAACAAATAGCCACCAGAAAAATGGTCTTCAAAGTCAAGTCCTTCAACAGCGCTCTGCACAAAGGCTCAAACGGGGCTCCACAGAGAACACGCAGCACCAAGTTCAAATTCCAATCCGGACACAAAGGACGGACAGGCGGACATAAATGCTTGACCCCTTTAAGAAACTGGGCAATATCCGGTGAGTAGCTAAACAGCGACCTTGAAACTTGCCCCGTAAGCCCCCAAAACTGCCACCTGGACTCTAAGGGAATTGAACGCCAAGCCTTTAACCAAACCCTGTTGTAGGAAATCCAATACCTGGGAGACATTCGCTAACAGGGGATCTAAAGAGCACTGAAGACGCCATTCTTCAAAACGTTTCCAGACCCTGACAAAGGCCAAAGTAGCTGGTCGGCGTGCCTGAAGAAGTGTGGAAAAGACCTGAATACCCCTTCAGGCGCAACCTCCGCCTCTCAAAAGCCAAGCCGCGAGACAAACGTGATTCTCCCGATCCGAAAATATGAGCCCCTGACGAAGAAGTCGAGGAAGATGAGCAAGTTAAAGGGGACCATCCAGGGCAATCTGCACCAGACCCGCGAACCACAGACGTCATGGTCATTCCGGAGCCACCAGAACCACGCTTCCTGGACGCAGCTCTATGCGTCTGAGAAGCCGTCCGATGAGAGACCAAGGAGGGAACGCATACAGAAGAATTCCCATGGGCCACGGATACACTAGCTCGTCTATGCCCACCAATCCCACTTCCTTTCTTCGACTGAAGAAGCGCTCTGTCTTGGCATTGGCTCGTGTCGCCATGAGATCCAACTGAGGAGCTCCCCAACTAGCACAGATGTGGTTCCACACTTCGGGAAACAGTTCTCACTCCCCTGGGTCGAGTTATTGTCTGCTGAGGAAATCTGCTTGCACATTCTCCACCCCAGCGACACATGATGCGGTGAGACCTTTGAGATAACGTTCTGCCCAGGCGAACAAGCATCTCGCTTCCAGCGCCATGGCGTGACTCCTCGTCCTGCCCTGTCTGCTGATGTAGGCCACTGTCGTCGCAGGGGTAGAAACCTTGCAGGGCCAGGCGGACCGCTCTTGTCTCGAGCCCGTTGATAGACCAGGTCTTCTCCCTCGGCAACCACAGGCCCTGCACAGACTTGTCTAAGCAAACTGCTCCCCAGCCTGAGAGACTGGCATCTGTAGAGACCACTATCCAGTCTGGGAGCTCCAGATCCACTCCTTTCTCCAGATTGCAACGAGAGAGCCACCACGATAGACTGGCTCTTGACTCTGGAAGAAGAGGCAGCGGTACATGGAACTGCTCTGACACAGGACTTCACCTGGATAACAGAGTATGCTGCAAAAGCCACATGTGAGCGAAAGCCCAGGGAACCAAATCCAAACTGGAGGCCATGAACCCCAGTACTTGCAAATGATGCCAAACCGCTGGAACCTTTCTTTGAATGAGGGCCTTGACCTGAGATTGCAACTTCGTCACACGGTCCGCTGCCAGGAAGACCTTGCCAAGTTGAGTATCGAAGCACACTCCCAAGTACAGAGACTGAGTGGTTCCAAGTGACTCTTCCATACATTTATGATCCAGCCAAGCAAGTGCAAAGTGAACATCACCTTCTGGATTGCTCTCTCGCAGTCCTCCAGTGACTTCGCTCGAATCAACGAATTGTCCAGATATGGGTGAACCAGAATCCCATTCTTGCGAAGGACAGCCGCCACCACCACAATAACTTTGGTAAAGGTTTGTGGCGCCGTCACAAGACTGAAGGGCAGAGCTCGAAATTGGAAGTGTTGGCCCAGCCCCATGAATCGTAGAAACGTTTGATGGTCCAACCCGACGCCTCCGTGAATCTAAGGTCATGAGATACTCTCCCTTGAGCACCATGGAAACCACCGTTCGCAAAGTCTCCATGTGAAACCTGGGGATCTGAAGACACCGGTTCACCTTCTGCAAATCGAGAATGGGGCGAAAGGTGCCCTCCTTTTTGGGACCCACAAAATACAGAGTACCTCCCTTGCCCCTGCTCCGCAAGTGGAAAGGTAACTATGGCATTGAGATCGAGCAGCCGCTGGAGAGTCTCGCTTGCCATGAGAGGCTACGCAGGACTCCACAAAGGCCTCCTGAACCGGGTGCAAAAATTCAAGAGTGTAGCCCTCTCTGACCACCTCCAACACCCACCGGACTGAAGCAATCCTTTCCCATTCCACGTAGAAGCTCGATAATCTGCCTCAAACAGCTTCTACAGTGGATTGGGTGCCTCTGGCCTCATTGGGAGGGCTTCCCACTCCCTGAGCCTTGGCCTGTCCAGCCACACGGCTGTCTTCACTTACCAGCACAGCCGGTCCCTCGGCAGCGATTTCCCCGGTGTCACTCCCAATACGCCTCCCCCGCTCGGGACTGTAACGTAACAGACCCGTGCATGGGTGGGCCTCCAGGTGCTCTCCTCGCCTCTTAACGGGACCTGGGACCAGGAAGTGCCCTACTTCCGGGAAGTGACCTCAGGACCGGCGTCCTATTTAGGGGTTAACCCCGGCAGTCTGCTTTGCCTTGCAACAGGTTCCTCCTGGTGAGCAGCTGTTTGCTGAGCCTATGCCTGAGTTCCTGCTTTGTGCCCCTGCCTTGCTTCCTGCCTCCGTGTTCCTGCCCTGCTTCCTGTCTCCTGTCCGGCTTGTCTTGGTCCTGACCTCGGAACGCCCCTGGATTCCGTTTGCCTGCTACCTGTCTCTGACCTCGGAACGTCCCTGGATTCTGTTTGCCTGCCACTGACCTCGGAACGCCCATGGATTCTGCCTGCTTGCCGCCCGCCTCTGACCTCTGTACGTTCCTGGACTCTACCCACTTAGTATCTGGCCAACCTCTTCTTCGCCCGACTTTGTGGGATCTTCTTTTTCATCAGGAACCCCACCTAAGTCCTGCCTGCCCCGGCACCCAAGGGCACAACCTGCAGGGAACGAGGGTGGTTACAGGTGAAGGTCCAGCTCAGGTTCCTGCTCCACCAGTGCCGCCTACAGACGGCGGGAACCTGCGGAACATTCCAGCAGGTAGTGCTAACCCTGTCTCTGCTAAGCCAACACCTGCTGCATGCAGACAGAGCGGAGACCTCAAAAACCCGTTTCAGCTGGATCACCAGCTTACAGTCCTGCATATCCTTCAATGCGGCCGCCCCTGCGACGGGTATGGTGGTCTTTGTTACAGCAGACACTGCTGCATCGACCTTCGGGACCTTAAGAAGATCTAAGATCTCCTATGCCATGGGGTTAAAATTTCGCCAACGCTCTGCCCACCTTCAACCCTGCATCCGGGGAGTCCTACTCCTTGTTCACCAGCTTATGGATCTTCTTAGGCAGAGGCAAGGACATCGCCGGTCCCCTGATCCCATCCAGGACTGGGTTAACCCCACTTGATGTCAGACTCCTCCTGGGAGACAACCCCCTGCACTTCCAAAACTTGAGGCATAAGTGGACACAGCTCCTCACACTTGAACAAGCGCACCACGCTGGGATCATCACCTTCCAGAGGAGGAAACTCATCCGAAATCGGGTCGTCCTGGGTCCCATCACCCAAATCATGACTGAGGCCCACATCCTGATCCGCCCCTTGCTGATTCGGAGTCCTACCATGATGGTCAGCTGACCCATCATCGACTCCCAAAACCAGTGATTCACCAGGCCTGTGAAGCCCTGGCTGCTGATGAAGCTCCGAGGGCCCCCAGGACACCTGCATGGGCTGGAGCTCCGCCTGATCCACAGGGCGTGCTGCCCTTTTAAAGGCAGCCTGCTTCCTGGTCAAAAAGGCCTAATGAAGCTGGAGCACGAACTCTGGGGAAAACTACCCTGGGTTATCGGCCCCTTCGTCAGGGGGTGTGTGCAACATGAAGTCCTCCCCAATTGAGCAATCCTGCTCTGCCGGGGACAGAATTGGGGGGGGAACCTCCTCCCACGAGCCACCACACAGGACCCCCCGATGAAAGGTATACAAGCCCTGCCGACCAGAGTACTGGCTTCCCTGCTCTGTCGCCCGTGGAGGAGCCCTCCTGCCCAGATCGACAGGCCAGACAGAGGGAGCTAGGATCATGCGGCAGGCTGCCATCTTAGATTTCAGCACCATGGTCAGCCCCGTGCAGGCATGCAGTCACACCAAAATGAGAATTCTCGGGCCGGGAAACCCTATCATGTCGTCCCCTGCGAGGTCCGCAGATCCGCCCCTACCGCGGCGACAGCAATCCCCCTCCAGAATGAGGGCCGCACCTCCCGCCTGACCAACCCGGAGCCCTGGGTCGTTGACGAGGACAGTAGGGGTTCTTGCTCCTCAATCCCCACCGACCTGCAGCCCAGCTGTCGAGGCCCATCCCCTGCACAAACTCCTTACACCTCAGGAGGCTGCCTGAATACTTTTTTTTTTTTTTTTAACTTTATTCAGGTACCCATGGAGTCTGTAGGATCAGGGGATTTAGAGGAAGCAGCTTCAGTGTTGAGGGAACCAGGAGCCCCTGGCTGTCAGAATCCACTGGACCATTGCGGACGAAACTCAGTCAGGGGCGTCCAACTCCCTCGCCCGGCTTCCACGCCCGGCTTCCATGGAGGGATGGCCCATGATGGTGCCTAACACCTCAGGAAGCTTCGCTCCTAACAGGTAACTCTACCTAAAACTCTCTTAAATATATATCTATATCTCTCTTTCTCTCTCTCTCTCTATATTTTTTTTTTTTTTTAACTATTATACTGCACTAGTAACACGTCTACCATCTACTGGAGACAGAGAAATACTGAGGGACTGCAGGTGGCACTCTCGGTTATGTAGCAGTGTCCAAAGTTTTATTCTCTGACTCCATCTGCTGGTAGGGATGCAAAATCCACTGGTCTGGACTGATCTGGGTATGTTCAGAAATGGGAACTACTCTTATTTTGCAGGAAAGCCTCTTATTGCACCAGGTAATAAAATATGTATCTATTGCCTTCCAAATTCACAAGACATTTGCATGGAAACCTTAATGTGAAAGTAGCGCCTGGAGCCACCATTTTTTCTCTCAATGTCAAAAAAAGGATTTCCTTGTTTGCATTGACCTTGCTACAATCAGGAAAAACTGTGATCTTCTGACCCATAAATTAAGTATCTTTACAAGGAAAAAAAACATTGAGGTCCACTGTTTGTCTTATTCTAAAGCAAAATAGTGCAGTGGATGATGGTAAGGATATATAGCGAGACTCAGATAGTTATAGTCCACTAGGCAGAAACTCCACAATAAGTTGCAAAAAACTTTTATAAACGAAATTAATTTAAGTTCCTTGAAACATCCACACTTTTGTACAAGAAGCTATGTCCCCCGACATGTACATGTTTTGCAGCCGGGCTGCCTTGGGCGGAGGGGGGGGAGACAGGAGTATTTCAATCAGCATACATTATGTTTAAATCAGAGTTCTGTATTCAAGGGTACAGTGTATGCTGATTGAAATACTACTGCCCCCCCCCCCCAAAGACAGCACGGCTACAAAACACGTACGTGTCGGGGGACATAGCTTCTTGTACAAAAGTGTGGATGCTTCAAGGACTTAAAATGAATTTGGTTTATAAAAGTTTTTTTCTACTTATTGTGGAGTTTCTGCCTAATGGACTATAACTAACAGAGTCTCGCTATATACTTACCATCGTCCACTGCACTATTTTGATTATTTGCCTGCTTTGTGTGGTGCGGTTATTCCACTAATTTCGTTGGATTATTTTAAAGCAAATACAACTTGTAAAGTAGCCCTTAGCTTTTGAGTCCTTCAGGAAACCAGTAAGGACCAAACTTCCTGCCATCACTTCCCCAGAAGAAACTCTGTCAGGTTCTACCCTTCCAGGCAAGGGGAGATAACAAGCCTCAGATATTAGTATGGCCTCAGCTGGCACCTGCAGGACTTCAAGATAAAACTTTTTAACCATCTCCAATGGCGACAAAACAGATAATTTGGGAAAATTTAAGAAACTTAAATTGAACCTCCTAGAGACATTTTCCAGTCTACGATGAAGAACTTCTTGGTCAAAGAAACTTCACAATTCTGCAGCTTCTTACATTGCTCTTCTAACCTTCCAGTCGTCCCTTCTTGTTTTTCGAATGGTCGTGAGTGGAAACCTATCTGATAATGTTTTAACTATGAGAGAGATGTCTGCACAATTTTATCACTCAACGAACTCTCAAGGCCCAGAATTGCTGTACACAAATTCTCGAGCACAGTAGCTCCCAAACCTGTCCTAGACAATCCCCAGCCATTTGGGTTTTCAGAATATTCACAATGAATGTGCATCAAATAAATTTGCATATAATGGGGTTTTAATGAATGCAGCTCTCATGCATATTCATTGTGGATATCCTGAGAGCCTGACTGGCTGGGGGTCCCCCCAAGACAGGTTTGGGAACCTCTGCTCTAGCATAACTGAAGGCAATTGCCCCAGAAGACATCAAACTGTCTGGTGTGACAGCGCACATTTTAATTCTGCTTTACTACATTGGCTTCTCCATTAGACAGGTGGCTACATGGGACTGAGGTTAAATTAACCCTAACAGAAGTGTTATATCCTATCCATAATTAGGCTCACAAAGGAAGAGAAATACTGACATACAGATAGAAAGATTAGAGTCAACAATCCGGAGTGACAGATGAAACAAGGTAGAGAGCGGCTCTGTACCCATCTCTGGAGAGATGATGTCGGAAGAAATCATTGGCTGCCAGCTTGATGGCTTTCTCTGGAACGACCAACGTCAGGTTCACTGCTGCCCCTGGGGGATGAAGGGTTAAAGTGGGTGGATGTTTAACAGCAGAGGAGTCATCCTGACAATTTCAAAATAAATAATCAAAAGAGGGGGAAGGGATAATGCTCAAATGAATGGGTTCCAGCAAATAGCACTGGGTATCTTCCATGAAAAAGGTTTTAGAGAGTCCCGCCAACATGTGCATGGGGGGAGTCCATGACCCCAGTGTCTGAAGATGTCAGACACCAAAAGAAGACCGGACTGCTAATCTTCCATGTGTCAACAGGAGACATTCCAGTTTAGCATCTTTCTAAAATGCCCATTCTGAGGATTCCTACTCTAGGGAATAAGAGGCCAGAGACTGCTTCTACAGAGTGGCCCATGGAAAAGTAGCCCTACTCCAGTACCAGTGCCACACGGGCAGGCTAGGCCACCACCCCTGTAGAATTATCCTGAAGATGAAATGGTTGAGCTGCTGCTTAAGGGTGAGTGTTCCAGCAGATTCACTGCGCAGCGCCTTAATTACCTGAGCACCCAGATCCTAAAAAGTCTCAGATTCGCCTAGAAAATGGGGAAAATGTATTCCTTCCAAATTAGGGGAAAATGCAGTGTGTGGATTGTGTGCTTTAGGTTTCAGCTAAAGGTTCATCTCTAGGGAAGTGATGCCCCTAGGCAAAAATCATCAATGGTGGCCCCACTCCCAACTAATCCCCACACCCAATCTTTGGTGTGGATTATTGGAAGGGAGAAAAGAAAATTATTATTTACCTGCTAATTTTCGTTCCTGTAGTACCATGGATCAGTCCAGACCGTGGGTTATGTCCCCATTCCAGCAGATGGAGTCAGCCAAAGCTTTGAGGGGGCGTCACCATAAGTACTACTACCCCCTCTGCAGGAGTTCAGTATCGAGTATATCAAAGCCCGAGTAAACAAACAAACCCCCGTATTGGATCAAGGTTAAAGAGAACGGCAACAAACAGCCACACAACCAAAGAATGAACTGTAACCCTCCCACCAACGGGTAGGAGGACATGAAAACAGCGTGTCAACCCCAAAAGGGACTGCGAAATACAGTGAGAACTGAGAAATCGTGAAAAAAACAGGAATGATCACTATCGCCCCATAGAAGGCAGCTGAGCAGGATTGCAACCCAAAAGCGGTGGGCGTCTGGACTGATCCATGGTACTACAGGAACGAAAATTAGCAGGTAAATAATAATTTTCTTTTCCCTGTACGTACCTGGATCAGTCCAGACCGTGGGATGTACCCAAGCTTCCCTAAACCGGGTGGGGTCCTGCGAGGCCTGCTTGGAGAACCTGCTCGCCAAAATGCCCAGAGACAGAAGAGGCGAGGTGTAGACGATAGTGTCTCGAGAACGTATGTAGCGACTTCCAGGTGGCCGCACGACAGATTTCCAGTGGGGAGACCGAACGAGTCTCCGCCCAGGAAGCCGCCTGCGAACGCGTAGAATGCGCCACGATGCCGGGCGGGGGAGTCCGCCCCGCCCCTGGCTTTCAGCCAGCGGGCCACGGTCGTCTTCGAGGCCTGGGAACCCTTCCGAGGACCGGACCAAAGTACGAAGAGATGGTCGGAAGTCCGGAACTCATTCGTAGCCTCCAGATAGATACACAGAGTGCGCTTGGCATCCAGAAGTCGGAGAGCCCTTGGTTCAGACGACGAGAGAGACGGCAGTTCCACCGTCTGATTCACATGGAACGCAGACACCACCTTCGGAAGGAAGGAGGGAACAGTGCGGAGCGAAACTCCGGAGTCAGAGAAGCGGAGATAGGGTTCTCTACACGACAGGGCCTGCAGTTCCGAGATGCGTCGAGCGTAGCAAATGGCCACCAGAAACACTGTCTTGAGAGTGAGGTCCTTAATCGTCGCATTGCGTAATGGTTCGAATGGAGGTTCCGACAGAGCGGAGCACGCGGTTAAGACTCCAAGCGGGACAAGGTTCCCGGACCGGAGGTCGCAAATGCTTGACACCCTTGAGGGAACGCATAATATCCGGGTGCTGGAGCAGAGAGCCCCCGTCGCGCAGGAGCAACCCAAGGGCGGCCACCTGAACTCGCAGTGAATTATAGGTGAGCCCCTTGTCTACCCCCGCTTGTAGAAACCGAAGCCTTTGCGGGTCTCGTGTTCCGGTCGATGCACCACAATTCGAAAACCTTCCAGACCCGAACGTAGGTCGCCGACGTCGAATTCTTCTTGGAACGCAAGAGCGTTGACACTACCGCCTCCTGGTAACCTTGGCGGCGGAGACGTTGCCTCTCAAGAGCCAGGCCGCAAGACAGAAGAGTTCTGCTTGGTCGAAAAATACCGGGCCCTGATGCAGGAGGCGAGGGAGATGTCCCAGGCGGATGGGACCGTCGATCACCAGTTGGAGAAGGTCCGCAAACCAGGGTCTCCGTGGCCATTCTGGTGCGACGAAGATCACGAGTCCCCGATGAGCTTCTAATCTGCGAAGTAGTCTTCCCACCAGAGGCCATGGCGGGAACGCATAGAGAAGAAGATGGTCTGGCCACGGGAGCACCGGAGCATCCACACCCTCTGCTCCTCGCTCTCTTCGACGACTGAAGAAACGGGGAGCCTTTGCGTTGTGCGCGGGGCGCCATGAGATCCATGTGGGGAGTTCCCCACCGGCGAACAAGCAGCTGCATCGGAGAGGGACCATTCCCCGGGGTCCAGGCGCTGGCGACTGAGGAAATCCGCCTGGACGTTGTCCACGCCCGCAATGCGCGAGGCCGCCATACGGACCAGATGTCGTTCCGCCCACTGCATCAGCATGGCTGCTTCGAGCGCGACCTGTGGACTGCGAGTGCCGCCCTGCCGGTTGATATAGGCCACCATGGTCGAGTTGTCCGATAGGACCCGAACCTCCCGATTCCGTAGGAGTGGTAGGAAGTGGCGCACAGCTAGTCTGGCCGCCCTGGTCTCCAGACGATTGATGGACCCCTTCGTCTCCTCCGCGGACCACGTCCCCTGCGCAGAGCTGCGTTCGCAGACCGCCCCCCCAGCCTACGAGACTGGCATCGGTGGTGACCACCACCCAATGTGGGAGATCGAGGGACACGCCGCGAGCCAGATTCTCCGGATCCATCCACCAGCTGAAGCTGTTCCTGGCCACCTGTGGAAGGGGGAAGGAGCACCTGTTAGTCCTGCGAGAGAGGTTTCCAGCGGGATAGAAGCGCCCTTTGGAGGGGCCGGAGGTGAGCGAACGCCCACGGGACCATGTCGACGGTGGAGCCCATCACCCCCAGGAGCTGCAGGTAGTCCCATGGGTTGGGAACTGGTAACGCAGAGAACCGCTGTATGTGTTCCCGCAAGGCAAGCGCCGTGTCCCGTCGTAGAAAGACCGCGCTCAGACGAGAGTCGAAAGTCACCCCCAAAAAATCCAAGCGCTGTGGGGGTACGAGGGAACTCTTGGAGAAGTTCACTACCCATCCCAGGGACTGCAGGAACTGTATTACCCTGGACACCCATCCAGAGGAGGCTCGCCCCCTACATCTGCTGGAGTCAGAAGATACTGAACTCCTGCAGAGGGGGTAGTAGTACTTATGGTGACGCCCCCTCAAAGCTTTGGCTGACTCCATCTGCTGGAATGGGGACATAACCCACGGTCTGGACTGATCCAGGTACGTACAGGGAATACAAGCTTTCTGTCTGCAAGTGAGCGGCAGAGAGAGTTCCTCCTCCCCAGCATCCATCCCCTGCCTCCTCCTCCTTACCTTGCCCAGCATCCAACCCACTCTTAGGATCCCTCTTCCCTGCCTTTTGACAGGTCCCTCACCACCACCCCCTCTCTGCCCCATACAGAGCATCACTCCCCTGTCTCTTAAACCATTCTCCACCATCCCCACTGCATTCGACTCCCTCCCCCCCCCCCCCCCCCCCCCCGGAGCATCTGTCTTCTGTCTCCTTCTCCCCCCACCACCCTCACCGCATCTGCCATGCTCCCCCTTGCCTCTTCTCATGGCAAAATACCTGTTTAGTGGCAGGGCTGCTACTGCCACTCCTTCCCACCTGTGCCAGCCTTGCAAGCATGGTCAAAACTCGCCGGCCAGCATTTCCTGTCTGCTGAACTTGTGAGGTCTGAGATCAGCAGACAGAAGGTGCCGGCCAGCGAGCTTTGAACCACGGCTCACAGAGACGGGGAGGAGCAGAAGCAGTGGCCTTACAGGCTTCCTGGTTCTTTGCTGCCATCCCGTTGGAGCCAGTTCTGACTCTGCACTGGTCTGAGGTGTGCCAGCATGGCCACTTCTCAGCTGCATGAGCACGCACCACAGAGCACAGCGCTGGTGGGGACCTTGGGCCGGCACTGTCTCTTGCCACACAGTATCCTGCTCGCCCTACCCAAAAGCTGCCACTGTACCAGCGGCTATATCAGTTAGCAATAGGTGCCATATTTCCAGTACTTTTTTTTTTTTTTCCCTGGAAGTATACCTCTTCCTGTCTGGAAACCTACAACAGGTTATCATGAGCTGCAAACTAAATGCAAAATACCAAGGGTATTGGAATTAGACCTGGTTTTGGAACTTCCATCCCTAAGTATTCTCTGGGTATCTGCCATCTTGTTTTTTGCCAGTTCAAATGTTAGGCCATAAAAGAATGCTCAGAAAGAGAGAGTGAGATAAACAGGAATGTCTCAAAGTGCTCCAGATAGCAGGCAACTAGTTGCCAGGTTTGATACTGCTAGCCCAAGACACAGGAAGCATAGGTTCTCCCTTTTTAGTTAAGTTGGTTCAAGTCCCAGAGGAATAGATTTCTTACTGTTGCTGGGATTTGGAAGCCGTGGTAGGTTTTTATATAATGCTTTATTTGTATTCGTGTCACTATTAGGCTAACTCTCTTCTCTTCCGCTCGTTCCAAGGCAGTGGTGTATGGGAGAAACTCCCCCTCTCTGAGAATGAAAGACGTAATCACCTCTATACATGCCAAAAAAGCCCTCCGAGCGCACAGTCTTAATCAAGCAATCCAGCCTGCAAGCAGAAAAAACAAAACAAAACAAAAAACAGGGGGTTAAAACAGAGTACATCAGCAAGAGAAACATTCAGCCAATCCTTACATCTTGACAAAGGCTTCACATGCCTTTGGGCTTTTCTATTCTGTAGGAATGTTGGCACAGAATACAGGACCGAGTGAAAACATGCAGCTTGCACTCGTATCAACTGAGAAACTAAAGACTGTGTTGGGGGGCAAGGAGCAAAGGGAACAAGCGCGAGTGTCCTATTGATGCACATCCCTAAATGAACCAGGGAAACAGACAGCCCTGTGCCCTGTTACTTTGCCAAATAGTCATTAAGTACCAGTGGACTGGGTAGATGTTTTATATAAATTAAATAAATGCAATTAAAAGTTTGCAGCCTGGTACTGGATCCCTTATCAGTCCCTTAGGAATAGGAAGGCTGCACGTGATGTCTTGCATATAAACCTAGAATTCTTCTTTTTTTAGAAATCCATTTGCTAATCAAGCTAATTCTCACAGATTTACTCTGTTGAGAGCCACTGATAATAGTGCCCCATAAGTAAAAGCCTGTAGTACAAACTTAATTGTAAGCCCTCTGGGGATAGGGAAATACCTACAGTACCTGAATGTAATCCACTTTGAAGCACTGCGAAAAGCGGAATATAAATCTAAATAAAATTAAAATAAATAAAAAATAAATAGTAGGTGTGGGAGAAATGAGAAAGAGATAAGCACATTCTTCACACGCAAACACCAAGGTCAGGCTAAGACAGTCAGCCAAAGACATTTTCCCTTTCACATGCACTGGGCATCTAAGAACAACTGTTGTCTTTTAACACTAACAGCCCAATTTTAAAAGGGCCACGTACGTAAAAAAACAGGGGTTATGCCCGTGGCAGAGCCTTGTGCACACCGCGCGCATTTTAGAACAAGCCCAGCCATGCACGTAACCCCCATTATGCGCCAAGTGCCGGGCCCTGCAAAAAGGGCGGACTGGGGGGGTGTGGTCTGGGCCGGGACAGTGCCATTAGCTGCTGTCCAGGGGATGCGCATGCCGGCAGCTGGCCAGTGTGTGGAAATTACTTCTGCTCCTGGGGAGCAGTAAGTATTAAAATAAAAAAAATTAGGGCTAGGTAGGGTTAGGTTAGTGGTCGGAGAGGAGAGGGGGAAAAAGTAGGAAGGGTAGGATTAGGGAAAGTTCCCTCCCAGTCCATTCCTTAATTGGAGCGGACTGGGAGGGAAATGGGGGTGGCCCAATTGCATCACCACGCATATTTTGCTAAAATTCCCCCCCTCCCGCGCACACGAGTTGCGGGCCGCCCCGCGCGCATGTTATAAAATCATCGCGTCCACGTGTGCCAACCAGGAACCCTATGGGAAAATAGACGTTTTAACTGAATAATTCTGTTTTGAGATGGTAAAATCCTGTTATTTTAGGTTGCCTTATATTTACAGAAAAGATCATTTTTTATTTTCTATTTAGCCTTATTGATATAAAAATAAGGGTTCTGTGATGAAGATTTGGGCATTTGGATGGAAAGGGTGGGGACTGGGTGAGGAGTGTTCGTAGGGTGTTCTTTTTTTTGTATTCTCTTGAAAATAAGTCCAATTTTATTGTTTTACCCTTCACTGTGTTACTATGACTGCTTCTTACTGTTGAAGAAGGAATGTTCTACTTGGTGGGGGGTGGCGCTTTGTCTCTGGGATGGCATAGAGTCCAACAGGATAAGGATCCTGCAAGAGACTAAATCAATAATTGAATCTTTATGGGTAGAAATCCCTTGTGTGTTGGGGAAAGAGTATAGCAATAGCAGTATACTACCATCCACCTGGCCAAAATGAGGAGACGCACAATGAAATGCTAAGAGAAATTAGGGAAGCTAACCAAATTGGTAGTGCAGTAATAATGGGAGATTTCAATGACTCCAATATTGACTGGGTTTGTGAAACATCAGAACATGCTAGAGAGATAAAGTTCCTGGATGAAATAAATGACAGCTTTATGGAGCAATTGGTTCAGGAACAGATCAGAAAGCTAGCTATTTTAGATCTAAATCTTAGTGGAACACAAGATTGGTGAGAGAGGAAATGGTGGTGGGGCCACTTGGCAATAGTGATCATAACAATCAAATATGAATTAATGACTGGAAGGGGGACAATAAGCAAATTCTCAGCTCTAACACTAAACTTTCAAAAGGGAAACTGATAAAATAACAAAAAGTTAGAAAAAAAAAACTAAAAGGTGCAGCTACAAAGGATAAAAGTGTACAACAGTCATGGGCATTGTTAAAAAAAAAATACAATCTTAGAAGTGCAGACCAAATGTATTCCATGCATTAGGAAAGGTGGAAGGAAAGCCAATCGATTGCCAGCATGGTTAAAAGTTGAGGTGAAAGAGGCTATTTTAGCCAAACGATCTTCCCTTAAAAACTGGAAGAAGGATTCATCTGAAGAAAATAGGAAAAAGCATAAGCAATGCCAAGTTAAATGTAAAACATTGATAAGACAGGCTAAAATAGAATTTGAAAAAAAGTTGGCCATAGAGGCAAAAACCCATAATAAAAATGTAAATATATCTGAAGCAGGAAGCCTGCAAGAGAGTCGACTGGACTGTTAGATGATCGAGGAATTAAAGGGGCTCTTAGGAAAGATAAGGACATCACAGAAAGACTAAATTAATTCTTTGCTTCAATTGTTTACCGAGGAGGTTGCTGGGGAGATATCCATTCTGGAGTCGGTTTTCAAGGGTGACAATTCAGATGAACTACCCAAATCACAATGAATCTGGAAGATGTAGCAGGCCAGATCGTCAAACTGAAAAGCAGCAAATCGCCTAGACCGGATCGTATACACCCCAGAGTTCTGAAATAACTCAAAAATAACATTTCTGACCTATTCCAAGTAATTTGTAATCTTATCATTAAAATCATCCATTGTACCTGAAGACTGGAAAGGGGGCAAAGTAATCCCGACATAAACAGGGCTCCAGAGGTAATCCAGGAAACTATAGACTGGTGAGCCTGACTTCAGCGCCAGGAAAAATTGTAGAAACTATTATAAGGTTTAAGGTTTATTTATTTTTATACCGTCATTTCAGTGGAACCATCATAACGGTGAACAATAATTAAAGTAAGAAAATACAATACATGATCAAATCATATAAAACTTAATAATCAGTAAAACTAATACCAAAATAAACTTAACTTAATCAATTAAAACAAAGATAAAAAGATAAAATAAGATACAAGATAGGAAGGTGCTGCAGTAATGCTGTGTTCTGTTGTCACTAATTCCAAGTAAGCACATTTAAAAACCACGTTTTAAGATCTGCCTTAAATTTCTTGGTATCTGCTTGCAATCTAATTTCTTCAGGCAGAGAGTTCCATAGTTTTGGGCCTGCTATCAATATTGCCCTTTCGCAAACTTGACAAAGTTTTGCCGATCTAATTGTTGGTGCTGTTAATAGTCCTTTATTGGCTGACCGTAAGTTCCTCTGCGGTACATGTAATCATACTGTTGTATTCAGCCAATCAATATTTGATCCATAAATTATATTATGTATAATGCATGCCGTTTTATACTGTATACGATAAGTTAATGATAACCAATGTAATTTAACAAGTATTGGAGTTATATGATCACTTTTTTCTGCCTGTTAAGACACGGGCCACAGCATTTTGTAAAATTTGTAAAGGTCGGACAACATTCTGTGGTAACCCTAGTAAAATGGAGTTACAGTAGTCTATGTTTGTAAAAAGAAGAGCCTGCAAGACTGATCTAAAATCATTTGGTTCTAATAATGGCTTTAATTTTCGAAGTGTTAATAGTTTAAAATAACCATCTTTTAATTTAGTTGCGATGTGCCTGTTCCATGACAAATCTGAGTCAATTGTAACTCCTAAATCCCTAGCATAAGAGGAGGGATTGATTTTCGTGTTATCAATAACTAAGGGCGGGAGATCTTGTTGTCTACATTTTCTTTCTAATAGGATTATTTCCGTTTTATTCATATTCAAGACCAGCTTCATATGTCGCAGCAATTGTTGTAAAGTGGAAAGATAGAGTGTTATAACTTTGTAGGTTTGTTCAACTGTATCCTTTATAAGCACAAGAAATTGTATGTCATCCGCATACATTTAGAAATTCAATCCTAACCCACTTAAAAGATGACAAATAGGTAAAACATAAATATTAAAAAGGGTAGCCGAGAGAGCAGAGCCCTGTGGCACCCCTGTTTCAAGAGGGTATTTTTCAGATAGTGTATTTTCAATTTTAACCTGAAATGAGCAATTTTTAAGAAAAGATAAAAACAAATTTAAAACCACACCAGTAATTCCAATTTCTCTCAAACGATCTATTAAAATGCCATGATCAACGGTGTCAAACGCAGATGATAAATCAAAGTATTAAAAAGTAACTCTGACCAGAGTCAAAACCTCTTAAAATAGTATCTGTCATGGCAATTAGGAGTAATTCTGTATTAAAATGTTTTCTAAAACCATATTGATTTGGGAATAAAATATTCTTGGAATCTAGAAATTCTGCTAATTGCTTCTGGACTATTTTTTCAGATATTTTGGCCAAGAAAGATAGATTAGAAATGGGTCTATAACTGCTAAATTGCGATGAATCTAGGTTTGGTTTTTTTTATTACAGATTTAATAATGGTGTTTTTTAATACTTCAGGAACAGTACCCTCAATTAATGATTGATTAATAATAGTGGTAATCGATGGGGCAATCAGATTTGCAATTATTTTTAAAGTTGGAATAGGAATAGAATCAATTGGGTGCAGGGCTGGATTTAAATGTTTTATTAATTTTTCTATTTCAAAAACGGATGTAGAATCAAAAGTATCCCAGGATATGCCTTCTTTTATAATCATTTTAACATTTTGGTTTTGAAATTTGCGTTTAAAATATAAGGCGCTCTAATCACACTTGTGTTCTGGGAGCAAACTATTCACTTGAAAGGGTTGTTTGGTTAATTGTTTTACAATTGAAAAAAGTATTTTTGGATTATGTTGGTATTGCTGTATTTTTTTTTATTATAAAAATCTTTTTTTGCTGTGTTATTGTTCTTTTTGTACTGGTTCAGGGCTATTCGAAAAGATGTTAACGTATAGTTATTTTTATTTTTTCTCCAGTTTCGTTCCAATTTATGTAATGCTATTTTCTGTATACGTAATTGTTTAGTATACCACGGGGATTTTGATTATCTTTTGGTTTAATTCTAATTTTTTTAATAGGACATAGTTTATCAGCAATCTTATTAGTTTCTAGTATCCGTTCTAATGATGCTTCAATACAGCCTTTTTCTTCAAAGTTATTTAATATATTTGCCAGTTCTCAAGTTGCTTGGTTTGTATCTGGGGCCTAAATGTTAAGTAAGAATCACTATTACTAGAATTTTTTTTGAACATATGAATTCAATCTGAGAAAAAATTTGAAAAATGATCGGTCCATGGTACTGGGAATGCCTTAATTGAAGTAGCTTTACATAAGTTTTTATTTATGAGGATCAAGTCCAGAGAATGCCCTGCTCTATGTGTCGGAAAATCAGCCATAGGAGAGAATCCTAATGCAGAAAGAGAATTGAGGAATGTAGTACATATATTATCTTTTTTTTTTTTATCTATATGTAAATTAAAATCTCCAAGAATAATTGAAGATTTTCTGGAGTTGACTGTTAGGGCCAACAGTTCTATTAACGGAGAAGTATTATGTTCAAGCAAACCTGGAGGACAATATTCTAAATAAATTTGCAGTTCTTCTGACTCAAATAGAGTGACTTCGTATTGCTGATTATATTGGAACATTCTTTAAATTTAATTGTTTTTTAGCAATGAGTATTAAACCTCCCCCTCTCCGATGAAGGTGTGGGAATGAATGAACGTCATATTTATTATCAGCCAGTTGATTAATCAGTACGTTGTCAGTCGATTTGAGCCCTGTTTCTGTTACTGCAAAAAAGTCCAATTTCTTATAAAGAATAAAATCACAGAACATATAGACAGACATGTCCCCAGTGGGGTTGGCAGACGGAGCATTAAATTTCCCC
Source organism: Rhinatrema bivittatum (assembly GCF_901001135.1). Classification (NCBI taxonomy): domain Eukaryota; kingdom Metazoa; phylum Chordata; class Amphibia; order Gymnophiona; family Rhinatrematidae; genus Rhinatrema; species Rhinatrema bivittatum. Next base: position 229,777,544 of record NC_042618.1, read on the forward strand.
CTTCTCAATATCAGCCAAGAGGCTGAGAAAGGAGTATCCTCAGCTCATGGCTCAGATCCTGCATTTGGATCCCAGCCAAAAGAGAGGCCAAGAGAGATAAGGAAAATTAGTTTCTTACCTGATAATTTTCGTTCCTGTAGTACCAAGGATCAGTCCAGGACACCTGGGTTGTGACTCCGCACCAGTAGATGGAGACAGACTAAAACTTGTGGGCGGAGCCATATATGCCCCTGTGCCAGTCACAGCCCCTCAGTCTTACGGAATGTCAAAGTAGAACACAACCAGAGAAGTAAACAAAACTAGATACCGCTAACTAACGGGGAAGAAACACCCCCTCTGGAACCGGACTCTCCAACCGAGAGAGCGAACAAGCGGAACAGAGCAAATCAAAACACAGAGCGGACTCTCCATTACTTCAGCGCAGCACTGCGGGCGGGATCCTGGACTGATCCTTGGTACTACAGGAACGAAAATTATCAGGTAAGAAACTAATTTTCCTTTCCCTGTACGTACCAGGATCAGTCCAGGACACCTGGGATGTACCAGAGCAACCTACTGAGGGTGGGAAGCAGAGAGTCCCACTCGGAGAACCCTCTCTCCAAAACCCCCGGAATCGGTAGCCCGGACATCCAGCCGGTAATGCCGGATAAAAGTATGCAACGACTTCCAGGTGGCCGCCCTACAAATCTCTTGAGGCGACACCTGAGAAGCTTCCGCCCAAGACGCTGCTTGAGATCGAGTCGAGTGAGCCCGCAGCCCCACGGGAAGAGGTTTTCCCCGCACCAAGTACGCCGAACCAATGGCCTCCTTGAGCCAACGAGCGATCGTTGTGCGGGACGCTGCAGCTCCTTTCTTTGGTCCAGAGAACAGGACAAACAGATGATCTGTGACCCGAAACGGATTAGTGACCTCCAGATATCGGAGAAGGGATCTCCGCACGTCAAGCTTCCGTAACTCCCTCTCTTCTGTAACAGAGGAGTCTCCGCACGCAAAAGCAGGCAACTCCACCGATTGATTCACGTGAAACGACGAGACCACTTTTGGAAGAAAGGAAGGAACCGTCCGTAAGGAAACCCCCGAATCGGAGATACGCAAGAAAGGTTCCCTACAGGACAGGGCCTGTAACACGGAAACACGCCGTGCCGAGGCAATCGCCACCAAGAATGCTGTTTTTAAAGTGAGATCCTTAAGAGTTGCGCGTTTCAAGGGCTCAAACGGCGCCGTGCATAGAGCGGAGAGAACCCAATTGAGGTTCCAAGCCGGACAAGGAAGACGTAACGGGGGGCGAAGGTGCTTAGCACCCCGAAGGAAACGAGCAATATCCGGGTGAAGCGCCAGAGACTTACCTCGCAAACACCCAAGCGCCGCCACTTGGACCCGTAGGGAACTGCACGCCAGACCTTTGGCCAGACCCGCCTGGAGGAACGCCAGAACATCAGAGACGGAAGCCGAAGTGGGGTCCACCCCGCGCTGCACGCACCAGTCCTCAAAGACCACCCAGACACGGACGTAAGCCAAAGACGTCGACTGCTTCCTGGAACGCAGTAGCGTGGCCACCACCACATCTGAATAACCTTTTCTCTTCAGTCGATTCCTCTCAAAAGCCATGCCGCGAGACAGAAGTGATCCGCATCCTCCAAACAGACGGGGCCCTGATGGAGTAGGGCCGCCATTCCCTGGAACCGAAGGGGTGCCGCTACTGCCAGTTGTACGAGGTCTGCGAACCACGGCCGGCGAGGCCACTCCGGTGCCACCAAGATCACGTTGGCCGGATGCAATTCTATGCGCCGTAGAATCTTGCCGATCATCGGCCACGGGGGAAACACGTAGAGCAGCACATCCGTCGGCCAGGGAAGCACCAACGCATCGACGCCTTCTGCCCCCCGCTCTCGACGTCGACTGTAAAATCGCGGGGCCTTCGCGTTGTGCCACGTGGCCATCAGATCCATGTGGGGCACCCCCCCACGTTTCGCAAATGAGAAGAAACGCTTCGTCCCCCAGCTCCCACTCTCCGGGATCCAGACGATGACGGCTGAGATAGTCCGCCTGCACGTTGTCGACTCCCGCAATGTGAGACGCTGCGAGGTTGCTGAGATGTAGCTCCGACCAGGCCATCAAGCGCTGAGCTTCTTCTGCCACCTGGGGGCTCCGTGTCCCCCCCTGCCGGTTGATGTATGCCACGGTGGTCGCATTGTCCGACAACACTCGGACTGCCTTTCCCCGCAGCAATGGTAGAAAAGCCTGCAGGGCCAGACGGACCGCCCTGGTCTCTAGGCGATTGATAGGCCACTGGGCTTGCGACACTGACCATAGGCCTTGAACTGAGCTCCCTAGGCAGACCGCTCCCCAACCGGAGAGGCTGGCATCCGTGGTCACCACTGTCCAACTGGGCACCAGGAGAGAGACTCCAGCGGAAAGATGACTGGGGTCCAGCCACCACCGCAGGCTGGACCTCGCGTGTCCCGCTAGAGGAAGCGGTAAATGGAAGTCCTCCGAGACCGGCTTCCAGCGGGAAAGCAAGGATGACTGTAAGGGTCGCAGATGAGCGAACGCCCATGGCACCAGCGCCAGCGTGGAAGCCATAGACCCTAGGACCGTAAGGTAGTCGCAGACCCGCGGCTGGCGCAGAGACAACAAGCGCTGCACCTGAGTTTGCAGTTTGCTCATCCGTTCGAGCGACAGAAACACCTTGCCCTGCTTCGTGTCGAAAAGAGCTCCCAGATATTCCAAGGTCTGCGTGGGTGTCAGATGACTCTTGCTGAAGTTGACCACCCATCCCAGGGACTGCAACAGATGGAGGACCCTGGCCACCGCCATCCGACACTGATCCTCGGACTTCGCCCGAATCAACCAATCGTCCAGGTAAGGATGGACCAGGAGACCTTCTCGGCGCAGTTGCGCCGCCACCACGACCATCACGTTCGTGAATGTACGAGGGGCCGTTGCGAGCCCAAACGGGAGCGCCCGAAACTGGTAATGCCGACCCAGAATGCAGAATCTGAGAAAGCGTTGGAACGACGGCTGAATGCCTATGTGAAGATACGCCTCCGTGAGGTCCAGGGAGGCCAGGAACTCGCCTGGCCGGACCGCGGCGATGACTGACCGGATCGTCTCCATTTTGAAGCGAGGCACGCGAAGGCATCGGTTCACCCCTTTGAGATCCAGAATTGGTCGGGACGTGCCGTCCTTCTTTGGTACGATGAAGTAAATGGAGTAACGGCCTTTGCCGTGTTGGCTGACAGGAACGGGGGAGATAGCTCCCAAGTCCTCTAAGCGGCGGATGGTGTCTAGCACCGCCGCCTTCTTCTCGGGAGCCTTGCAGGGTGACACAAGGAACTTGTCCACTGGAATGCGAGCAAAATCTAACGCGTAGCCGTGTCTTATCACGGTGAGGACCCACTGGTCCGACGTTATTCCGGCCCATCTCTCGTAAAACGACAGCAACCGCGTCCCGACGTTGGGAACGGCGTGCTGAGGCTGCGGCGGGAGAAGGGCCGACCCCCTTTCATTGTGAAGATTTGGGAGCCGTGATGGCCAGGGCACCCCCTGGTCTACCAAAGCGCCTCCCACGAAAGGACTGCTGCTGCTGCCACTGTGGGTTACGGGAGGAGGAAGACCTGTACGAGTGCCCCGACGACCTTTGAGGTCGCGCCTTCCTGGGCCCACGAAAGCGGGACCTGGCTGCAAAGGAAGGCCGCGACCTGGATCTATCTTCGGGCAACCTGAAAGCCCTATTTTCCCCCAGGGAAGCCATCAAATCATCTAACTCCTTGCCAAACAGCAACTTACCCTTGAATGGCAGCGCCCCGAGGTAAGCCTTAGAAGAGCCATCCGCCGCCCAGTTGCGTAGCCACAGGAGGCGGCGCGCCGAGACAGCCGCCACCATGGATCTAGATGAAGTGCGCAGCAGATCGTGGAGTGCATCTGCGCCATATGCTATTACCGCTTCCAACTTATCCGCTTGCGCTGCCTCGTCTGCCGAAAGATCCGCATTGGCTTGGAGGACCTGAGCCCAGCGTAAGCCAGCTCTCAAAGCAAAATTCGTACACATGATGGCCCGAATTCCTAGCGCTGAGGTGCTGGCCCCCCCCCCCCCCCCCAACGCGATCACGATCCACCCCCGCCAAAATCGCTGAGGCCACGACCCCCGACGACCCCTCCCCACCAGATAAACACACTGTGCAAATACCAGCCCGGGAAAGCTGTGCGCGCATGCTGCCGCACACGGCACAGGCCACACCATGCAGCATGAGCAGTGCTCTAAACTTAGCCCTACTGGAGAGAGGAGACATGAAAACAAAAGCCTACCCGATCGGGAGCTGTCCGCGGTTCTAAAACTAACACCCGCGGAGAACACACAAGGCCGGCAGAGCAGGAGAATTTAAAGGCACAGTACTTTAATTTAAATACTTTGAAAACTGTGCAGGGGCTAACAAGGTGGGAGCCCGAGACCCCCGGGACCACCTTCAGTGGGCAGTTACAGGGTTCCTCAACCCTCTGCTCCTGAGCCTCAAATACCAGGGGGGATGACTCCACCAGGACCTAACAACCCCCTGGGAGGCTAAAGGGGAAACTAGCTAAAAGAGCAAAAAAACCTGACCCCTCACTAACCATCAGGACCTAACTCCGAAGCCTGACCAAAAAAAACCAACTAAATCCTGACAAAAAATACCAGACTCCAGGGAAGCACCTCTTCCACCTGCTGGAAACAGAAGAATACTGACAGACTCTAGGTGGCATCTCAGGGGTATACGACAGAGTCCACAGAAATTGGTCTGTCTCCACCTGCTGGAGGGGAGGTAAAATCCAGGAGTCTGGGCTGATCCTGGTATGTACAGGGAACAGCACACTTATCTACTCGTGGTTAGTAGTCTCAGGCCATGCAACTACATTTCTAAAGATAGCAAGAACATTTAATATTTAGTAATTTGAGATTGTTGCCCCCCCCCCCCTTCAGTATACCACCATATAGAATAGAAGGGACTTCTTGTGTTCCTGTTTAAGTATTATCCTCCCCCCCCTTTTCTTTCCCCCAAGTCTCACCCATGTGAAAAGATGCAACTGGCTGGTGGGCAGTGTTGGCCTTGGGGGTCCACTGTATCTAAAGCGCTGCCATCTCCTCTGTGCTGCTTCCGCTTCACTGAAATGTCTGTGCCAATACTGGGGTCCATGCCCTCCTGGGGACCTGACTCTGCCTCCCGGTCTTGTCGCTGTGTCCATGCCCTCTAGGGGGACATGACTATGCCTCCTGGAATGCTGCTGGGGTCCACACCATCTTGGAGGACCGCTCGATCTGCTGCTGGAGTCCACACCTTCTTGGGGGGAATGTTCAATCTGTAGCTGGGGTCTTTGTCTTCTTGGGAGACCACGCGATCTGCCACTGGGATCCGCTTGCTCCTGGGAGACAGTTCCGGCTCCAGATCTGCTGCTGTCCTTCGGTTCAACTTCCTTGGTAGGAGGGCTTTTCCTGCCTTCAGTTTACAGCTTCACTAGGCACATGGCTTGTTTAGCGTTCAGTGATTCAGGCTCTCCATAGTCTCAGCTTTCAGTGATTTTAGCTTCACTAAGCTCATGGCCAGTCATTCGCTGTTACCCAGCCTGGTTGGGTCACCTTCTCTCAGCCATAAGGTCAAGACCAGGCAGGACCATGGAAAGAATATGTGCATACCCTTCCACCCTGCCTGGCTTTTTTTTCTGTTATCTGAGAACTGGGTATCCAAAGGTCTGACTCCCCTTGTTAGTCAGGGTGAGAATCAGTTTGCTTCTTAGGACTGCTTTTTCTCACAAATCCCTCTCTCATTCAGAATTCTCCAATGTATGACTTTTCCAGTCTCAGTTCTGTATAATTTAGAGTAATATTTCACTGCAAGTTATCAACAGTAGTCCAGGGGGCTGTGACATGCAAATTCCACTACCTGAGTCTCTGACTCATCTATTCAATGGTCATTTTTAAGTATCTACACAGTAAGGGGGTCTGGCAACCTTTTCAATTTCATTCTAGGTTTCCTGGGCTGGTAGCTCATGTTACATTGACCTCTGTTTTCTCTACTGTTCGTTTAAATGGTTGCATGCTCTTTACCCTCTCTCCCTTTGGAGGGGGGGTGGGGTGAATTCATTTGTTCCTAAGAAGGATGGTATCCTCTGGCCTTGCATAGACTACAGAGCTTAGAATGCTGTTGCCATCAATAAGTGTTATCCCTTGTCCCTGATAAATGAACTATTGGAACATCTTCAGGCTGCGTAAGCATTTACTAAACTTAACTTGAGGGGGCACATATAATTTGGTTCGCATTCGAGAAGGGGATGAATGGAAAACGGCCTTCTGAACACACAATGGACACCGAGTACCTCGCTCGCAATGCCATTTGTCTTATGGCATGCCTCCACCACGTTTCAACACTTTGTAAATTATATTTTCCAACACGCTGGACCAAACCAAGGTGATTAAATAGTACTTTGCTATTTTCTGAAAAGCCAGCAGAACATGATAAGCAGGTCTGCCAGCTCTTAAAATGTCTACAAAGACATAAGTTTTATGCTAAATTAGAGAAGCGTGAATTTGATAAACAGACCATTGAATTTCCTAGGTCACAATCTCACCTGATGGGATAAAGATGGACCCAAAAGAAGATCTATGCAGTGTCCCAGTGGCCCACATCAAAGAATGTTAAAGAAATCTAAGGTTTCCCGGGATTTGCAAATGTTTACTACCACTTTATCCTGGGCTTTTCTAAACTGACAGTACCATTAATAGAGGTTCTTAAGAAGAGGCCTTGCTTCAAATAGAACACAGAACAGTAGTCAGCGTTCAAACAACTAAGGGAGGCCTTTGCAGCTGCTCTGATTTTAGTGCAACCCAGCCTACAACAATTGTCCATTGCAGAAGCTGATGCATCAAGGGGAGCTATCGGGGCAGTCCTCTCACAGATGAAGGGACCAAAGGACTTCCTTCACCCTTACATATTTTCTCGCAAGCTCATCCCTGCCAAGAAAAATCATGTTTATGATCAAGAACTTTTAGCAATCAAAATGGCTTTTGAAGAATGGTGTCACCTGTTGGAAGGAGCCAGTCGTCAAGTCCAAGTCTTCCCTGATCACAAGAACCTTGAATTTTTAAGAACCATACGTATCCAAAGCACCTGCCAAGTTCTCCCTCCCCACCCCCCAACTCCTGTTTTGACTTCATTCTGACCTACTGACCAGGCGCCATGAATAAAGCAGATGCTCCGTCTCACCGGGAAGAGAAGAAACCATCAGATCCTCAACCCCCCTCTCCCAGAGAATATTTTGGCATTATTTGTTTTTATATTCCACATCTTCCTTTACACATGTCCAGTGTGGATCACATAAGATACAATTACAAAATCCAAAGTCTCTCAGATCTCAAATCTATTGGCAAAGCACTCCATAATGTAGGACCTACATAAAAGAAGGCTCTTGCATGGGTTCTCTATAAACTTGTACAGACTTGCCGGTAATCAAAACCAGTTAGTACCTGCCACTCAATACCCATCCAGGAACATACCAACATACTATTAGAAACTTAGAGTTAATGGAGATCAAACAAACAGAGGGACCTATAGCATGGTGTGTTTACACAAACTCAACTACAAGAACTGGGGACAAGTGTAGAAAGCACCATGCGGAGCAGAGGTGTTATATGTACCTAAAGGTATAGCACATCTAGAAATAATGCAAACTTGTGATGATTCTCCACTGGCTGGGCATCCAGATTACCACAAGACCAACATTCTGGTGGCTGAACTGGAGTCAGGAGGTCGCCGAGTATATCATCTCATGTGAAAAACATGCCTAGAACAAGGTACCCCAGCACCACCCATATGGATTGAGCATACACTTACCGACGCCTTCTAGACCCTGGGAGTGGATCTCTATGGGTTTCATTGGAAATCTACCCACTTTGCAGGGGAAAACCTGCAAAGATGATCCTTTACAAAGATAATCCACTTGATAGAGACTGCAGGTCTTCCATCATCTTGTGAAACTGCAAATTTGCTGATAAGTTCTCGCAGCCAAGAAACAGGTGTGAACTACAACATGCCAAGAACGCCCAGATGTTTGCAGATTGCCACCATCAGGAGGCTCCACTGTTTGCAATAGGAAAAGTATGGCTCTTCACTAGACACATCAAGAGTAAAGTACAGTTTAACAAGCTTGAACAGAAGTTCATGGGACCCTTTTTAATCCAACAGCATATTAGCCCAGTAACATTTTGCTTGTAGCTCCCAGCTAACTTACATATTCACCCCATCATTCATGTGGCTCTCTTGAAGCTGTTTAAAGCTAATCCCGTTCCTGGAAGATGAACCCCTTCTCTGGCACAGGCAGGAGTTTCTCATCCTTCTGATCTTAACTGCCATGAATATTTGGCGACATCTACATTACCTGGTAGACTGAAGGGATTATGAACCTGAAGATCGCAGTTGGGAGCCAGCCAACAATATTCATGCGAAAGAATTAGTAACCAAATTCTCCTAGGAACAACACTGAAAACTAAGATTAAGGGCCCCAGAAGGGGCTGCTGGGAGGGTGGTGGTATTCTGTCAGGGTGAGCAGGATTTAAACCCCGGGAATTCAGAAACATCTTAGTGACAGAGCCATGGGAACTCTGAAGCAATACAGAGCCCCTGGTAAACAAAGAGAAGAAATGCTAAGGAGACCCATCTCTGAAGGCCTCCTATTGGACCAGCATTAGGTAAGGCTCCTAACAGACAACAGTATATAAGAAAGCCCAGATGGCCACACCTTTGGTGATCAAACAGTCCAATGCTTTCACGCTATGTATCCTGTTGTCTGGTCTCCTTCCTATATTCCCTGTTCCTGGCTTCCTACTCCAGCTTCTGGCTCTTGATCCAGTCCTGCCCTGGCCTTCTGCTCACCTTCTGTGGTTCCTGGTTCCTGCCTTGATGCTTTCCATATCTCTGGCCTGCTTGCACCTGAAAAGACCTGGCAGCTGTCTGAACCCAAGTGCTCAACCTACAGGGAACAGTGGCTGCTACAGGCAAAGATTCCTGTCCAGAGTTCCTACCTCTCTTGAAAGTACCTCTATCCACAATTACTACATACATATAATCTAGGGCCATAGTAGATGGAGCTGTGACACCTTCCAGCAAAAGTGAGGGAAACAAAACAAACAAACAAAAAAAAAAAAAGACAGGCTTTAAGGATACTTGGGATAGATACACAAGCCAGTGATTTAAAAAAACAAACAGGAATTGAGAAGTTGGGGAAAGCAGTGGGTGGTTCAGTAAGGTTTTGATTAGGAAGCTTATATGCTCATCTACCCAGAATGCTAAAAGACCACTAAAGAACGATGACAAAGCTGACTTAGATAAGGAGACAGACGTGCTTGTACAGCTGACAGTCACGAGATATCCTCAGCTACAGTAGTGTAGGCAAGGCAAACCAATCAAATTGAGTGGGCCAATTAGCCATACAGTATTTGCCCACTTTGAATAAAGTTTTGTGTTCTCTATTTTTTTTAAAATTTATATTCCGACCTTTTGGCACTTCAAAGCGGATTACAGTCAAGTACTGTAGGTATTTCCCTGTCCCCAAAAAAGATTTCCCTTTACCCAGAAGTTAAAGTGACTTGCTCAAGGTCACAAGGAGTAGCAGTGGGATTTGAAGTCTAGTATCCCTGGTTCATAGCCTGCTGCTATAACCATTAGACTATCCTCCACTCCAAATGAAGACAGAAGAGATTAATTGCAGAGGGAACACCATCCAACTACTGGGGCCAGTAAAGCTCAGCTGAAGCTGTTTTAAAATCTATTCTTTTCATAGGTATAAAGGAAAACGTGGCTTTGTTTAGTGTTAATATCTCCTACGTCAAAAATAATTTAATATCACCTACATTCCTGTGTAGGTCCCTTGGCCCTGCTGGTTTTGAAGACGGGTTTTGGCCAGGTCAATAGGAAACACACAGGTCACGCCCACCAGCCCAGCTATTCCACCATTGATCAGCTTTGCTGTCAACCTGAAGGAAAGGAAGAGAAAAAGAATGCACTCTCTCTTATATTCCACAACTAAAAAAAAAACCAACATACAAATCCTCTGCACATTGTTAAAAGATTTTTTTTTAAAGCTTACATTGCTCATTCTAATTATGAAGGATGACTTCTCCCTCCCTGTCAAATCCAGGTTCAGATCTGCAAACACCTGGTGCAAATTTATCCAGATAATGAGCTTCAGACTAACAAGCCCAAGTTTACTCAGAATGGTTTGAATAAAATCAAACCAAACTATTTGAAGGACTATGTGAAAATGTTGGAATACTGCAATGTCAAACAGAAACCTGCAAATATCTGCCACTGAACTAGGTGCAAGAGACCTGAGCAAGGAGCTCCCTGAGCTGCAAAGCAGAGTTGCAAATAATTCAGATTTTTTCAAAGCCAACTGCGACTACTTTTGATCTGGATAGCTCTCACCCTGTCCCGATTTAAATTCCAATTACCAAGGTTATTCATGGGGTTTCCAGTTTAATCCAGTTCAGTTTGCTGTAATTCTGATTTAATTTTCCCAGACACTAAATTTGCATTGGCCTTGTCATAATATTTGGATTATCAACTCTAACAAACAGCTCTTTCTCTGCATAGTTAACAGAACAATGAACCAATAAAGACGACAGCATGGTAGAAACAGCATAAGGAAATGTAAAGGGATAAAAAAGGCAAGGAGGCAGAGATCTTAAACCACACTAAACTGAAGCTAACAAACAAGTTATACACTGGGCTTTTACAAACATCTGGCCGGGGCTCTACTGTATATTGCAGAGGCAGTGTTTCACATGCCCAAGGGTAGGGAACTTGGTCATCACACAATTGGCAACAGGCTTAGGATCCATGACTGCAGAGGTTCGGAGAGAGATCTGGCCTGTGGCCCCTGGCTGAAAATGGTAATTGCAATACCTGGACTATGTGACTAAGGAGGCGATCTCATGTAAGGGAAAAATCCCTGGCTAGGTGAGAACAAAGGCTTCTGGCACCAGATCCCAGCCCTAGTTCCGATGGAGTCGGAAGCTCAGAAGAAGCTGTAGGATGTTGCCATAAGTTAAACAAAATAAATGTGTGGACAAAGAGCTTTTTGCAGAGAGAGAGAGAGAGAAGCACGGGAATATGCCCACTTCTTTATCTGCTGAAGTATTCGCACACTGGTGGAGAGGAGTAAACAATTTGAACAAGGAACGGATGGGACAGATCCTCCAGAAGAGATGCTCAGAGCTGCAGGGAGAAAAGAAGAGAAGAGTAGTAACAGGGAGAAGAGCACCTTGGGCACCCCTAGTCAACAGAATAAGAATTTGAGACTGGAAAAAAGTGAAATCCAAGGGTAGATAGCACAGAGGCCTGAGAGCTCAGGTTCATGTTACTTTCTGGTCCATATCCTGGGTGCAGGAAGGGTTGTATCTAGGGACCTTTGTTTTCAAGTTATTTTTATTTTATTTTTCCTGGGAATTTCAAGGTTATAAAAAACAGTGGAAAAATGACTTACATTGATCTTTCTCCTGTTTTTGTTATAACAATCATTTTTCCATTGATATTTTTTTTGTTATAACACTGAAATTCATGGCTACAAAAACATATAACCTGAAAACAAAAAGGTCCCTAAGCTGTAAATTGCCCACCTAATTTAATTATCACACTGATTGCCACTGGAGGGTGGAGGGAGAGACTTGAGGGGGGGGGGGAAGAAAGACAATGACCTACCGGAATTGCTCCTTGTCCATGACTCCTGGAGGGTGAAGAGGTCTATGGAAAGGAGGCAAAAAAAAAAAAAATAGTTCAAGTGAGTTTCTCTGACAGGATGCACTGCTGACCTCTGGGTCAGTCCTCTCAAAACCACTATAGCCCAGTCAGACAATATCCAAGCCCTGAGGCTTCAGGAGCAGTTTTCACAAATTTCTATGCACAATGTTTACCATGCACATTATGTATTTGGTCACTGAAATCACAGTTGTTATTCAACCACGACATCGATCTTAAACATCACACCACCCGCTGACTTTGTACCACTTTTGTAGAACATTAGAATTTTCATTGTATGCCGGTACTGTAAATAAAATTTTTCAGGGAGCAGAGATGCAATAATGCTGGGGCCCTACAATTAAAAAAAAGTTCCAGCTGTTTTTTTTTTTTTAAGAAGTATTTCAACATACACATCTGGCTAAAACTTCTCTACGATAAAATGTTTCCTTGATCACATCTGGTGCTCCTTTACAGTGCCGTACACCCCAAGCAGAAACACATTATCATTGTCATCATCAAAAGAACTTATTTCTGAGTCCAGCTTCTGGTCCTCAGATCGCTTGGGGCTGGGGAGGCAGCAGGCAGGTGGGGAAGGGGTAGTTGTTGCAAACAAACCTGCTCCGCCCCCCTCAGGTAGTTGCAAATTAAGGTTCACCAGCATTATAAGTTCAGTAAAGTTTGGTTCAGATGCAGCTGGGAGCCCAAGATGGAGTGGGGGTGCATAGGGAGTGCAGGGGGGGGGGTGAGTAGTTATTTTAGCCGCTATTAGTGGGGCAATATGTGAATAACTAAGAATATTCATTCAATTTTTTTCACTCTCGATCACCTGCTCGGACAGCCTGTAGCTTGGTATTCACCCATGTGTGAGGACTACCATCCCTGCCTGTCCTACGAGAAAGCAGAGCTGCTTACCTGTAACAGGTGTTCTCCTAGGACAGCAGGATGTTAGTCCTCACGAAACCCTCCCACCTCCCCTGGGAGTTGGTTTCTCCGTGTATTAGCTATATCATGGATTGAGGGACTGCCTGGGGGCAGGGTGATGACTACAGCTGCACATGCTCAGTAGGGCATGCTGAAAGCTCTAGAATCTTTGAGATCAATGTTCTGTGCTGGGCTTCATCTGATGCCACCTATGTGTAAGGACTACCATCCTGCTAGTCCTAGGAGAAAATATATTATAAATGCACAGAGATCGATATGGGTAGAAATCCCATGTGTAAGGGTATAGCAATAGGAGTATCTACCCTCCACCTGGCCAAAATGATAGACAATGAAAATGCTAAGAAACCGGGGAAGCTAATTTGGCAATGCAGTAAATAATTTCCAATTACCCCAATATTGACTGGGTAAATATAACATCAGGACAAGCTAGTGAGATAAAGTTCCTGGATGGAACAAATGACTGCTTCATGGATTAACTGGTTCAGGTACAGACGAGAAAGGGAGCTATTTTATACCCAATTCTTAGTGGAATGCAGGATTTGGTGAGAGGGGTAATGGTGGTTGGTCACTTGGCGACAGTGATCATAACATGATCAGATTTGAACTGATGACTGGAAGGGGGACAATATGTAAATCTACAGCTCTAGGACTAAACTTTCAAAACAGAAACTTGATGAAATAAGGAAACAAAAAAAAACAACCTGAAAGCAGCAGCTTCAAAAGTAAAGCGTGTACAACAGGTATGGACATTGCTAAAAAAAAATACCATCTTAGAAGCACAGTCCAGATGTATTCCATGCATTAAGATGGAAGGAAGGCCAAACAATGATCAACATGGTTAAAAGGTGAGATGAAAGAGGCTATTTTAGCCAAAACATCTTCCTTCAAAAACTCATAATAAAAACATTTTCAAATATATCTGAAGCAGGAAGCTTATGAGAAAGTCAGCTGGACCGTTAGATAATCCAGGGGTTAAAGGGGCACTAAAGGAAGATAAGGCCATCACAAAAAGACTAAATTTATTCTTTGCTTCTGTGTTCACTGAAGAGAATTTTGTGGATATTCCCGTTCCGAAGATGGTTTTCAAGGGTGATGTTTTAGATGAACCAAACCAAATCATAGTGAACATGGAAGATGATGTAGGCCTAATTGGAGAGTAGCAAATCACCTGGACCGAATGGTATATACCCCATTTGGTTCTGAAAGAACTGAAAGATACAATTTCAGACCTATTAGTAATAATGTGTAACCTATTATTAAAATAGTCCACTGTACCCAAAGACTGGAGGGTGGCCAATGTAACCCCTATATTTAAAAGGCACTCTAGGGGTGACCCTAAAATCTATAAACCAGTGAGCATGACTACAGTGCCAGGAAAAATCATGGAAACTATTCTAAGATCAAAATCACATAAAATATAGATAGATATGATTTAAAGGGACACAGCCAGCATGGATTTACCCAAGGGAAATCTTGCCATACAAATCTACTAAGTTTTTTTGAAAGGGTTGATAAAACATGCAGCTAAAGGTGAACCAGTAGATGTAGTGTATTTGGTTTTTCAGAAGGCATTTGACAAAATCCCTCATGAGAGGCTTCTAAGAAAACTAAAAGTAATGGGATAGGAGGTGATGTCCTTTTGTGGATTGCAAACTAGTTAAAAGACAGGAAACAGAGTAGGATTAAATAGTCAGCTTTCTCAATGGAAAAAATGAAACAGTTGAGTGCCTCAGATCTTTACTTGGACCGATGCTTTTGAATATATTTATAAGTGATCTAGAAAGAGTTATGAATAAGGTGATCAAATTTGCAGATAATACAAAATTATTCAGAGTAGTTAAATCACATGCAGAGTATGATAAATTGCAGGAGGACCTTGCAAGACTGGGTGTCCAAATGGCAGATGAAATTTACTGTGGACAAGTGCAAGGTGATGCATATAGGGAAAAATAACCTATGCTATAGTTAATGATGTTAGGTTCTATATCATGAGTTACTACTCAGGAAAAAGATCTAGGCATCATAGTGGTTAATACATTGAAATAGCTCAGTGTGTTGTGGTGGGTCAAAAATGCAAAACGAATATTAAGAATTATTAAGAAGGGAATGGTGAATAAAATGGAAAATACCATAATGCCTCTATCACTTCATGGTGAGACTGCACCTTGAATACTATATGCAATTGTGGTCACTACATTTTAATATATAGTTGCACTAAAGAAGGTTCAGAGAAGGATGACTAAAATCATAAAGGGGAGGAAAGGCTAAAGAGGTTAGGGCTGCTCACCTTGCAGAAGATAAGACTGAGAGGGGATATGATAAAGGTTTATAAAATTATGAGAGGACTAGAATGGGTAAATATGAATTGTTATTTACTCTGAGATAACAGAAGGAATAAGAGACACTCCATGAAGTTAGCAAGTAAACAGATTTAGCAGAGTGGCTACCTGTAACAAGTGTTCGAGGACAGCAGGATGTTAGTTCTCACACATCGGTGACATCAGATGGAGCCCTGTTGTGGAAAACTTATGTCAAAATTTTAGAACTTTGACTAAGTACACTGAGCATGCCCTATATATTATACGTCCACATGGACAGTCCTTGGACATAGAATTATGATTAAAATAAAAAATAGGAGAAACCCAACTCCAGCGTGGCGGGCAGGTTTCGTGAGGACTAACATCCTGCTGTCATCGAAGAACACCCGTTACAGGTAATCAACTCTGTTTTCTCCAAGGATAAGCAAGATGGTAGTCCTCACACATGGGTGAATCCCTAGCTACGGGCTGCTCCCCAACACAAAAGGGGACCAACAGACACTCAACCAGGTGGCCAACGGGCATAACCACACCGGTGCTGTTTGTAACAGAGGGAAGAGCACCTGAACTCAACAATAGGCCCTAGGTGGAGGGTTGGGTTCTACACCTTAAACAGGTTCCGAAGGGGGAAACTGGCCGAACCTACTGAAAATGTGTCCATCCCTATCCAGTCAGTAATGAGATGTGAATGTGTGGGAGAACTCCATGTCGCAGCCTTGGCAGATCTTCCCCACGGGAACTGCTCACTAGTGGACCACCGATGCTACCATGGCTCTGACAGAATGAGCCTTACATGACTCAAGATGCAATCCTACCTGGGCATAACAGGAGGAGATGTAATCTGCTAGCCAACTGGATATTGTCTATCTGGCAATGCCTAACCTATTCCTATCAAAAGAAATAAAAAGTTGGGTGAACTGTCCATGCTTTTCTGTCTGTTCCAGATAGAAGGCTAAGGCTCACTTGCAGTCCAAACTGTGCAGTGCTCGTTTGCCTTGGTGCAAATGGGGCTTGGGAAAGTATTGGCAGGTCGATTGACTGGTTAAGATGAATATCCATCACCACCTTAGGCAGGAACTTAAGGTGCATACGCAAGACCACCCTGTTATGATAAAACTTAATATAAGGTAGATTAGTCACTAAGGCCTGGAGCTCACTGACCGCCAGCAAAAATATGACCTTCCAGGTCAGGTACTTCAGGTCACAGGAACGCAGTGGCTCAAAAGGAGTTTTCATCAGATAAGCTAATATGTTGAGGTCCCAAGACACAGCAGGAGGCCTGAGGGGAGGCTTCAATTGAAGCAGGCCCACATAAAACATACAACTATAGGCTGTACAGAGATGGATGTACCATCTACATCTTGGTGGTATGCGCCAATTTCACTAAGATTAACTCTAATGGAGTTGGTTTTCAAGCCATCTTTCGATAGGTGTAGAAGGTAGTCAAGCAGTTTTTGTGGGGGGCAGGAGAACTGATCTAGGGCCTTCTGCTCACACCACACAGAAAACCTCCTTCACTTCAGTCTGTAGGACTTTCAAGTGGAAGGATTTCTAGAAGCCACCAGGACACGAGATACGTCCTCAAACATCAAGCGGCTGCAGAATTAACCAACACCTAGGCTGTGAGCAATAGGGTCTGGAGGTTGGGATGTCACAGCCTGCATTGGTCTTGCATGATGGGATCTGGGGAAGTCCCCAGACTGATTGGTCTCCAGAAGGACAACTCCCATAGGAGTAGAAACCAGACCTGTCTTGGCCAATGAGGGGCTATGAGAATCATAGTCCCTCTATCCTTGCAAAATGTCAAGAGACTCTTTGCCACTAAAGGAATCTGAGGAAATGTGTACAAAAGAACCTTGCCCCAATGATGGGCAAGGGAGTCAGAGGCTGGTTTGCCTTCTGACCTGTACAGGGAGCAGAACTGAGGTACCTTCCTATTGCAGGGGGACATGAACAGATCTATGGGTGGGCTCCCCCAGAGGCAGAATATCCAATTTGCTATCCCCTTGCTCAGGAACCACGTGTGGGGTCTGAAGCCTCAACTCAGTCTGTCTGCTACCATGTTTTCCATCCCATGGGACAGGGCCCATGACCATATCTGGACTGCTTCCTGACACAAGAGGTATGACTCCATGTCTCCCTGCTTGTTGACATGCCACATGGCTACCTGGTTGTCAGTCTGGATCTGGACAACTTTGTTGGACAGCAGATCTATGAAAGCCCATAGCGTGTACCTGACCACCCAAAGCTCCAGGAAGTTGATTTGACAAGCGTTCCTGAGCAGACCAGAGACCCTGGGTATTGAGCCCATCTACATGAGCTTTCCACCCCAGGGTGCACGCATCTGTGGTTAGTACAATTTTAGTAGGGAGACTCCGAAAAGACATCCCCTGTTCCAGATTTGAAAGACCCTGCCACCTGGACAATGAGTCTGGAGAGACGGAGTGACTCAGATGCAATTCTGGAGGCTCTGAGTGGCCTGGCGCCACTGCCACCCCAGGGTCCAATGGGTTCTGCACATTTGTAAACTTGCCAAGGGAGTAACATGGATGGTTGCAGCCATATGGCCCAACAGCCTCAACATGTGCTAGGCTGATACCTGCTGGCTCTGTTCAATCTCTGCTGTAATGGTCACCAAGATGATGGCCCTCTGGCGAGGCAGAAAGGTCTTGGTCTGAGTCATGTCTAGCAGGGCTCCTATGAAATCCAATTGAGGTGATGGGCTGAGATGGGACTTCGGGTAGTTGAGAACAAACTCTAGTGACTCCAACACTTGAATGGTCAAGTGCATGGACCTGACAGCCCCAGCCTGAGATGTGCTCTTGACTAGCCAATTGTTCAGATATGGAAAAACTTGCACTCCCAGCCTGCGGATGTGCGTCTTCACCACGGCCAGGTGTTTTGTGAAAACCCATGGGATGGACGCAAGCCCAAAACAGAAATACCCGGTACTGGAAGTGCTGATTTCCCACCACAAGTTAGAGATCTTCCCCAGTCACAGGAAGTATCTTGATATGAGCATATGCGTCCTTTAGGTCGAGGGAGCAGAGCCAGTCCTCTTTTTGTAAAAGGGGCATCAAGGTGCCCGGAAAACCATCTTGAACTTCTCTTTTCTTAGAAACTTGTTCAAGGCCCTTCGGTCTAGGATGGAATCCCCATACTCTTTGCCCTGGTAGTACAGGCTTGACTGCTGTGGCTATTAAGAGGGAGGAGAGCTCCGCTAGTAGTACTTCTTGATGTGCTACTGCCCCCCCCCCCCCCGAATATGAACATGGAGGGTAATTTGGCAGGAAACCCAATAGATTCAAATGGTACCCTTGGTGGATGATGGTCAGAATCCACTGGTCCAAGGTTATAAAAGGCCACTGGTTTGCAAAGAACCACAGCCTGCCCCCGACTGGAGGGTCCATCATCCCAGGTACAGGCAACTGGCATACATTTTCTACGGCCCAGTCAAAACCCTCTCCCTGGACTTGACTGAAGAGCTGGTTGGAGCTTGGGGGCTCTCTGCTGCCTGGGACAGCCACAGGAGCCCTGAAGGTGTTGAAAGTAGTGAGGAGACAGAGGATAGTACTACCTTTGGTGATAGAAAGACTTTCTTGGCCCCAGTCCCACCAGCCTCCTGGATGAGGAGGATGGGTCCAGAGTACTGGCAGAGAGTTGCTGGAGGGTTTCATGGTGGTTCTGAAATTGGGCCACAGCATCCCTCACCCTATCTCCGAAGAGATTCTCTCCAGCATGTCTCCCCCCATCCCCCAAGCTCTTGAGGCATATTTATTTTGTTTCACTAGTTTTATTTTTTGTTGTTATATTTATTTTATGTTTTTATTATGTGTGTGTGTTCTTTGTAAACCACAAAGACCCACGTCCACTGTATAAGCTGTATGTAAAACATTTTAAATAAATGAAATGTCAGCAAGTCGTTCTTGTAATTTGGTCAGAGATCTGAGACTCGCAGCAATGCCATTCTGCACGGGCCAATTCTTGCTGCAAAAACTCTCAGTGCCATCTGGAAAACATCGTAGGTCACACAGACCTCATATTTTCCGCACTCAGGCCCTTATGCACCAGTGACATGAGGGTGTCCTGCTGCTACTGAGGCAGCTTCTCAGCCACCTTCTGAACCTGCTTGCAGATGTTCTGTGGGCTCATATAGAGCTGGTAGCCAGTAATGTGGGCAATAAGCATGATGCCTTGAAATATTTTCCTCCCAAGAGCATCTATCACCCTAGGGTCCTTCCCCAGGGGCTCCGAGAAATGAGTCAGAGCACTTGGCCCTCTTGAGAGCAGATTCGACCACCAACTGGTGGGGCAGCTGATGCTTTTCAAATCTGGCAGCTTTCTGGATGAGGTAAAACCCATCTGCCATCTTATTGACAGGATGCACTGTGAGGGGGTGTTCCCATATCCTCAGCAGCAACTCCTTAAGGATCTCGTGCACTAGGACTGCCACAATCTCCTTAGGAAGCTCAAACTGGAAGATCTCAAGCATTTGTGCCTGGCATCCTCCTCCGTCAATAACTGAAAAGGGATGGCTTCCACCATTACCCTCACAAACCCTGAGAAGGTCAAGACCTCAGGCAGAAACTTCCTTCGCTCCTCTGGAGGAGAAAGGTCTGAAGGGAGGCCCCCTGAGGATTCCAAAATGTCATCCCCACAGGGGTCATAGGGTTCCTCATCCTCACTGTAAGCGTCAGGGACCCTAGGTCCCTAGGTGCTCAGCCTATGTCCAGAGATGCAGACACTGGCAGAACTGGACGGGGGGGGGGGGGGGGGGGGGGGGGGCCGGGGCAGGCCTTGACATCTCTGCTGGCCTCGGTGGAGCTTCCTCCTCAGAGAAATTGGCAACAATCACCGTATCAGTAGGGACAGACTTTGGGTTGGTAATGCATCAATAAGCATGCTGAGCTTCTCCAGAAGTGGTATGAGAATGGGCAGCACTGGTCCTGTGCAGTCTGTGCCACAGGACCAAACCCTGCAGCGCCCAGTCCACTGCTAGCTGGACTCAACACTCCAGCTCCTCCTTGAATGTTGCTAATGCCAAGTCTAACTGGGAGGAAGAAGGGGTAGCTAGATCTTCAGACCCTCAAGATGGATTGGTGGCTGGTGGAGACCACTGCAGATCCCCAGCACCGATGGAGGATTAGCATTCCTCACCAACAGGTCACTTTGGGGCATTGCAGCCAAAGTATGTGCATCGCCGTGCCTGGCCCCATACATTGATGGGGACTGGTGCCAATGCTTCTTTGTCTTCCCCCCTCAATGCTCGGCCTGGTTCTTCTCTGGTGCCAAAAGTCGATGAGGAGGAACCAGACGTCCTCTGCCTGGAGGAAGTAGATGATGGTTGGTCTCCAGTGCCCCTGTTCGCTGACATCGATGGAAGAGATGATCCCGGCCAATGCTCCTTGGTCCTTCGATGCCGTTGCCACCAATGCTGATGGCTCGGACTTCAACTCGAAGAACTGCTCCATTTTGTTGAGTTGAAGTTAATGCCCTTCGAGTCATCTGGGTGCATAAGCTGCAACCCTGGATGTCATGTAATGCCCCAAGACAGAGGACACATGTCTCAAGTGAATCAGTAATGGACATGGTCCTCTGGCACTGCTGAAAACTGGACTGGCCATGAAGGACGAAATAAGGGGCTCTAATGGAAGACAATGGTGGCGAGGCATCAATAGCTGGTGGGCACGATGCATCACCACCAAGGGGAATTGACCGCAAAAAAATGTACTCGAATAATCAAAAACCCTGACTAGGAGACTCTATGAGAGGGCACAGAGAGGGACCTGGCAATGGAACAATGAGAAAAACCCGCTAAAAAAGCGAGAAAAATGCAGTTTTCCACAAGGCCAAAATCAACCAAAGTGAGCTCACTCATATCAACCTGCTTGTCCTCTGAGAAAGAATTTTCTCAGATTTTGTTTTTCACTTAATGTAAAATTAAGCTCTGGAATTCGTTGCCAGAGGATGTGGTTAAGATAATTAGTGTAGCTGGGTTTAAAAAAGGTTTGGATAAGTTCCTGGAGGCGAAGTCCATAAACGGCTATTAATCAAGTTGACTTAGGGAATAGCCACTTGCATTACTGGCATTAGTAGCATGGGATCTAAAGACCTTTAAGCAGTCACTAAAGACTTGGCTTTTCAGGCAGGCATTCTATTTTGTCCATTTTGTATGTTAATAACTTAAGAATTTTTAACACGTTGATATGTTGTCTGTACAAGTTTTGATTGAAATCTTGTGTATGTTTTTATTTTGTACATCGCCTAGATCATAGGCAATCAATACATTGTAATAAAGATAACATTTGAGTACTTGCCAGTTATTTGTAACCTGGAGCGGCTACCGCTGGAAATAGGATGCTGGGCTTGATGAACCCTCATTCTGACCCAGAATGGTAACTTATGTTCAACGTCACTTAGCCATATAAGTAGGGACTTACCAGGCTAAGTAGCGACATCTGAATATCCAGCCCCATTCAGTGACCATCTCTTGGCTAGCTTACTACTTATCCAGGATGGGGACGAAATGAGCAGGCACTACTTATACAGCTAATTTACAGGCCGATACAGTACAGTGCGAAGCGCACTGGGTATATTTAGTGGCACGGCCGCACCACAGTATATCCTGGCTGTTAGCTGGATGGATAAGTTTATCCGGCTAACTTAACTGGTCAGTTGGCTTTTAGAGGTCAACCCCATAATTTTTAATTATGTGTGGGGAGGGTTTGTACAAGGCTGCATGTTTGGCTTAAGGCACCTAATCTCCTTGCCCCAGTTCTGGCTATACTTGCTCCATGTGGGAAAGCAATATTCCATCTGGAATTGTGCTGCTTTGAGTCAGTGGCACCACGGATATATTTATTTATTTATTTATTTATTTAAATAAGCCCAGGAAACAGTGTGGATCACTTCTAGTTTCTCCCCCCAGAGTAGGTAGATACAGCACACACAAGCCGATTCAGAAAAACGCGTGGGATAGCGGGCTAGAGCCCGCTCTCCCAGCACGTACACAGGCCACTTCCTGGGCACGCGATTCAGGAGGGTGGCCTATGCAAATTAGGGCCTGAGATAAAAGGAGGCGCTAGGGACACTAGTGCGTCCCTAGCGCCTCCTTTTTGACAGGAGCGGTGGCTTGACAGCCGACGCTCAATTTTGCTGGCATCGGTTCACAAACCCGCTGACAGCCATGGGTTCGGAAGACGGACGCCGGCATAATTGAGTGTCCATCTTCCGACCCGCGGGCTGTGGGCCGATTTTTAATTTATTTTTTAATTTTTACTTTGGGGCCTCCGACTTAATATCGCCATAATATTGTCAGAGGGTGCACAGAAAAGCAGTTTTTACTGCTTTTCTGTGCACCCTCTGACAATTGGGCAGGCGTTAATTTCTGAAAGTAAAATGTGCAGCTTGACTGCACATTTTACTTTCTGTATCGCGCGAGAATAACTAATAGGGCCATCAACATGCATTTGCATGTTGCGGGCGCTATTAGTTTCAGGGGGGTTGGATGCGCGTTTTCGACGCGCTATTTACCCCTTACTGAATAAGGGGTAAAGCTAGCGTGTCGAAAACGCGTGTCCAAATGCAGGTTAACAGTGCGGGTTAACAGCGCACTGTACTGTATCGGCCTGACAGTGTGTAACATGCAGCCAATGGGAGTGCACTGCAAGGGAGTCGGTTGGAGCGTTAGATGGAGGGTGGCAGAGAAGGGGAGGCAAGCTACAGGCTCAGAAAGAAAGGGGGTAGGGCAGGAGGAAATGCCTGGGTAGTTGAGACAGCTTCCGTCTGATGTGACTGGACTGAGTTCAGAGAGGAGCAGCTGGTTGCAGAACCAGCAAGGGTTCTGGAGCGTGTGAGAAAGGGAGGGGGCTGCTGCAGGATGGGGAAGGGCTGGCAGTGAGCAAAAGCTTTACACCATGATGCTGCAGTGCTGGGATGGGGAGGGGAGTGAACTCATTGTTAGAATACATATCAAATGCAAAGAAAAAAAACAATAAGCAGCAGCACAACAGCAGTGTGCGAGAGAGTGTCTCTGTGTCAGAGTGAGACACACCCATACATATATTTTGCCTGTGTCTGAGTGGTTTTGTCTGAAACAGACACACTTTCTCGCTCTGTGTGGGTGTGTCTTTTGTGACAGAGCGTGTGCCTGTAAGAAAGTGTCTAAGAGTGTGCACGCCAATAAACTTTCTGCAATTTGAAAATCTGTCTCTCTGACATCTACAACTGGTTCAAGAGCCAATTGGCTGACCAAACTAAAAATTCAGTATATAGATATAAATACAGAAATATAAACAGACGTATGGGGGCCCAACTGATTTGCATGGGTGGAACAGGGGCTGTAGCTCTGTTTGCTCACTCCTGGTCTAGGATGTGCTCTATTTCTTATTCATTTAGGGAAAATGTGAAATTTATTTCAGAGACATTTTGGCTCAATTCTGCCAGGTTCTAAGTTCAACTTGGCATTCTTTTGAGAGCTGTTGAAACATGCTGCAGTGAAAGTGCATGAGGGAGTCAGATACCCTGTTGGCCAGTTTTGAAAAAATTCCCCCGGCTCCTATTTTCCATTCCTGGAATGCAGATACAAGCATATGATAGAAAGCATTTAGAGAAGAATCCTTAGCTGAGGGCTGAGCAAATGAGCTTCCACTTCTCCACCTGAAAGACCACATGAATGTTCAGCACCATACAGGCTAACTGGTTAGTATGCTGTCCAGAGAGTAAAAGGCTGTTATAGATCTTAACAGGAGACCAATTTTATTTTGAGGAGTGAGTTCCATTTCCTTGGAAAACAAATGTAACCCTCTGGTTTAGTAACTTCAAGTACATACCCTCCTAGGAACCAATGACTATTCTAGCATAATAAAGGTTTCCACTTTGTGATGACTGGATTCAAGGAGCATTCATGGAGAAATGTAGAGCACCTCTTTCCTCTTCCTGAACTCAAGTACACTCCCCTTCTACCCTTTTTGCTAAAAATTAAATTTTAAAAAAATGTACATAACCTACAAAAAAAACAATTTCCTATCTTGTGTTATCTGAGAATTTTATGACAGAAAACACCATCTCTGTTGGTGAAAAAGCATACTTGAACTGAACTTGGTCACAGGTCAAATCCAGCTCAGGTCATTAGGGACTTGGCTATGTGAAATTAATTGGTGGTTTTGGGCCAGTTTTGAGAGTCACAGCAGCATTCCCATCAGTGCCCCTAGCAGATCCCTATAAATCTGCTTCACACTTCCCCACTGATTTGTAACAAGGACATGCAGGGCATGATCTAAAAGTTAGTCCCCCCACAGGCACAGAGCATGGCCCGGGAGCCACCCCAGAAATCAGAGGGTACAGAATTGCCCGTGCCCATATTCTCCCCTCAGGTGATTTTAAGCACACGCCTACAGGAGCAGCAACTTGAAGAAAAGTCAGTACAGGGCCTGTGAGCCAGCATGCACTCACAAGCCCTGTAGCAGACCCATCCCTCCCCCTGAACTGTTACCACCATGGAACCCTGCAAGAAGGATGGAGGCCACCACAGGGCCTATGAGCGTGCACTGGGGCTCTCAGGCCCCATGCTGACTTTTCTTGCAGTTGTTGTGGGTGTCAGCTTAAGAGGAGAGCCAGTGCCTATCAAACATTTGGTGCCACAGGCAACTGCCTACATTGCGTATGCCAAAACACAGACTTGAGGGTATGAAAGGAGAAAAATTAGAAGATTGTTAGAAAACAGTGCAAATTGCACCTTGGTAAATCTAAACTATGAACTCAGTCAGGAGTGTTGAAGAATGGCATTAGCAGGTGGGGGTGAGGGACACTGCCTGAAAATGGGAATTGGACATGCATGTGTCTAATATTAGAAATAAGATCCCAAATCACAAAATTTTGCCCAACTAATACCCACCCAAAATTCATATCCACACATTGGGTTTTGTTGATTTTGATCCAAAAATAGGAAAAAATAAACAGAAATCACAGGTACAGTAACATGCCCAATCCTATCTGAAATTAGCTTTGTCTCCGTAAAAAAAATATCTTAAGACAAAAAAGACCTGTATAGAATCCTTCTCCCTTCCCCCAAACTATTTTGAGGTCTGTAAGTAGTAGCACCGATAGGACAAAGCTGGAATCCAAGAACACATTTGTAACAAGTTATGTAAGATCTGGCACAAATCTTGTGCGAGCAAACCACACAAAACACACTTTTAACCATACTTAGGTCTATCTCATTTTCTTACTGAATCCTCCTCGTCTGAGAGAGAGGAAAAGAAACAGCTAACTGCCCCCCACCCAGGCCTGAGGGGAAAAAGAAAAAAAAATGAAAACACTGTGGGCTCGAATTGGAATGATGAAACCCGTCTGGCCGGCTATGAACCCACCCATCAAAACACGCAACACAGCAGCAGCAGCAGCAGCAGCGTAAAGAGAGAGAACCGAGCCTTCTCCCACCCCCACATGACTCCAGTTAAATGCCAACTTCGGCCGGGAGGGTTAAGTCCTGCGCCTGGCCAGGGAAGCCGAGCAGCGCTGCCCACACATTAAAGAACTTTTTCAAGTTGAACAACTTAAAGCCATGGGGAGGGGGAATCTCGCTCGCTCTCTCTCTCTCTCTCTCTGCCGTCCCTGCAGGGCGCAGAAGTCATCTCTCTCTCTCCCACTCCTCCCCAATCTGATGCTTTTAGCACAGGAGAAAGATAAGGAACCGCGAATCGCGGGGGCGGGGGGGTGGTGTTTCCAGCTTACCGTTGAAAGCTTGGACCAAACTCTTGCAGTTCCTCTTTGCAAACTTTTTCAACCGCTACCGGCCGAAGTTGTGAGCGTATGAGTCAGAGAGGAAATGAGCCCAGGGCACAACGTATTCTCCCCCCCCCCCCCCCCCCCCCCAGCTTAAGGGAGAGCTCCCAAATTGTCAAGAGCTGGCCCAAGAGAAGAAAACTAATCCGCCGCCGCTTCTCGATCCGAGGGAAGAGGCGCTGCCGTCCTCCCCCCCCCAGCACGGGCTGGACCCTCCGGAGAAGGAACGCTCAACTCAACTGAAGCTTTGCAGGCAAATCTGGGGAATGGTGGAGCTGAGGCGGCGGCGGCGGCGGCAACTCCCCTCCGGCTAGGTTCCGATACTTGTTTTGCCAGTTGTTACCCGCTTAGTCCATCACTGCAGAGGCTGAGGCTGTAAGAGATCCACCTCCATGGATTTCATCCAGAAATAAACCTCCCATCCTATGAACGGGGAGGAAAAAAAAAAGCCCACGAAACACGGACACTTTCTGGCCTCGCACCAACGGGCCCCATCCCCCCCCCCCCCTCCCGGTGCGGATCACCAAGACTGGCTCCATTCTAAGCAAGGGTGGGAGTGTCTCCTTCCAGGCCTCTGTGTTTCACCGCCCAAATATCCCGCAATACCAAGTCTGTTATTTCCGATCTATTGATGCCGTGCTGGTAGTTTTTTTTTAGCTCTGAAGTCCGGGATACTCCCATTCAAGGGAAAAAGGGTTGGGTGATCAAAATGCCAGCTTTACTTCCATTTTTAAAAGTAACAGTGCAAATTTGACTGCCGTTTCTCAGACTTAACACTTTTTTTTGCCCAAGATTTTTTCTTGGGCATTTACATTTGCTAGCATTAAAAATGTGCACCTTCTTTATGACTCAGTTTTTCCAAATTCTTCCCCATTGGTCCCTGTTCAGATATGCAGGCATTATTCCTGCCAGAGACACTCCAAACACCACAGCAGAATTCTGACCTTGATCAGTCTTAGAATTTTGTAATTTAATCTGAATTAAGAGCAAGATGAGCTTTCAAAATTCAAGCACGTCTTTATTCTCAGAAATTAAATAAAAATAAAAAAACTAAAAAAAATGTGAGTGTATTCCCTTTGATTTAAGTGCAAAAGCAGATTTTTCATATTTTCAAGGGAAAAACAATGCATTTCTGATATGTCTTGTTTGGTCTTTTTAGTGCTAACTTATTGAGGGTGGTGAAGACAAACTCCATACTAGACAGAAAGACTGAAATGTTATTCCAAACCAGCAGAAAAGAATAAAGCAGCTGAATTAGTCTGCAGTAGCAAAAACTCAGATGCGGGTGGCACATGATAGACTAACAAGATTTATTGGGGGCATGAGCTTTCCAGCATGAGCGCATCTTCAGAAATTTGGAATAGGGATATACTGTGAGTTGCATTACGTTCCAGGAGGTCCCATCTGCATCTATCCTAACAATGAACTTCACCTGTGGTTAACTTCCCCCCCCCCCCCCCCCCCCCCAGGGCTTTTCTTTTAGCTTCCAGTCAATATTTAACATTTGAAATGGACAAAGAATTACACATGGGCTGATGCAGTAAAGTGCGCTCAGGCTGAGCTCATCCTTAACCCCCACATTTGGACGCGCTACTTTTACCCCTTATACAGTAAGGGGTAATAGCGCATGGAAAACGCGCATCCAATCCCCCCCGAAACTAATAGTGCCCGCAACAATGAAATGCATGTTGATGAGCCTATTAGTTAGTCCCGCACATTTTACTTTCAGAAATTAATGACTGCCAAACGGGCCGATACAGAAAACTTTGCGGGAAAGCTGGCGAGCGCCTGCTCTCCTGACGCGCGCCCAGGCCACTCTCCTGGGCACGCAATTCAGGAAGCCCAGGTATATAATTAGGGCCTGCAGTAAAAATGAGGCGCTAGGGACACTAGTGCGTCCCTAGCGCCTCCTTTTTTGACAGGGGTGGCGGCTGTCAGCAGGTTTGACAGCCGCCGCTTAATTTTACCAGTGTCGGTTGTCGAACCCGCTGACAGCCACGGGTTCGGAAAATGGACACCGGCAAAATTGAACGTCCGTTTTCCAACCCGTGGGCCAAGGGCAGATTTTTTTTTTTTTTTTAGATTTTTTATTTTATCTTCTTTGGGGCCTCCGACTTAAATTCGCTATGATATTAAGTCGGAGGGTGTACAGAAAAGCAGTTTTTTTCTGCTTTTCTGTACACTTTCCCAGGCGTTAATTTCTGAAAGTAAAATGTGCGGCTTGGCTGCACATTTTACTTTCTGTATCGTGCGGGACTAATAGGCTCATCCACATGCATTTCCACGCGCTATTACCCCTTACTGCATGAGGAGTAAAAATAGCGCGTCGAAAACGCACGTACAAATGGGGGCTAACGGTGCGCTCGGCCTGAGCACACTTTACTGCATCGGCCCGAAAGGCAGGAGTTAATTTCGGCCAGCACCGGGAAAGTGTACAGAAAAGCAGAAAAAACTGCTTTTCTGTACACCCTCCGACTTGATATCATAGCGATATTAAGTCGGAGGCCCCAAAGATTTAAAAAAAAAAAAAAAAAAATCTGCCCACGGGTTGGAAGACGGACGCTCAATTTTGCCGGCGTCCGTGTTCCGAACCCATGGCTGTCAGCGGGTTTGACAACCGACGCCGGTAAAATTAAGCTGACAGCCACTGCTTCTGTCAAAAAGGAGGCACTAGGGACGCGCTAGTGTCCCTAATGCCTCCTCTAACCAAGCTAGCCAACAACTTACTGGGCCGATTACCATAATCGATACAATTGATATTTATATCATCGCATAGACTTGGACGCTCGCTGAAACAAGAGCATGTGCAGATTTTCCCTCAACTTGTCTACTGCACGTTTGCTCGATTCTGACATGGCACTAATATGTCTGAGCTGTGCCTGTTTCAATTCGTCAGTTAGTTTAAGAATCACAGCATTGCGCTTCCTATTCTGAGTAGCGACACAGGCAATAATATGTCCCCGCTTTACTGCTTTTCCTGCCTCCCATAGAACCCGGGGTGTAATATCTGGAGTATTATTTAAGAGCATATATTCTTCCCAACGGGTTACAAGGTAGCGAGAAAACTCTTTATCCAAGAACAACCCCGGAGACATGCGCCAAGAAAAAGGAGGCTTAGGATTACGTCCAAATGTTACTGTAACAGAGACTGGCGCGTGGTCCGATAAGGCAAAAGTGCCTATGGCAGCGGCCGTCATGATTGGGGGAACAGGAACTCCGAGATCAAAAAATAATCCAAACGGGAATAAGACCCATGAGGATGGGGAAAAAAAAGTATAATCCTGCTCCCCAGGATGCAATGCCCTCCAAATGTCCAGCAAGCGCAATTCACTGCACAGAAAATTAGGGCCCCTATGACCATCATTAGGTTCGACAGATTTAGGAGGTTTGCAGTCTTCCAACTTGTTAGCTACCATATTAAAATCCCCTCCCACCAACTGTGCACAATCAGAAAGTTCGCCAAGGATGCCCACTAGACGAGTAAAAAACACATGCTGATAAACGTTAGGCGCATATATGTTACACAGAGCCACTCTTTGCTGATTACATAAGCCCTGAACTATGACATATCGACCCTCCGGGTCATGCCACACCAGCTCAGATGTAAAAGGCAGTTGTTTATGAATAAGTATGGCCACCCCCCGTTTTCTGGACGAATATGAGGAAAAACATTGCCCCACCCATTCTCTTTGTAATTTGATATGTTCACTCACTGACAAATGTGTCTCTTGAAGAAACACAACCTGCGACCCCATACGTTTAAAAGCCATAAGGAGTTTCCTTCGCTTGATAGGGGAATGTATACCATCTACATTAAGAGATGTGCATTTTACTGCAGCCATAGCCTGATGTACTTAAGAAATATTACCAATAGAATACGACATAATTGCCATGGCAACAAAAAGAAATCCTGGGGCTCCCCAGCCTAAGCCCCCAGGATCATAAGGAGCTGAGCCAATAGTCAGAGACAACTGCCTTAACACCCAAATGAAAGGGATGTCTCCCAGGACTCCAGGAATGGGATGGGGGGCCCCATCCCATTCCCAGCAGACCAAACTTCACAACCCAAGCACACCATTTACACCAATCATACCACAGCCAAACCAACTCACTTACACACATAACCCAAACACCTGCCCCAAGAGGCTCAAAGCCACTCCCCCCACCCCCACTCCTGGAAACAGTAGGGAAAAGGCCCCCCCCCCTCTAGTCCCCCCATGCCCCCCACCCCCCGTGCCAACAACGTAACTTATACATGTAACCAAGCATCATTAACAGCATTTTAGAGTCATGATGAATCTACAAGGTCTCCAATCAAGGGAACCCTGGCATGCCAGTTGTACTCCAATGGCACGGGCAATATATCGAAGTCATGTTGGATCGCACCTCAGGATAATCAGCCGTCATTCTTCCCCTGCGACTGGCAAGGTAGCTATAAATCTGTCCGCAGCATCTCTGGACGTGAAGATAAGAACCTTGTTGTCATGTGAAACTCGCAGCTTAGCTGGATAAAGCAACCCAAATTTGATGCCTCTCTTATGCAGCTCTGTGCACGCCGGGGACATGGCCTTTCGTTGTTCCGTCGTTGCCGCTGAAAAATCATTGAATAGAAGTATCTTATGGCCTTGAAATTCCAAAGACGTCTGCTTAGACGCTCTCATGATCTGCATTTTATATGTCCAGTTCAATATTTTCGCTAACACCGGTCTGGGTCTCTTCGCACATCCCGTAAGATTCCAACTCGGTGTACTCGCTCGCAGATCATTGGCGTCCCAGAAAACTCTAGACCCAGTTGTCTCGGCAACCAAGATTCCACAAATTCGGACAACTCACTGTCTTTGACTGACTCTGGCACCCTGATAATACGAATATTGTTTCTCCGACTTCTGTATTCTAAACCTTCAGTTTTGGCCAGCAAGTCTCGTTGGGTGGCTTGTAGCGCTGTCACATTGCGCTCTGACTCGCCCAGCCAGTCACCATGATCAGACAGAACATGTTCCGCCTCGTCCAACCGTTTTGTCTGACCTTCCAGCGCCAATTTGATGTCGTCCATAGATGCCTGTATTTTGGTGAGACGAAGATCTAAGGCTGCGGTGACACAGAGATTTGGAGAAGCGCATCCGCAGACAGCAAATCAAGAACCTTTGCGCCTGCAGGGGCCTCCGCCATCATGGCATCAGGAATGCGAGACCGACAGACGATACTCTTCCGTGCACTCCTCTGATGCATCGCCCCTTCCTCCAAACAATAAGGATGAACACCCTAGACAACTGTGCAGCAGCGAAGCTAGATAATGCATAATGAGAGATCTAGGCAGGAGTGCTCCAGTTACTCAGCGGAATGTAACAGCACAACCAGCGAGTACAGCATGAGACATTGGAGAAACTAAAGTCCATATAGTCAGCAAATTGCAACAACAAATCTTGAGGCTGCAGTACATGATATCTGAGAAGTAATGTTCCAAATAGTCACCAGGATGTAACAGCACGGTCAGGGAATACAGCATGAGATATCTGAGAAAGACAAGTCCATATATTCAGCAGGTTGCAACATCAAAACCTGACATTGCAGGATGTAATATCTGAGAAGCAAAGTTCCAAATACTCATTAGGGTGTAACAGCGTAACCAGAGAATACAGCAAGCCAGAGGTTGCAATAAGTGATATCTGTGAAGCAGCGTTCCAAATAATTTTCAAGGTGTAATAGCACAATCAGAGAATATAACATGAGACATCTTAGGGAACTCCAAATAGTCAGCCAAATGCCACGACAAGGTCTGAGAATGCAATGGGAGATATCAGAGAGGAGGCTGTCCAAGTTGTCAGATTAATATTACACTGAGACTGGAAACGACAATCTGATCCCACAGCACAGCTTGAACTTGCAGATTGGCTTTGCATCAAGGGTGGAGTCTAACTTCCGGTTTCCATAGGGACCCACGCCGTCCTGCTATGCCCCACATCAGAAAAGTGAGGATGAGCCCCAATTAAAATAAAATCCAGAGTCCTAAAGATAAAAAACACTCTCAAGGTTCCAGCCCCCTCTTTCCAGCGCGGTCACTCACTGTGCACCTGGAGAATGTGGCCTTCCCGACCTGGCAGCTGTTCCGGTGGGTTCCAATGACTCACTGCCCCATCAAGCTCAGTATCAGATCCACCAACCTTCCAGAGGGTAGCCCCAAGCTCTGCTCCACAAAACGCTGCTGGGCCGCTCCGTTTTCAAGCCGGTATGCACGGGCTGCACCACGTGGCCGCCGCCATCTTAGTCGCACCGCTGCTGCACTCAACCCGACTTCAATCAGCCGGCATCCTCCACCCCGGGAGCTATTGCTATTCACTTTGGGGGTCCATCCACCAGCAAAAAACCCCCGAAGCAAAAGGTACCCGTTCTTTAAGCGATTGGCGCAATCGTGGGGAAAAGACCCGCAGGGGGGACCACGGAGCTCAAATCTTCTCTTCCGCTCCGAGTGACGTCATCACCGGAAGTCAGAAGCAGTAAGTTTAAGAGGATTTACACACAAAAAAAAATCATCATCAGTGGACCTTAGGTGGATCTGCTGGGCAGTTTTTTCTTTTAATCAAGGCAGTTGCAAACACAAGTACATCTTTAATATTAAGGAGTAATAGGTTTCACCAACCTCCAAGGACAGATTTTTTTTTAGTCTTACCAAAAACAGTCAAATTATGGAACATTTTGCCAGCAGTAGGATATATGGCTACAATACTAAATTCAAAAGTAAATGGGACAAAGGGCTTGATGATGAGATTACAGGAGCTACAGAAAGTCTACACACCCTTTCAAAATGTCCACCTTTTGTTACCTTATAGCCTGGAAGTAAAATACATTAAACTAGCGTTTTGTTCTATATATCAACACATTCCACCCCACAACCTCTCAGTGAAAAATATTTCAGAATGCCTTAGAAAATGAAGTAGAAATAGAAACATGGAATAGCTTTGACTGTATAAATGTCCACTTACCCTGTACTTCTGTAGCAAATCTAAATACTTAAAGCTCTGGTGTAATTAAATCACCTTCAAAAGCTTACACCAAGTGAATTGGCCTTATTTGTGATAAATTGTGCCGATTTACATTCCGCACACCCAGTTGGTTCTCTCTGCTGGGTAGTACATTTCAAAGCAAAGACCAAACCATGAGCACCAAGGAAATGTCATAAGTACTGCAGGACAAACTTGTGGAAATGCACAGATCTGAAGATGGGAATAATAAGAGTGTAAAGTCCTTGACTATTTCTTGAAGCATGATTAAGACAATGATTACAAAGTGACAGGTGTATGGCATTACCCAGATCCTCACTAGATCTGACCATCCCTCCAAATGAGAAATTACTACTTGCCCGATAATTTCCTTTTCTTTAACGAGAAAAGGTTAATCTACACCAGTGGGTTATATGCCTCTTCCAGCAGATGGAGACAGAGCAAAGCTGATGTCACGGTATATATATACCCCTGCACCGACATCAGCCATCAATATTCTCTGCAAAAACCAACTGTGGGCTTCTAAAGAATACATGACCATAACCATTAAGACAACCATTCAAACAATCAGTTGACAGAAAAAACACTGAGTTCAGACAAAGGGTGTATTTTTACTAATCTAGGGTCTGGTTCTGACATTTACCAGAAATCTCCGGAAACAGAGGCACTCAGGAGGACAATAGCACCACCATCCAGCAGCCAAGGGCGGGAAGGTGGATTAACCTGTCCTCACTAAAGAAAAGGAAATTATCAGGTAAGAAGTAGTTTCTCATTTCTTAGCATTCAGACAGGTTAATCCACACCAGTGGGATGTACCAAAGCTACCCCCAAACAGGGCAGGAGGCTGCTCATGGTCCGATCAACACCACACACGTGAAGGCTGTGTCCTCTCAGGCTTGCACATCCAGGCAATAATGCCTGGAAGTTGGGTAAGAAAAAAAAAACACGTTGCAACTTGGCAAATCAACGGGAGACAACCATCTAATCTCTGCCCTTGACACTGCCTGAGCCCTAGTAGAACATGTACTAAGCTGACTAGGAAATGGCTGCTCAGTATTCACATACGTGGCCGTGATAGCCCGCTGGATTAAGAAGGTTATCGTAGCTTGCGACGCCGGCTCACCCTGTTTACTCCCACCATGAAGTTTAAACAGCCAGTCTTGTCTTCCTGAGAGGTTTAGAAACCTCCAATACCTCAAGATATGCCGCTCGATACTCAAGGTCCGTAATAGGCGATATTCATCCACCTTTCTCTCCCTGCCCAGTCTCAGCAGGGACTGAATGATTCTAATGCAAATCCGAGACCACCTTTGGCCAAAAGGACGGAACAGTTCACATCTGGACCGCTCCTGGAGACACTTGCAGACAGTTCCTGGCAAGAGAGCCTGCAGTTCAGAAACTATGTGCAGAACATAGTCTTCTAGTAACCTACCTCATGAAGAAGATATGCAGTGGTCGAAAGTTGGGACCTACCAGAATTCCAGAACCAGATTAAGACTCCACAACGGCACCCGCAAGGGGGCACAAAGATGCTTTCATCCCTTTCAAGGCCGTGCCACATCTGATGCAGTAAAGTGCGCTTAGGCTGGATGGGCCAACAAGTGCTCACCATTCATGTGACCTTGGAAACAGGCCAGAGCCGCCACCTGTACCTTCAAGGAATTAAGGGCCAAGTCCTTACACAACCCATCCTGCAAAAATCCAAACTGAGCAGCATTTTAACCGAATGAAGATGAACCCCTCATTCTTCACACCAAGCCAAAAACATTCACTAAACGTGAACACGGGCTAAGTAAGTGAATAACTTTCGTGCTCGAAGCAAGGTGGAAGCCACCACAGTGGACTACCCATGCTTCCAAAATCGAGCCTTCTCAAGGGCCACATTGTAAGACAAAAATCAAGCTGATCTTCAAGAATTGGCCCCATGCCATAGCAGATCCCTATGGACCAGTAATTGGAGAGGATATTCCACTAGAAGCCTTCACAGATCTGCATACCACAGCCTCCTTGGCCAATCTGGCACCACCAGAAGTACCAACCCAGTGTGTCTTGAATCTCCAAATCATTCTTCCCATCATGGGCCAAGGGGAAAAGGCATATAGAAGCTAGTCTTCTAGCCACTCCTGCACGAGGGCATCACTGCCCGAAAACTTCAGATCTCTCCTGGGACTGAAGAAGTGAATAACTTTTGCATTGTTTGATGTCGCCAGCAAGCCTAGAAACGGGTGGCCCCAGCGGTTCACTATGAGCTAGAATGCTTCTTTGTACTATTTCCTTTCTCCTGGATCCAGAATGTCTGCTGGGAAAGTTGGCTCTTACATTGTCTTCTTCTGCAATGTGTGAGGCTAAGATCTCCTGAAGATGTTCTTCTGCCCATTCCATAATTTGGGCTGTTTCCTGTGACACTTGCTGTTTCTTGATTCCTCCCTGTCGATCGACGTAAGCCACTGTCGTTGCATTGTCTGGCATTATTTGGACCACTTGACCTTGCAAGTGGTCGTTGAATCGCAAGCATGTCAACCAAAAGGCATAGGTTTCCAGCCGACTGAAGCTCCAGAGGTACTTCTCTGTACTCTAGCACCCCTGCGTTTTCAACAGGCTTGTATCCATCATGCTTAGTAGCCAGTACAGTGTTTGTAGGGGAATTCCCCTTAGATGATTCCACCTGCAACCACTACTGCAGTTGGATGCTGATCTCCACCAGTAACTGAAATAGTATCAAAGAGTTCTGAGACTGTGGACTCCAATGTATAAGCAGTGTGCGCTGAAGAGGATACAAATGCGCCCTTGCACATGGAACCACCTCTTGGATGGCTGACATCAACCTGCCCACCTGTAGGTAAGACTGCACCGTCAGGCGTATTGTTTCTGTCAATAGTCACACCTGTGCCATCAGTTCTGAATGTGGACCCCCGACAGGGACACCTGTCTTGATTTGTATCGAAAACAAACACCTAGATACTCCAGCATCTGGGATGGCTGCAGATTGCTCATGGCCAAATTCACCACCCAACTCTTTCATAGCTCTTCTTCCAAATTAGCCAATCGAAGTACAGGTAGATCAGAATGCTATCCTCTCTCAACACTGCCGCTACCAGCACATGACCTTAAGAGAAGGCTCTGGGTACTGTGACCAAACCGAAGGGTAGCACTCAAAAAGTGATGTCGCCCTAAAACAGCGAAACATAGAAAAACGTTGATGCTCCAGCCAGATGGGAATATGCAGATACTCCTCTGACAACCCAGAGACTTAAACTCCCCCAACTTTACTGCTCATTAGCGAGCATAAGGTTTCCATGCGGGAAAGAGTTAGTTGCAAAAGCTGGGAGACTCCCTTGAGATCCAGGATGGGGCGAAGGAATATCAGCTCAAATTATTTTGAGACAGGGGCCCCGGTATCACAGCCTGCAGGCTGAGGTGTCCTGACAACTTACACTCCACTGTCTGTACTGCGGAGAGCTGCAGGGAAACACTACAAAAAAGTCCCAGTGCACGCCGAGAATCTCCAGAACATAGCCATTTCTTACCTCCAGACCCCACTGGTCTGACATGGTCTTGGTACTCCTCCGATAAAAAGGAGAGAGACAGACAATCCCTTACCTCCTGGTACTGGTAGTGGGTCGGCACACTCTCATTGAGTTCGGGGGGGGGGGGGGGGGGGGGCACAGCCACTCGAGCCCGTGCCCCGTCTGGGTTATCTGAGACAAAGGACTGAAACCTACCCAAAGGTCGAGCCCTATGGAAAGTCACTCCTCTGCAGGGTCAAAAACATTTGAAACCCTCAGCACAATGTATCATGCCAACTGAATGTGGCACCTTTGGTAACTGAGAAACCTGGGACTCACCCACTTATTGGCCATATTTTTTTCACTCCCAAACCAGAGTGATCCTTAAAAGGCCATTTCGTAAGATTAGGCTTTGGATTGTCTTGGCACCCATTTGTCAGCCATAGCTGACACTCAGTCTTGCTTAGCTTCAGAGATCAGATGAGATCGGGCTCATCCAGGGTGGCGAGGCCATAGGGCACTGCCCTGAATTCAAACTAGACTCATTGACTTCCTGAGAAAGAAGCAAGGAAGAGCGATCCACCAGGAAACAGCAAGAGGCCATCTGCAAATCAATGCCATCACCTCAAGGCCTGCTTAAGGATAGCCTTACTCCTATCCTGCGCCTCCCTTCAAGCTGCTCATCCTTTCACAGGTATAGTCACCCGCTTGGTGACGGCACACACCAGCACATCCACATCCAGAGTGCAATTGCGCTCTCTCTCTGCAGGATCCAGGGGCTACAGCGCTACCAAGGCTCGTCCCCCTGTAAAAATAGCATCTGAAATGCTCCACTGAAGATCAATCAATTCTTGAATGTCATCCTTAATGCTTCACAAAGAATCTAATGGGATTCTTGTTTGGCTTCAGCACTTGGCATCCCCAGCATCTTCAGTGCCTGGCGATCCAAGCTGGCAATCCATTCTATAAAAGAAACACAACATAGTGCTATATAGTTTCAACCCTGGAGGAATTTTCCATCCTTCAGGGAGTAAGGGCCACTTTCACCATCCGTGACACCTAGGTCCTTATCAGCGTGACCTGTAGCAGGTGTAGAGACACTCAGATGCTTACCTGCGGCACCAGGTATGTGGGGATTCGCAGACTGTGATCCTGAACTCTTAGGCCTACCACATCAGCGACTGAGCAAAATCCTGCGAGCGGGGCTAGCCAAAGGCTGCTCAACCCGCCAAGCTGTTTCGCGGTAGACTCGCATGCAGAAAAGCGTGTGAACGCTGCCACGGCTCATACCAAAACTAGGGTCTCTCAGTCCTGTGCCCACTGAGAAGCCTTCCTCAGCTGACCATCCAGTTAGGGGAGCCCCAAAACCAGGCCACACCTCTGACAGGTCTCCCTCCGGACCCGTTCCTGCATCATGCTGGGAAGGGTGGGCTCAGCAAAAGCAGCTGGAGCAAAATGTCTCTCTGAGCCTCCAAGTAGCACTGATACAAGTTAGCAGGGGGGTGGGAACGCCAAGCTGAAATGCCTGAATATAGCAAACAGCACAAAGTAAACACCCACTAGCAGCATACTCCCCAAAGCGTCTTACCATTGTGTGCCCAGCTGCATGCCTGCACAAGCGAGCATGGACAGGGCGGCCAAAAACAAGGCCTGTCCAATAAGCTCCCAAAAATAATAGGTGCACAGGTCCAGGTAGACACCCTCTTGGGTGCCCATATCTAAGTGCACACCCGGGTGCACAAGCGCGAGCAGTTTCGCAGCAGACTTGTGCGCCGAAAAGCGCATGAACGCCATGGCAGCCTACCACGCTGCGACTAAGCAAAGCTTGAGGGCGGGGACTAGCCAAAAAGCTGCTCAACCCAAGCTGCCAACACTCACTCAGCTCCCTCGGAAGTGGGAATGGACATCGGATTGGAGTGCTGAGGTTCGGAGACCAGAAGGGGAATGGAAACCCTCACTTTTTTTTTTCACACTCCTTATCTGAACTTAGCCTGCCTCGGCCGAGTATAAGGTCGGTTTCTGGCTGCAGGGGGAGAGGGCAAAGGCCTTCACCGCTGTGCTCTGCTTCCTGCACCCACTAGCCTCTCAGCTGTTTCTCTCTATAGCTAATGTCCATGCCAGAAAACCAGTTACCAGACCAAGGCTCTTGTCTGAGGGAGAGATTTGCAGATATCACTTCAGGGAAAACTCAACTGAGGGAGGGACCGTAAGGTATCGCCACAAGAGAGCGGGGCAAATTAGTTTCCTCCTCCTTTTCTCCTTCATTTTCTATATTTTATTTTAAAGTAATTCCCAATAGGGAGATGCACATCCATCTGCTGGAGACAGAGAATACTGGCAGGCTGATGCCGGTGCAGGGGTATATAAAACCGTGATGTCAGCTTTGCTCCGTCTCTCATCACTGGTGTGGATTAACCTGTCTGAATGCTAACAAACTGGAGAGACTGATGCTAACAAACAGGAGAGACTGATTAGGGACGCAACCAAGAGGCCAGTGGCAAGCTTGAAAGAGCTACAGGCTTCCATGGCTAATATTGGTCAAAGTGTGTATGCAATAATATCCCAAGCACTCCACAAATCTGTCTGGTATGATAGGGTGGCAAGAAGGAAGCCATTACTCAAGAAAGCCCATTTTGAATCCTATTTGAAGTATGCGAAGGAGCACTCGGGGATACTGTAGCCGTGTGGCAAAAAATATGTCTGATCAAATTAAAATAGAACTTTTTGGCCTGAATGCAAAGCATTCCATTTGGCAAAACCCAAAACATCACCCAGTTGTGTGAAACATAGTGGTGGCAACATCATGTTATGGGGACATTTCTCATTGACAGAGACTGGGACACGATTAGACAGAAGAAGAGGCAATGAATGGAGAAAAGCACACTTTCATGAAATCCTTCTGCCCTCTGCAAAAAAGCTGAAACTGTGACGGAAGTTCACCTTTCAGCATGACAACTTGAAGCACACAGCCAAAGTTACGCTGGTGTGCCTAAGGAACAAAAGGTAAATATCCTGGAGTAAAATCAGAGCCACGACCTCAATTTAATCATAAATCTGATGCAGGACTTGAAGACTGCTGTCCATCAGTGCTCCTCAAGGAATTTGAAAGAACTACTTGAATATGCATGCATTACACTTTCCACCCCCTCTTTCTACCTGCATCCAAATATACCGCTGGTACTGCCGCCTCCTTTAAAGACAAAAGGTCATGCCTCAGATGCCACCAGCTTCTTTGTCATTCTTGCTGCTACAGACTAACAGAGCTATCCCTCTGGAAGTTTTCATTATGAAAAAAGTGATGCAGTCCTTTACTCCAAAGGACTTACATTTTCTGCACTAGGACTGGAAAGGTTTAGGGATAGGGAATGCATACTAAATGATTATTTAAGGTGCAAGCAAATAAACGTCCTCCTTTCCAGTTTTCTGGATCACAATGAAAAGTGCAAAAAGAGCAGGAATTTTTCACTGATCCCTGAAAGCCTGGAATTATGCTGAAGCACAACAGTTCATGCATCACTTCCTAGTTACTACTGCATGCAGAAAGAGCACCACCCACAAACAAAATCTAAATAGAAATTCGACTGTAGATACCCAAAAGGCTGAGGTTAGAATTACAAATTATTGTGCTGCCTTCTCCTCCAACTCCCTTTACACGAGCTCCTCCTGTTCCCTCTCCCTCCATATAAGCTACATCCCCACCCACATTGTTATGTAACCAATCATTTTCAGCTGTTCAGGGACAAGCAGTGTAACTTCATTCCTGAAATAGGACCCCCTCCCCTGCCCCAGACTTTTCATAAGTCTCCAAAGTACATAATAGCTTTGGATTTCATTGCCTGAAGCTACTTCCCTAAAGTGTAGCACTCACCTATCTGCTTGTATTACACAAAGTATGCATGTACAATGATCCCATGACCAGGAGAGTTTATAATCCAGCAGGGATACCAGAGGAACAGGCAGGTCTTGAAATTGGCCAGATGGCACGGTGTCCTCAATTTCAGCTCAGATTGCTCTATTTTATTATAAAATAGAAGTGGAGACTGATAACTTACATTAGGTGTTTTCCAATTAGATTACTTATTTCATCTATTTCTGAAGCAATACTTTATCCTGTGCATATTATGCTACATATCCCGTGAGACGTATCTTTAAGCTATCTGCACAGTCATTTCAGCCTAATTTGCTGAAATCGGCCAAATTCATTCCTTGAACTGTTTCTTGCAAATAAAGCCAAAACACATGGTAGAATCAGAATTAACCAGTCCTTAACGAAAGAGTTTATCTTTGCCGCAGCGTGCAAGTACACTGAATGGATCTCTTACACAATAAAAGACATTCTTAATAGGCCATATCAGTGACTGTATTTTACTTTTAAAATCTCTTGTAACTTAGGGGAATCATTGGATAAATACAAAGAAGAGTTGCACCATGGCCAAAGAGGCAAACAAAAAAAAAAAAGCCATGCTATTTCAAGTGTCTTATGGTCAAGTTTTATATGTTTGAGAGTACGCACCTTAATTCGCATTTCATCATTACCTAGACATTTAAAAAACACAGTTTGCAAACTATTCCTCATAATTGCAGATTTACTTAATAGACCTAAAGCCCTCATACACATTTCTTTCTACATACTTGCCATCAGGTCAGCTAATGAGGAACGCTGTATTCTGGCTTCCTCAAAAACAAATTCTCAGATCATTTAGTCAATATAACACCTTGCAGTTTTGATCCAATATTCCCCTGTGTTAAAACAGTTATTGTGCGGATGATAAGACGGTGGTGATAAGAGATCAAGCCCTTCAGCACCAATCAATCAATCTGTGCATTGAGCCATGGCTGTCTCATGCTTCTCAGGAGACTGCTGATTGACAGGACTGGTCTCCCATAAGCACTTTGAATCATGTAGATGTTTAGGGCTTCATTTTTTTTTTAAAAGCCTTTTACGTGTTTCGTGCACGAAGACTGCTGTAAGAAAACAGCCTGGCATAAAAGTGCGCATCTAAAGAATGATTTAAAGAATGTATGCACGGAAGTTAATCCACAGAAGTTGCGCCCACAGAAGAGCGGATGGAACTTTTTGCAAGTTATTCCGCTTGCTTTGAAAATCTGGGGGGTGAAGGCTGCACATGAAAGTGCAGTTATAAATTTACCCTCAAACATCAACAGAAATTTAAAGAGTTTAGTTCTTGTTCTGGGACCCAACAGATGACACTTCCAACAAATCACCCTCTTGTCTCCGATGCCCAACAAGTCGACATCATAACAGACAGTAATGGAGTAATTGATTTATATTGCATCTTCCATTCAAACAGAATCCTCCTCAATTTCATACTTAAAATACACAGTCAATCCTGAGAGTACAAAGTCTGGCTATCAGAATGAGTGCTTAAGATATATGCCAGCTGCAACAGGGAAGAAGAGAGAAATAGTGTGAATTATCCCATTCCATCATTACAAAATGATTTCCCCAAGTGCACAGAGTCAATGTGACAGAAGTATTTCAATTCATGAGTCAAACAGCTATCCTTGGCTACTTTCAAATTTGGTTTGGGTTTTGTTTCTTTTTTTAAACAAAATTTATACACCACCTGAATTTTAATGGTCATGAAAATAAGAGAATTGAAACATACAGAGCCAGGCAAAGGAAAGGCAGGAAGTATGCAAGCTAAACCACAAAATTCCTACCTACAGTACTTAACTCTAACATGCCTTCATGCCTCACCCCTTAGAACTACAAGTTTGACAGGAAGGCAATTAACTGTGTGACACCTGGTATATGAACTCCATTCCTCATAGATTAAAGTTAGAGAATTATGCTACGTATTCTCCCTCATGCTGGATAACAGATAAATTTATACTTAC
The DNA here is from genome assembly GCF_901001135.1 of Rhinatrema bivittatum. Classification (NCBI taxonomy): domain Eukaryota; kingdom Metazoa; phylum Chordata; class Amphibia; order Gymnophiona; family Rhinatrematidae; genus Rhinatrema; species Rhinatrema bivittatum. Next base: position 229,819,720 of record NC_042618.1, read on the forward strand.
CTGATAATTTCCTTTCCTTTAGTCCTGCTACACCAGTCCAGAACGATTTGGTTATGTTCCCCTTCCAGTAAATGGAGGCAGATCTTATGACTTTTTTTGACATCACTATTTTCATATGGTGCAGGGCAGAAAGCCAGTATTATCATAACAAAGCAATTTAAACTTTAATTACAAATTTTAATATAAGGTTAATTTTTTTAAAGAATTTTTCAAAACTAGAAGAGTTTAGAAGATGAACCTCTTCAACGTTTCTGAAATAAAAAACTTTAGTAATGCCAAATCATGATTTTTATGTATGTGCTCAATAACAAAAAATGTGCAATCAATATATTTTTACCTTCCCAGAAGGGTTTCTGAACTGGTGTAGTGGGACAAAAGGAAAGGAAATTATCAGGCAAGTATAAATTTCTCCTTCCTCTCTCATTTGGCTACACAAGCCCAGAAATATTTGTAAGTATCAAAGCCCAATTATTTTGGGTGGGATGATATTAAACCTGCTTTGAGAACACTTGCTCCAAAAGAAGAGTCTTCTTTCACGAGAACATCCAATCTCTAACATTTTATAAAGACCATGTCGCAGCTTTACAAATGTCTACAGGATATACAGCTACCATTTCTGCCTAAGAGGAAGACTGAGCTCTTGTGAAATAGGCTCTGAATTTTTGAAGCCTTTCATCTCTTTCATATGTATGCTGATGATATTGTTTCCTTAACATAGTAGAAATTATGGAAGAGTAGGTTTTTTTTTTTTACACACATAACCTTGACTTTTCAAGAAACATGCCAAAAGATAAAATGGGTCCATTTTGGACCCTGGAATAAAAGACCTCAGGAACCTGATAGCTTTAGAGAGTGATTAACATGTGACCTCATTAGGTCTGCATATCATGGTCTCCTTGGACAATATGGTGCCGCTAGAATGACCTGACTTTTCCTTCTCTATTTTTCTCATCATCTGACCTACCAAAGGTAATGGAGGGAATACGTACATTAAATCTACCTTTCACCATAACTGAATCAGTACAATTATCCCTTCACGTCCATATTTACGTCGACTGTAAAATTATTGATTTCTGCACATCACCATAAGATCCATCTGTGGTGTGCCCCATTGATTCACTAACTTTTGAAAGGCCTCTTGGCAGAGTTTCCAATCACCTGGATCCTGAAAATTGACTTGCACATTTTCTAGACCTGCAAAATGTAGTGCCAAATTCTGTAAGAGATTTCTTTCTGTCCAAACAAACAAGAGATATGGCTCCTCTGATATTCCTTGCCTGCAGGTTCCTCCCTGTTTACATATGCTACTGCAGTTGCATAGAACTCTCACTGCTCTCCCCTTCACAATAGATTGAAAATGATAGAGTGCTAATTTTATTTTTCTGATTTCTAATCTGTTGATTGACCAAGTGGCTTCTTTCCTTGTCCATTGATCCTCAACTTGATCTTGGCAATGTTTCTTCCAGCAGGTGAAGTTCCTAGGTATGCAGTGAGATAAAGGTACCCATATCATCCCACAACCGGTGGTAGATAAGATCCAAGCAGCAGCCACCCCTCAGAGCCGAGAAAATGTCCAAAGATTCTTTAGTCTCTTGACTTCCTGGAGGGCACATATCCTCATTTAGCTCAGATGCTTTGGCCTTTGTATAATCTCTGCAAAAAGAAGACTGCCTTTGAATGGGGGCCCAGTCAAAAAGAAGCTTTTCAAGGGGCAAAGAGAGCCATTGTCACCGCCCTGACCTTACATCCAATTCAGCTGGCATTAGCATTTGAGATGGAATTATCACCATACCAATCAGTGGCTGAGTGGAGCTTATGGCAACGTCAGAACAGACAAGTTGCCCTTGGCTTCTGGAGTAAGAAATGGACCCTGCAGAGGAGCGATATGCCCCCTTAGAGAAACAGTTTCTAGCTGCTTATTGGGCCCTCACAGAGATGGACCAGTTTACTCAACAAGCAGAAGTGTACCTGAAGACCCAGTCACCCATCATGACCTGGGTGAATATTGAAGAGATGGCCACCATGGCTGGCAGTGCCTTCAGATCTTCCCTCCTAAAACAGAAGCGGTACATGCTCATGGTGCCCCGGGAGGCATATCTAAACTGCATGAGCAAGTGATGAGTCTGCCCGAAGCGAGTGAGATTACTATTTCCCCAATGATCACCCAAGGATTTCCTATAGGTGTGTCAGAAGTCCAGTCTTATGATGAATTCTGTGAAGCCCAACAGACAGCGTGGATCACAGATGGTTCCTACTGGGATGCTCACGATAAATGGGGGTCAAAGGCTATTGCCTACCAGCTGAAAACAGCAACACTCCTGACGGACCAGATGGAAGAATTAAATAGCCAATATGCAAAGATGAAGGCTGCCCATATGGCATTGAAGCAGGTCATGTTACTGAAGGCCAGAAACATGGTAATTTACATAGATTCTTGGTAGGTTTATAAAGACCTCAAAGTCTGGATGGGTTTCTGGAAAACTCAGGGATGGACCATCCATGGTAAGCAACTGTGGGGATGACCATTATGGGAAGAAGTCTGGGAAATGATGCAGATCATTCCCACATATGTGCATAATGTGGATGCTTATAGTTCCAGTATCACTGAGGAAGCCTAACACATTGCCACAGTGGATGCAGCTGCTCATATTCTAACAGAAACTATTTTTCTTGTCTCCTGGATTCACTTGGCCTCAGAATATTTAGGAGTAATGGTATGTGTAGAGTGGTACAGACGACAGGGAATTAGCATTACCAAAAATGTCATACAAGATGTGGCTGAGTGTGCTGCCTATTGGCAAGTTAAACACCATGGTATTCCTAGTTTCTACCCCTGGTACCATTAAATTAGATATATTCTCTTGGCAGATAATCTAGATAGATCATATTGGCCTCTGACCACAGAGCCCGGGTGGTTTTCTGTTGCCTATACTTATCTTACCCTACGTTTATACCTCAAGGGGGTCTTCCTCCAGGTACAAAAAGGAGGTAGACACCACCTCCCCTGAATATATTGCTGAGGATTATACTAGTATCCTGATTGAGCACGACAGTCTTAACTACCACTGCTCATATCTTCGGAGTGGGCTAGGCCACTGCTCGCCTAACAACCTCTTTTTTGAGACTACAGGCTATAGTTGAATTATTTTAAAACAGTACTACCCGCCAGATTGGTTTACTGTTTGATCAGATCCAAGATTTGACTTCCACTGTGAGGGACCAGTGATTGGCCCTCTATCTTCTTCTAGCTATGGAAGGGGGCTTGTGTACCACCCTCCAAGCCCATTATGGTGTGCAATGCTGTTTGCATATCTGCATTAATGTTCCCTTGGAGTGTAAAATGTCCTTTTCCCTCAGTGATTATTGTCCCAAAGATTGGCTGGATGATCTTGAGTGGTGTAAACAGCTTTTAGGCCTCTGGGAATGGATTAAAACCTGGGATACCACCATTTTAACATATATTGCTATTGGTTTAGGCTATGTCTGGCTGGCTGTTTTGCAATTGTTAAAATGTTTGTACTCTGCATCATTGCTTTGCATCCATTTATGGTCCAATTCTCCAAGGCAGAGAGGGATGGAATGTATTAGGATAAGGAAGTGCAAATGTGAAGCAATCTTGATGTACAGTGTTAGGGTCTGGCAGGCTCTCAAAGAGAATTGTTCCACTGAGTTAGCTGCATAAATTGAGTACATTTACTGGGGTCAGGGATAGGATAACTAGTATATGCAGGGAAGAGAAGTAGTGAGATTAGGATCTGCTGAGTTAGTAGATATCTGGCACAAGCATGTGCACCCTGTATGGGATTGGAAGTGTAGGAAAGGAAACTTGACTTATGACCAGTATGATTAATTAGTAGGTGGAGGGAGAGAGAGGCCCTCTTGGTTAGAACAAAGAACGGAAAAGCATATATAAGTAAAGGCTGAGAAAACAGTAATCTAATCTGGTACAGATGAAAGCTTGAAGCCTCACAGATATCTTACACCAGTGCGGTGTTCCTGGAGATGTGTCTTACTCGCTTACTATAACTATATACATATTTTTTCACATTCAAGGCCAATACAATATCGATGTGCATTAAACAGGCACTCATGATTGAGTGCCCACTCCCTTAACATGTGATGATCCACCTCTCCTGGACCCCCAATTTAATATTTAATTCAGGTGCCATGGTAAAAAGGAGGCGTTGGGGGAAATTGTGCGCCCCTAGCACCTCCTCAGCAGTGGGCACCTGGGAGAGGTGGCTGTCGGCCGGTTAGGAAAACAGCCGCTCAATTTTAGAGAACCTGTACACAGCCACAGGTTAGGAAAATGCTCATTAATTGAGCATCCCTTTTCTTAACCTGACCACTGATACCCTTTCCCTTTTCTTAACCTGACCACTGATACCCTTTTATTTTTTTTGGGGGGGGGGGGGGGGGAGGGAACGACAACACATTTCTAATTTTTTAGTTCCTCCAACAATATTTCCACAATATTAAGTCGGAAGAAGTACAGAAAAGCAGTATTTTCTGTTTTTCTGTACACTTTTTGGGCTCCTCCAAAATTAACACCTGCTCGGGCAGGCGTTAATTTTGGTGAGTAAAAATGTGCGCGTTGGGTGCACATTCTTTTTTGCATCGGGGGAATAGATAATAGCCTCATCAACATGCATTTACATGTGATGAGCGCTATTACCTATGCATGCGATTGGATGCGCGTTTTGGACATACTAACTCCCATTTCACATCGGGGTTATGGATGCACGTCCAATCGTGCATTGAGCAGTGTGTTGTGGCCAGTGAATAGTATTGCATCAGCCTGATTGTGTGTGTTCATTGTAAAGAGCAAGTGAGCCACCTAGTGGCCATTACATACAAACACCTAATAATTAAAACTAATAAGAATGGAAAAATTCCCCACTCCCTATACCTGAAAACTTTTGATTTCCAGTCATCCTAATCTTATTGTGGATTACTGGGAGTGGCACCATCTTTCTTCACACACGCAATGCTCAGACAGGCTACCATACACACATACAAATCCCAAGCAGGCTTCCATTCACATACACACACCTCCACATCCATGCAGGCTGATACAGGACACCAGCATAACACTGCTTCCATTCTTCTTACTGGGCTCCCTGCTTCGTCAAAGGCTTCTGCTGCTGCTTTTGCTTTCTTTCCCTTTCGGCTGGCCCCATGCAGATCAAGCACTTCTGGCAGGTCCCTGGCCTAAAAATCAATTTTGACTCCTCTGCTAACACAGCCCCTGCTGCTCTCAGCCATTGCCTGTGGGATGGACTGGGGTCAGTGACATAGAAAATAAACTGGCTGGAGATTTAAAAAATGCTCAGAGAGTTCCATGTCATTGCTCTGTATCTCAGCTAATTGCAGCAGGCACAGCGCTTAGGAACTTTTTTAAAGATTAAGATACTGGCTTCAGCATCCGGGGGAAGAAGGAAGCTGTGTGCACTCCCCCAGTCATTTTTTCACTGCGAGTCTGTGGCTTCTGCCCCCACTGTTGCGAGCTCCTGCATTGGCTGACCAGGACTCGGGTGGACAAGAAAACCAAGATTCCCCTTGCTGTTGCCACGGTCCTAGACATACTGCCCAGTGCAAATGCACAGTATGCATAGCCAATTACAATGGCCTGCTGCCATTGTCCCTAACAGTTGAATGTAGACCCATACTCTTGGGGATCCTTGTTTCAAGAATTTGTTTATTTGTTCTATTATCTTGGTCACTCTTTTTAAAGTCAGAAATACACAACCTTCTTTGCTATTGAATAATGTGCCCAAATATTCCAGAGAATGGGTTGGTATAAGATTGCTTTTTGCATATTTGATTATCCAGCCTAAACTTTCTAAAAATGTTATCACTCTGTTGGATACTGCGATACTTTCTTGATAGGATTTTGCTCTAATCAGCCAGTTGTTCAAATTCAGAGAAACCATAAATCCCTTTTCTTAAAAATGCTACTACCACTATTACTTTGGTGAATGTTTTTTTAAACCATTGCTAATTTGAAAGGGAGTACATTGAATTGGTAATGTTCTCTCATACAGAACTTAAGGTATTTCTGATTATCTTCCTAGATTGGCATATGAAAACACACTTCTGATTGGTTTAATGAAGTTAGAAATTTGCCCTGCTGTACGGACAAAATGACTGCAGAGTCTCCATACAGAAACATGGAATGCATAGACTTCTGTTCATTTCCTGTAAGTCCAGTATTGATCTAAATGTTCTGCCCTTTTCTGGAATCATGAAATATAAAGATCATCATCCTTTTGGTTGTTCCTGAAATGGAACACGTCATATTGCCTTTATACTAATAGCTTGTTTAGTGTAGTTTTGACTGTCAATTTTTTTGTGGGCATTCCACATAGTGAGATCATGTAAACTTCCTGAATTTGATTTGCTAGTTCCAATGCATATCCTTTCTGAATAATTTCCAAGACCCATTGGTCTGAGACTGCCTGATCTGCTCTTTGTAACATTGTTGAAGTCGACCACCTATTGGCTGCACTAAAGAATGGATCCACAAACCTTCATTAGGATCAGTATATTGTTCCTGAAGAGCCTGTTTCAGGTCTTGTCTATCTTATTCCTTGAAAGGACAGTGTCCTTCCCCTAAATCTTGTGGCTCGTGTGACAATTGTTCCCTGGTTGATATCTTCTGATGTTGTGTGATTGTCCTTGACCTCTGTATGATTTAAAAGTTAGTCTACCTTTGTTTTCTGGTACTAGGTGGGGAGATTTGTTCAAAGCTTTAAACTTTTCAAGTTTCTCTCTGAACTAAAATTTTCCCCTAAAAGGAAGCTTGCATAAGTGCATTTTAGACCAAGAGTCAGCTGCCCCATTGATAAAGCCAAAGTAGTCTTCTAGTGCCTATTGATAAAGCTAGTGACTTTGAAGAAGTCCTTATAAGATCATGCAGGCTATCTAAAAGATAAGCTGCTACTGATTCCAGTAGAGCAGATTCTTCATTTTCTGGGAGTTACTGCACCCAGTGCAAGATTGCTCTATGTAACTATTATAAATAGTAATTTGTAATGAAAGTACTGTGGTTGAAAACACGTTACAATATATCTCTAATTTCCTATCCTGCGGATCCTTACGTGCTGCACCTTCTTTCACAGGTATAATTGTTTTTCTAGTTACTGCTGAGACCATAACATCCACTCTTGGCATCTGGAACAGTTCTAAAACATCATGAGGAAGTGGATATAGCTTTGAGAAGGACTTTGGTCTTCTGTGTCCAGACTGCAGTGACTCTCACGCAATTAAACATTTTCTATTTCAGAATGAATAGGAAAAACCCTTAATGTTTTGCAAACCCCTTTAATTGGATGCCATTCTGGGGTTTTATCCAATTTATCATCTGATATTCTAAAATAAGAAATTACTTGTGAAATTAATGCTGCATAATCCTCCTTATGGAGGAGTCTAAAACGGAATCTTTTCCTTCAGAATGAATTCCCCCTTCCTCAAGAGTCACAGCTACTTCCTTCATATGGATCCTTATGATCCATAAATGGAGTCTCAGATGATTGAGAAAATCCTATTCCATCAGTATCAGGAGAAAGTCTCTTTTCTTTTAAATGGAAATTCATTTATTTTTGAGCTTCCTGTAGCTTATGCCCAGTATGAAACAAAGTGTTCCTTCACTTGGCTTCTGTAAAGCACAAAAAGCTTGGTGAAGGAATTTGATAAACTCGGGAGAAATTTATCCAATAGCAGGCATGTTACTAGCCTACATCTGAATCCAATGCCTGATTGACTTCACAAGTTAAAACTAGAGGTTTAGCATTTTTTTTCTCCATTTAAGTGTATCACACAGGCATTTTCAATATGGCCACAATTCCATCATTAACAGCTGCCTTGAAATCCCTGACTACGCTCTCTTAAGCCTATATATAAATGAGGAACTTGTCTCAGTCTTCAAAATCCCTATCTCTCTCATTTGAGCTGTTTTTGCAACTTGATCTGAGTCATTTTCATCACAGAAGCAAAGTGAACAGAGCTGATTACACCCATAGCTCATCTGCCCCTGCAGGAGATAAAGCGGCAGCTTTGCTCTGATATTGCTACCTTATTAACACAAGGGGCTTTTAAGATTTAACCCTTATTCTCTTGGGAAGAGTTAATATCCAGTCACCGTCAATCAAAATTCATTTTCACTAGCTTACCTCAGCCCTCAGGGAAAGCAGAGTTACTTACCTGTAAACTGGTGGTGTTCTAGGACAGCAGGATGTTAGTCCTCACACATGGGTGACAATATCGGATGGAGCCTGGCACAGAAAACTTCTGTCAGAGTTTCTGGAACTTTGACTAGGAACACAGATTGCCCAGCATGCCCTATACCATGCAACCATATGGGGGTCCCTCTTCACTCTTATAATATAGAATTATATATAAATGAAAATATAAGGAGAAACCCAACTTCACGGGGTGGTGGGCAGGTTTCGTGAAGACTAACATCCTGCTATCATAGGAGAACATGTTACATGTAAGCAACTCTGCTTTCTCCTAGGTCAAACAGGATGGTAGTCCTCACACATGGGTGAATCCCTAGCTCCAGCTGCTCAACACAAAAGGGGACCAACAGGCACAACAACCAAAGTGTTGTTGGTAACAGAGGGGAAGGCAGCCTGAACCCAAACAATGGGCCACAGGTAGGGAGAGTTTGGGGTTCTACACCTCGAAGAGATTCCAAAGGACAGACTGGCCAAACCACTGCCACATTGTCCATTCTTATTCAGACTGTAGTGGGATGTGAATGTGTGGAGAGAACTCCGTATCGCAGCCTTGCAGATCTCCACCACAGAAACTGCCCGCAAGTGGGCCACCTACATTGCCATGGCTCTGACAGAATGAGCCTTGACATGACCCCCAAGATATAGTCCTGCCTGGGCATAACAGAAGATGCACTCTACTAGCCAACTGCATAGTATCTGATGGCAATGGCAACTCCCAACCTATTCCTTTCAAAAGAAAAAAAAGTTGGGTGGACTATCTATGGGCTTCTGTCTGCTCCAGACAGAAGGCTAAGACTCTCTTGCAGTCCAAACTGTGCAGTGCTCATTCACCTTGGTGCGAATGGGGCCTGGGAAAGAATGTTTACAGGATGATTTATTTACTGATTAAATGGAAATTCATCATCACCTTAGGCAGGAACTTAGAGTTGACACAAGACCACCCTCATGACTTTCCAGGTCAGTTACTCCAAGTCACAGGAGCACAACAGCTCAAAAGGAGGTTGTACGAACCTCATGTTTTCCACACTCCAGGCCCTTATGCATCAGCAACATGAGGGTGTCCTGCTGCTGCTGAGGCAGCTGATCGGTCACCTCCTGCACCTGCTTCCAGAGGTTCCACGAGTATTGGCTCATGTAGAGCTGGCAGGAAGCGATGTGGGCAATGAGCATGGCTCCCTGGAATACTTTCCTCCCAAGAGCATCCATCGCCTGTGATCCTTCCCCAGGGTCGCCGAGGCATGGGTCCGAGAGCACTTAGCCCTCTTGAGGGCGGATTTGACCATGGATTGGTGTGGCAGCTGACACTTCTCGAATCTGGCAGCCTTCTGGACGAGGTAAAGCCCATCCCCCTTCCTGTTCATGGGAGGTACTGTGAGGGGGTGTTCCCAGATCCTTAGCAGCAACTACTTAAGGACCTCATGCACTGGGACCACCAAGACCTCCTTAGGAGCCTCCATGAACTGTAGTATTTTCAGCATCTTGTGCCTGGCATCCTCCTCCATCAACAACTGAAATGGGATGGCTTCAGCCATCACCTGCACAAAACCTGATCAGGTTAAGTCCTCTGGTGGAGACTTATTTCGTTCCTCTGGAGGAGAAGGCTCTGAGGGGAGATCCTCCTAGTTCTCATTGGAGAAATCTGCAGTGTCATCCCTCCAGGGGTCATATGGAGCCTCATCCTCACTGTAGTCCACAGGGATTGGAGCCCTGGGTGCTCCGCTTTGGTACCAAAGCCAACCCCGGCAAAGCTGGTTGGGGTTACAGGCCTCGGCACTCCTGCTGGCTTCTGTGGAGCTTCCTCCTTGGAGGAACCAACAATGACCTCGGTATTGGTCGGGAAGCATCTGTGCCCTACTGGGCATCAACAACATCCCAGGAACCAACGCCAGCTAGGTCAGTAATGCACCAATGAGCACACATTGAGCTGTTCCAGCAGTGGTTCCAGAACGGAAAGTGCGGGCATTCGTACCGTCAGTGCCACAGGCCCAGTGCCCTGCATCACTCATTCCACTGCTAGCTGGACTCTCTGCTCCAGCTCCTCCTTGAAAGTTACCAATGCCAACACTGAATGGGAGGCAGGAAGGGTGACCAGGTCTTCCATGGATCCCCGAGGTGGATCAGTGACTGGCACCAGGCCCAGTGGAGATAGTCGCAGATCCCTAGCTTCGATGGAGAATTGGCATTCCTCGCTTGGGGGGGGGGGGGGGGTCGCTTCAGTGGCATCATGGCATGAGCTGGTGCTTCCCCAAGCCCAGCATCATTCATTGAGTGTGACCAGTGCTGATGCTTCCCTCCGCTTCCCTCGTTGCTCAGCCCAGTCTTCCCTGGTACCTGAGGTTGACAATGAACCAGATGTCCTTGACCTGGAAGAAACTGACAGGGGCCTATCTCAGACACCCCTATCCACCGGCATTGACAGAACTGAAGGCCCTGTCGATATCGATGGCACGGTGTCCATCTGTACAGATGCCACAGATGCAGATGTTGATGGCTCGAGCTTTCTCAACTCCATCTTATCGAGTGAAGCACGACGTCCCTTAGGGGTCCATCTGGGTGCACATATGGCAACCCCAGATTATCATGCAATGTCCTCAGGCAGAAGGCACATATCTCGTGAGGATCTGTGATGGATATGGTCCTTAGGCACTGTGCCAAAGGCTAAAACCAAATTGCAAACTATCAAGGAAGGTATTGATATCCAAATATTCTAGTAGTTGATTATAAACAATTTTTTTCAGTGATTTTAGCCAATACCCGGAGGGAAGACATAGATCTGAAGTTCCCTAAATCAAGGGAATCCAAGCAGCCAATATACACATTTTCCTTAAGAACATAAGAAGTTGCCATAATGGGTCAGACCAAGCCCAGCATCCTGTTTCCAACAGTGGCCAATCCAGGTTACAAGTACCCAAACATTAAGTAGATCCCATTCTACTGATGCCAGTAATAGTAGTGGCTATTCCCTAAGTCAACTTGATTAATAGCAGTTAATGGATTTCTCTTCCAATAATTTATCCAAACTTTTAAGACCAGCTACACTGTCCTAACTACATCCTCTGGCAACAAATTTCAGAATTTAATTGTGCTTTGAGTGAAAAACTTTTCTGTTTTAAATGTGTTACTTGTTAACTTCATGGAGTGTCCCTAGTCCTTCTATTATCCAAAAGAGTAAATAACTGATTCACATTTACCCATTTTAGACCTCTCATGATTTTATAGATCTCTATCATACCCCCTTTCAGCCGTATCTTCTCCAAGCTGAACAGCCTTTCCTCGTAGGGGAGTAGTTCCATCCCCTTTATAATTATGGTTGCACTTCTCTGTACCTTCTCCAGTGCAATTATATCTTTTTTGGGACGCAGCGACCAGAATTGGACACAGTACATCTCTCTCAAACTTGCAGATATCTCAAAAGCCTATTTGAGCAGAAAATCATCACCCTTGAAAACAGTCTCTGGAATGAGTATCTCCCCAACATTTTCATTAGTAAACACCGAAGCAAAGAATTAATTTAGTCTTTCCATGATGGTCTCATCTTCCCTAAGTGCCCCTTGAACCCCTTGACCATCTAACAGTCCAACCGAATACCTTGTAGGCTTCCTGCTTCAGGAGCTTTTTCTTTTTTTTTTAAAGTTTATTATGAATTGTTGCTTCTAAGGCCAGTTTCTTTTCAAATTCTCTCAGCCTTTCTTATTAATATTTTACATTTAACTTGCCAATGCTTATACTTTTTCCTATTTTCTTCAGATGGATCATTCTTCCAATTTTTTGGAATTTTTTTTTTTTTTGCTCAGTCTCTTTCACTTTGCCTTTTAACCAAGCCAGCAGTCATTTGGCCTTCCACTTTTCTTAATGTGTGGAATACATCTGGACTGCACTTCTAAGATGCATAGTCTGTTGTACACACCTATTGAACACTCAACCTTTGTAGCTGCATCTTTCAGTTTTTTTCTCTCTTCATTTTATCAAATTTCCTTTTTGAAAGTTTAGTGCAAGGGCTGTAGATTTACTTATTGTCCCCCTTTCCAGTCATTAATTCAAATTTGATCATATTATAAGAACATGCCATACTGGGTCAGACCAAGGGTCCATCAAGCCCAGCATCCTGTTTCCAACAGTGGCCAATCCAGGTCATAAGAACATGGCAAGTACACAATAACAGTCTGATCCATGTTACTGTTGCTAGTAATAGCAGTGGCTATTTTCTAAGTCAACTTAATTAATAGCAAGTAATGGACTTCTCCTCCAAGAACTTATCCAATCCTTTTTTAAACACAGCTATACTAACTGCACTAACCACATCCTCTGGCAACAAATTCCAGAGTTTAATTGTGCATTGAGTGAAAAAGAATGTTCTCTAATTAGTTTTAAATGTGCCACATGCGAACTTCATGGAGTGCCCCCTAGTCCTTCTATTATCCGAAAGAGTAAATAACTGATTCACATTAACCCGTTCGACCTCTCATGATTTTAAACACCTCCATCATATCCCCCCCTCAGCCGTCTCTTCTCCAAGCTGAAAGTCCTAACTTATTTAGTCTTTCCTCATAGGGGAGCTGTTCCATTCCCTTTATCATTTTGGTTGCCCTTTTCTGTACCTTCTCCAATGCAATTATATCTTTTCTGAGATGCGGCGACCTGAATTGTACACAGTATTCAAGGTGCGGTCTCACCATGGAGAGATTCAGAGGCATATTTTCCATTTTATTCACCATTCCCTAATAATTCCCAACATTCTGTTTGCTTTTTTGACTGCCGCAGCACACTGAACCAATGATGTCAATGTGTTATCCACTAGGACGCCTAGATCTCTTTCTTGGGTGGTAGCTCCTAATATGGAACCTAACATTGTGTAACTATAGCATGGTTTATTTTCCCCTATATGCATCACCTTGCACTTATCCACATTAAATTTCATCTGCCATTTCGATGCCCAATTTTCCAGTCTCACAAGGTCTTCCTGCAATTTATCACAATCTGCTTGTGATTTAACTACTCTGAACAATTTTGTATCATCTGCAAATCTGATTACCTCACTTGTCATATTTCTTTCCAGATCATTTATAAATATATTGAAAATATATTATGATCACTATTGCCAAGTGGCCCCACCACTTTTAACTCTCTCCCAAATCCTGCGTTCCACTAAGATTTAGATCTAAAATAGCTCCCTCTCTTGTTGGTTCCTGAACCAATTGCTCCATGAAGCATTTATTCCATCCAGGAACTTTACCTCTCTAGCATTTCCTGATGTTACATTTACCGAGTCAATATTGGGGTAATTGAAATCTATTATTGCATTGCCAAATTGGTTAGCTTCCTTTATTTTTCTTAGCATTTCATCACAGCATTTGGCCAGTAGTATTCTTCTATCGCTATACTCTTCCCCAACACGCATGGAATTTCTATCCATAAAGATTCTATTGTGCATTAAGTTTCTTGCAGGATCTTTATCCTTCCTTATCATGCTGCTGTAAAAGTTCAGATAAGTGGAATGCACTCAAGCTTCTCTCACACTAGGTGGGAGAAGGTCCAGGCTGCTCTTAATATCCCTGCTCTAAAGACATCATTCCTAATCTAGACATCCAAGCAATGTTTAGCAAAGGAATACAAAGACATCGATGTCTCCACCATGCAAATATTCGCTGGAGACCCACCCTACATTCATCCTAGCTCTTACATAGTGTGTTCTCAGCCCTCATGAACTGGTAATCCCTGGCCATTATATGCTGTACCAATAGTCTCTTTAATTCATTTGACTATAGAAGATTTAGAAGTCACCTTGCTATTGTGAGGCCTACTATACAGGATAAACATTATGACTTCCAAAAGGAATTGATCAATTTATGGTATCTCAAAATGGCTCTGTGTACATACAATTTATGTAGACTTCCATTGTCACCCTTACATTCCTTCAATCTAAACATTGGTAAGGAAACTGACTGGTTATGGCGAAAGCCTAAGACCTTCTTGGAAAAGAAAGATGGCAAGAAATGATCACTATGTTTTCTTCTGAAATCAACAAGCATGGATCCCTACAAGGCAGCACCTGTAACTCTGTGATACACCAGATTGCCACCAGAAATAGTTTAAGGACAAATCATCAAGTTGCCTGTCTGATAGGCTCAAAAGGAACACTGCTAGAGTCTTCAATACCCAGTTGAGATCCCAAGAAAGAACCACTGGATGAAATAGAGGTCAGAGATACTTTATATCCTTTATAGAGTAAACCAAATCTGGATGTACTGCTACTGAAGACTCCCTATTAACATAAGGCCGCCATCTGAATCTTCAGGAAACTGAGTAACAGCCCTTTTTCGAAGCTATTTTGTAGGAAATACAAATGAAAAAAATACCCTCAAAAAGGGAAGATGCCTGTTGCTAATACAAATTATACTCAAAAAACTGTGTTAATATGATGTATCAACAAGCAGGAATTAAATAAACATCATACCTCTAAGCTGAAAAACGTTTCATGCCATATACCTTATCAGGCGAATGTGGATACCTCATATATCAAGTGAGCTTCTTTGTGTTTGGAAAGAATGCTCAAAAACAGGTGTTTATAGCTGCTACTTTCCAGTCTATTGTGAAACTCTAAGACTGGGTAACCTTCTTTTAATCATTGGTAACCACATTCATCTTTTTCAATTTTTCTTTCATTATTAGTAATGTTTACAGAGACGAGACACTTATTACGTAGCATTGAGTTGTTTGGACAGCATTTGACACCGGCCTGACCCAACACGGTACGTGTTTTGTTAGCTTCGTCAGGGGTGGTAAAAGCTTTGCAGTGTCTACAATATAAAGAAAAAGTTATACTTAACTTCTTAAGTAACTTCTTGACTATTGGAGCAATAGTCAAGCATTGCCTTCAGGCCCATCATACTGGAGCATTGCCTTCAGGCCCATCATACATTTGATCAACTCAAATGGACCATCTTGGAAAAAATATCCAGGAGTTATCGCGGTGGAGACATTAGCTGTCATCTCAATTATCGCGAGCAGTGGTGGATTTTCACTCTCGCGTCAGAATCTCCAGCTGGCCTAAATGACAGCGTAAAATGGTTCTCTCTGCTCTAATGTTTCATTGGTGTTCAGGGCCACCTCCTCTTTTTCCCATTGGCCTGTCTAGAATCTACTGATTACTTGAAAAAGCCCAGCTCAAGCAATGGCGGATCCTGCTTTAGTTAAAGCTGAGACAGAGCAGCAGAGCACACGGCGGGACAGTCTCAATGAACGTATGAAATCGTGAACAATGACGCATGTTGACATACAATTACTTAAGAAGTTAAGTATAACTTCTTTCTTTATATTGTAGACACCGCAAAGCTTTTACCACCCCTGATGAAGCCCACGAAACACGTACCGTGTCGGGTCGGGCCAGTGTTGTCAAATGCTGTCCAAACAACGCAATGCTACGTAATAAGTGTCTCGTCTCTGTAAACATTACTAATAATGAAAGAAAAAATTGAAAAAGATGAATGTGGTTACCAATGATTAAAAGAAGGTTACCCAGTCTTAGAGTTTCACAATAGACTGGAAAGTAGCAGCCCTAAAGCTATAAACACCTGTTTTTGAGCATTCTTTCCAAATATAAAGAAGCTCACTTGATATATGAGGTATCCACATTCGCCTGATAAAGTATATGGCATGAAACGTTTTTCAGCTTAGAGGTATGATGTTTATTTAATTCCTGCTTGTTGCTAATACCATCAAACATCCTCCAGACCCAAATATATGCCCTCAACATAGCTGCAGTCACCGGTGTCAGACTTCTCTTGCATCAGCAAGCCCTTTCAATGGCCAAACTACAAATGAGAATTGTTGCGCGTCCCAGCTGTGTTGGCACCGCAGCCGGCCCTGCTCACCTCGTGCTTCCGTCAACCAGCTCCGGGCACTCCTCTTTCACAACCGCAGCCAGTTCATGGCGTCCTCGCGTTCCCAGTTCACCTTCATCCTCACAGGCCTCACAGCAGAGCTCCCGTCGGGGTTCAGTGGCGTCTGTGTCCTTGGCCATGCCTCTAGGTGCACAGCCAACGTACAGCCCTTTAAAGGGCTCAGGGTGGGAAAACCCGTGGAAGCGCCTCCCGATGACATCACATAGATGCACTATTTAAGGCGAGGCCCTTTCCCCAGGACCTCGCCTTGGCAATCGGGTCGACTCCGTTGGTGTAGTGAGTTTGCCTTTGTGTTCCAGCGCCTCCATGTTCCTGTATCCTTCCCAGGTAGTACCTCTCTGGACTGATCCTGACCATTCTCTTGTCTGCTGCCTGGAACTGACCACTGCCTGCCTGACCATTCTCTGTCTGCCGCCTGGAACTGACCTTCGCTTGCCTTAACTATGCCCGGACTGATTCTGGTTTTGATCCCTGCTTTGGCTGACCTCTCCTGGACTGATACTCTGGCTCTGACCCTTGCGCTTCACTCTGTCACTCTCTTCTGGCCTTCTGTTACCATTGGGCCTACCTGCTTAGAAACCAACCGCGGCTCTCACTTGGCTAGACCTACAGGCGCTGCCTGCCTCGCTCGTAGAACCTCCCTGAACTGTTACCTTCCTGAGGTCTCAGGAGCATCCGGTTCAAGTCTAGCTCAGCCACTTTGCACCAGCCACGCACCTCTGCTCGTGGTGGGCACATCCCTCCGCTACCTCTCCGGGAGACCCCTGGAGGCCCACCTAAGTCCAGGTGGTCCGGGTACCCAAGGGCTCAACCTGCGGAAACCCAGGACTGTTATTGGTGAAGCTCCAGCTAGCCTCTGTCTCCTTGTGTGCTCCGCCTCCTGGTGGCAGGCACTCTCTGGGTCCAACCAGAGGGCCATACCCATCCTGCACCAGGCCAAGGGTCCACCTCCAGCGCAACAAGAATTGAACTGGGTCTTTCATGAAGATCAAGCCTCGTCATACAGAACCTTGTCCATCAGCAGTCAAAGAGGTTCCTCCACTCTGAGCCACATTAGACTGGCGTACCATGGGTCTTCTTGCCCAACCGAGGCCTACAATTACAACCAAGGACTGATGATCTTCTATTCTTAGCACTCTTCCTATAAATGGCTGAGGAAACACAGAGAAGATGGTCTTCCAGCCATGGTTGAATCAAGATATCTAGTCTCATGGAGCCTTTTCTGCAACTGAAGAACTTCCTTGATTTGGAATTCTGCCTTGTTGCATGAAATACACTTGCAAGACTCATTTGTTGATCACTAACTGGAAAGCCATCTCACTCAATTCTCATTCCTCTGGGTTCAATAAATGCCAGCTAAGGAAGGCTGCTTGAACATTGTCCTTTCCGGCTATGTGAGTTGTAGCAGCACTGCAGAGTGTCTTTCTGCCTATTCCTTCAAGATAGCTATCTTTCAGGCACCCAAGACACTTTTGGTGGCCCCTTGTTTGTTCACATATACTATTGCTGTCACACTGTTGGATAAGACTCTGACCATTACTCCCCAAATTAGTCAGAGGAAGGGCAGAAGATCTAAGCGAATGGCTCTGGTTTCCAACCTATTGATGGACCATCTCGCTTCCTGTTTTGACTATAGGTCTTGTGCTACCTGGTTGTGACAATGAACCCCTAGCCTCTTATGTAGTCACCATCTGTTGTCATTACTGTCCATGTTGGGATCTCCAGACTCATCCCTTTCCTCAGGTTATCCTTGCTAAGCCCCCTAACACAGGAACTGACCAGCTGCAAAATGGGTAAGCACACCTCCAAATTCTGAAATACTAAGGTCCACCACAATAGAAGAGGTCACATATGTACTATGATGCAGGGGACCAATTCTAGGGTTGTCACCATGGACTCCAAGATGGTCCCTCCCAAGGAAAGCTTGCTAACAATCATCTCAATTGGAAGTGTATCCTGCAGATTTTTTCCTGTGTTAAAGAAAATTTCACCACTATTCCATCTGCCTCTCCAATTCTTGCACCAGTGAGTCCAGCACCAGCTATCTCTACAGCTTCAGCTCCAATATCTGCACCAGATCCTCTGGCTCTGGCTATCTGTGGCTCCTGTGCCTATACCAGTGAAGTCAGTGAATCCAGCATTAGTGGTCTAAGTTCCAGTTCCTGCTCCAGTGAATCCCACGCCAGCTGTTTATAAAATGTCAGTTTCTGTGATAGCAAATCCAATCTCAGTTATGTTGGCTGTTCCAGGCAAAGAGGACCCTGTGGAAGAATTAGCAATTGTCTGCCACAACATACAATTAGCTATCCCAAAGGAACCTGTCCCTGCCATCAGAATTCCAAGACAAGATCCTGTATTCTGCATCCAGCTCAATTTCAAGTTAGCTCTGGTCATCTCAGTGTCTGGAACTGCTCTGGGCCCCAATCCAGCAGATTTTAGGGTGTCTGGAGTCCACTCATTGAAGGGGGGGACACTGTCAAGGTCAACATGGTCTGAACCCACTGCCATGAGAATTGCAGGCTGTGAACCTACAGCTGAGCTATAGAGCCTGCTGTCTTCAGGGAGTCAGAATATTTACACTGCATACTTGGGAGAGCTAGACACATCTATGCAGGTTTCCAATTGGACCAGCACTAGGTGTGCCACAATTTAACATCAACATGTAAGGAACTCTCAAAAGGTCCACAGTTGCTGGACCAACAAACTTTTCAGCATCCATCCCATAGAAGCTCTATTTGTCTTGCTTCTGATCCTGTTCCAGTGTTCCTGCCTAGTAATCCGGTTGCAGTATTCCTGCTCTTCTATCCAGTTCTCCTGTCCTGGCTTCTTTCTAGCCCCTGGGCTCCACCATCATTCCTCAGGGCTAGCCTCTCCAGGTAAGCACCTTCTGTCCAGGATGGCCCCTGATAGCTGAGGCTGCTTGGCTTCCCTGTGGAGTTTATCTTTTGGCAATCTCTGGGGCTTTACCTCGCCCAGATCCTTCACTTACTTCAAGTCTTCACAGAAAGAGAGCTTGCCTTTGAAGGGTAGCTTGCTCAAATGAGACAGGCATTAGCTGACCAGTGCCTACACCATAGTAGTCTGTGAGCTGTGATTATCATGGCCATTACTCTGGCAAAGGCCCTAATCAAATCATACTGCAAGTCTGCCAGGAAAGTTGTCCCTGGCTCCACCCAAGCCAACTCACTAGATTTAAATGAGCTCTAATCGCCATCCAGGGTATCCAGAAGCAGTAATGCCAATCTCAGTACAGCTCGGGCTACATATCTCCCATAAACTTACAAAGCTAATGCAGATATCTCAAAGGCCTATTTGATCAGGGATTCTATTTTCCTGTCATAAGAATCCCCAAGAGCCATATCCTCTTTCATAGGGATCGTGGTGTCTATCTTAGGGGCCCACAATTTACACAAATAGTTCTCAGCTGGGAGCTCTCTCATTGCTTTTCCCTACCTTCAGATCAATGGCAGAGACTTCCTATTCCACAATAATCCCTTTGTAAGGGAAAGTATTTTAGAGGTTTCCTGCAGGCCTCCAAAATGAGATGATCCTCCAATTTTGGATTTTCAGTCTGCTGATGATCGTTTTTAAGGGCTTTCAGCACTTGGGCTATGACATGGATCTGGGGTTCCAAATCATTCAGGGATTGTAGACCTCCTTTTCACCCTCAAACATTTTTGCAGACCTCCATGAACTTCTCTCTAATTTTTGCATGACATCATAAAATAAATTATATACACTCCAGAATCATTCATAACATAAACCTTAATATTAAACAGTCATTACTGAACTAAACTGAATACATAAGCTATTTAAAAATCGCCCGCATTGACTAGGTTATGTTTACTTATTATATTTTCAGATAAATATCTCCATATGTTACTTTAGTTCCTAAATCAGCCTTTTTGTCCTAATGAAAGTTGATATTTTGTTTTAGGAGTTCAGATGCACAATTTAAGATGGATTTCTTAATTGAAATTACTTTTGAGAATTATCGATGTATTTGTTATGATCTGAATTGTTATGTTTTCCTGTACATGTGAAATGAAAATAATATAAATAATTTAAAATACCAAAAAAAAAAATAAATAAATAAAAATTGCCCACATAATTGAAGGCTGTTGCCTCCACCTCTTACTCCAGCTGCAATGGGGAAAAGTTAGTTAAAAAAATGTTCCAGGTTGGCGACTCCATGCAACCTGGCAGAAAATTTGCACCAGTACCTGCAGACCTGCAATCTAATTTTCAAAGGGAAACTGTGCACGAATTTCCTTTTGAAAACTTGGGCCAGCGGTTGGAAGCCAGTACTTTTGTGCCTGTATACGTTTCATCTGCTTTGAAAGAAGTGCAAAGTACAAATGTAAAAGGTATGCATGAGGATTTCAAAATTAAATCCCTGCATGTACTTTCCCTCCCCAACCTAGCCCTGCTCCTTTTTCCCTTGCAGGTAACAGTATGCACGCTGTTCACAGCGCAGGTACTTTTACTCTCAGTGGCAGGGTGCAACAATTTTCAAAAAGTTTTACGTGGGTAAACCGGGGATTACCCTCATAAGAAGTTTTGAAACTTACCCTCCCCAAAAATGGATCCTCTTTCAGCCTGCTTTTATACTTTACTTTCTTTTATGATTCTTACAAAAACATATAGAAAATGAGTCAATGTATATTCTAGAATAAACAAAACAGCAGCCTGCTTTTCAAAGTGAAGATGGTTTATCAGATTTCCATATGTCTGTCCATGTATCCCCCCTAAATAACTTTTGGTTAGTCATATCCACACCTGGCTGTTTTCTCTTCTTCCCTCCTCTGGCTGTCATCTCGCCCTTCTTCCCTCCTTGACCTTAGTAGTCCTCTGTCACTCCCTTCTTGATCCCTCTTTATCTCTGGTCCAGCATAATTAAACTATTAACAGTCACTCACAATGCCATACACAACATTACTCCTCTGGATCTTACAATACCTTTGCAACTCCACACCTCGGTCCGTCCAATTAGACTGGCCCAGAGAGGCACTCTTCAAGCACCCTCCATCAAGACCTCCCTCAGTAAGAAAGCTATATCCGCCTCGGGCCCCAAGCAATGGAACCTGCTCCCTCCTGAACTGAGGCTGGAACGATGTCCAATCACCTTTAAGAAGAGACTTAAGACTTTGTTATTCGAACAAGCCTTCCCATAACTACTCACTTCAGCCTTGGTTCTTATCTGCATCATGAGTACACTATCCAACTTGAGTAGTCCTTCATAGTCCTCCCCTATTTAATGTCCCTGCTTTTCGCCCAAGTTATACAGACCCAATTCTCTATACTTGCTTCACCCATTTTATGTTTATCCAGGTTATTTCTACCCTGTTCATTGTTTTAATCCAGGTTACTTCTACCCTGTTCATTGTAAAACAAGACTTTGTCTCTGTTATTTTTTGCTGGTTGTAATGTAAACCGAAGTGATAATTAATCTTGTTAATTGAACCTCAGTATATAAAAAGTTATAAATAAATAAATAAATAATTCCGGGGGGGGGGGGGCCTCTCCTTCTCTCCCCCAGTCTCTAGTGGTCCTCCCTTCCCTTTAACTAGGTCACTCATGGATTCCTGTCTCCCTCTCTTATCCTCCATTCCGTCTCCTCTCTCATCTTTCCTCTCATACTGCAAGTTCCATTTCTTCCTCTGTCATTCCACTCACTTTTCTGGTGCAGCTCTCCTTTCTCTAGCAGACCAGTGGCAGAGCAGGAAATGCTCCTCACTGCTGTTTTGTTTTTTTTTTTACTCTAGAGGGTTGCAATTGGTCCCTCTCTTCCCCACACTGTGTGGGTTTTATTACTCTGGATGGCTGCAATTGGTCCCTATCTTCCCTACTTCCGCACTGGACACGCAGCAGTGCTGTTTGAGACTCCTGCTGGATAAAAATTACTCTTCTCTATTGCATCCCCTCCTGGCCTGCAATAATGTAGGGTGAGGTTTCAGGGTAGCAGGAGGCCCCTCTCTCAATCTCCTGGCCTACGGCAGCAGCTTAACTAATCACAGAGAGCGGCAGCCCAGTTTCTTGCACCCCCCTTCTGGCACCCCCCCTAGAATGGTCTCATGGACCCAGGTTGGAAACACTGAGATAGACTTAACTCCTCTTTTTTTAAATAGCTGGAAGACTCCTGGAAGTCCCGGAGTTTTTAGTGGTCCACTCAGGAGCAGCTTTCAATTCAGTCTCCTCTGTGTGTACAGCATTAACGGATAGCTTAATTCTGTCATTCGCAGACAGAGGAGGTTGCTCCAACTCCACACTTTTATTAACACGTTAAACAAATAACAATCTTACTGTGCATAACCCGAAGATACAGCAACCAGTGTAGTCTAGGCCACAGAAGTAAGGACTGGTAAAGTGAAAATTATGCAGGGTTGGCCAATGATTCACATAGGCCTGACCAGTACTGACCAGATATGAGAGCCACCATGTAAGAAAACTCCCAGGCACCTCTGCTTCAGTCACAGTTAACCCTTTACAGAGCCAGCTGCACTCATTCAGCAGAAGCTGTGAATGTTCAAGGCTGACCACCAGTTGGCAGTATAATAGCAATCACAAACTATAGGAGTGTAATGTAAAGCATTAGTAATAAATAAAAAAGTGCCGAGGATGGTCACTGTGAAAATAAGACAACAGTGAACAAAACAGGAAAGCACCCGTGGAGATAAGACACTCATGACCATGTTTTTTGGCCCCTCTCTTTGGAACACACTTCCTGAATATCTTCGGACACAACATGCCCTCAAACAAAAGAAAGCATTAATGGCTTTTTTCTTCAATTAAGACTTGGATGCAGAGCCATATTGATAGATTTTTTTTCCCCCCTAACTTGTCTAGAATACCAGTGGTATAGGTCATTGCTTGCAACATAGTGCTGGCTGCATAGTTTTCACGAAAGTAGCATTACTTTTCACCTGTTACAATTTGCATTTTCTTTCAAGTACCATCTCACACTTGAGCTAGTAGTGAGGTCTACACAGGTATGTGGGGTCTAGGTAAGGTAGCCTTTAAATAGTCTATTGTTTTGAATATAAATTCAGCATTGCTTTATTAGAGCAGTTTATGGCTAAGTTGAGACTACACTATGGCTTGTTTGGGTTGGTTTTTGTGTTGAGTGCTTTAAAATTTGTGCATGTTTTTAAGTGATCTGCCGTGAACTGATATGGGCGGGATATACATTTTTTAAATAAATATCTGCTGAGAGAATTTCCCCTTCCTCCTCTTCAGAGACACCCAAACTGTTCCTCTCTCATCCCGAAGCAGACTGGTTGGCGGTAAACATCTTCCAGAGATCTTGGAAGAAGGTCCCTCTACCGAAAAGCAACATCTCTTTATGGGTCGCTCGGATTCCCCAAGGAATGCTAGTTTGGGAGGTCTCTTGAGAATCTGCCACCTTTGTACCCCCCCCCCCCCCCACCCGGCCTGCCCTGCAGGAGAAAGGTCCTGTGTAAAAGTAGAGAAGGGATATCTAGCCTTGAATGTGCCACAAAGGAGTCCACATGTCTTGAGGATACAGCTCTGAGGACCCTTTCAAGAGTGCCAAGCTCTCATTCTTATGTTTGCTGTGCACTCAGAATGGTGGCATCTTCTGCCAAAAAAAAAAAATCACTCACGTCCTCCTGCTGCTATAGCAGGCCAAGCTCTGACCTTCTGGTTTCCCATAATAGGGAGTCTTGCTTCATAGACTAACCTGTGCTTCCCCCACCTTCTAGTCACTATGCACTCACACTCCAGGAACATTGGCAGTGGGTTCCACATTTGCAGTAATTTCTTTGGCTCCAGCCTTCCTGGTCTCCCAGAGCTCTCTGGGGACAGCTGCAGCCACAACTGGAATCAAAGTCAGTCTGTGCAGTCAAACCTTTCCCATGTTTTTCTCTTTCTTTAATTTTTTTTTAATTAAATAATTTGATTGGCTATCTTACTCAATACAAAAACCTATTAGAGAGGGAACAGGACCACAGTCCACAATATTAGAGGCGGCAGAGGTTGGAGGGAGTGGGGTGCAGGGAGGAGAGGGGAGAAGAAAATCAACTGACCACACCTCTAAAGGGAAAATTTCAGATCCCCCACCTCCCCCATATGGGGTTGGAGCCTTTCATGGTCTCAGGAACCCAAAGGCTACCTAAGTCTACTTCCTCATGGATCCCATATTAGAGGCCTACAGGAAACTTCCAAAATCCTTTCCTTTATGCAGGACTATCAGAGACAGAGACTTTGGAATGAGAAGTCTCTGGATGCTGGTCTGAAGATGGGAAAAGTGATGAAAAAGCTTTATCTCCTTCCCGCTGTGGCCTAAGAGCATATATTAGGCTCCTGTGGTAGACTCGTCTTGGTCATCACTGTTACTTACAAGATCTTCAAAAGGATGGTCAACCAGGAGCCCTCCAAATGTTGCACCATTCCAGATGTATCTGTACCTGCTGGAAACAGAAAAATACTGACAAGATTTACTGCTGCACATGTGATGGCATGGAAAACTTGTAGTTCTCCATTCTCCAGAAGCTGGCAGCGAGGCATTATCACTTTCATGGATTGGTAAGGCAGGATAAGGAAAATAAACATTTTCTCTCTTACCTCCTGTGAATGTCATCCCCCTCCTTTTTGTAAAATAAACAGAAATCTACTCCCTTACCTTGCAATGCACTTCTGCTCTTCTCCACATGGAGTGGGAAAGTTTTGATACCCTCTTTTCCTGTTCCTATTGCTAGGCAGCAAAACTAGCAGCTTTTATTAAGCCCTGCAGAAGTGATGCAGGGGGGTGTTGGATGCTTTCTCTCACACTGCTGCTCGTAGCTGGGCCTACTTGGTATCCCCTGGAACAGCAGGACCCAATACAGTCACACTGATTACTCTAATCAAACTAGCAGAGACCTGATTTTACATTCATCCAAGCATCTCTCATCCCATGCATCAGCACTTCTTCATAGAACACACTGCTGGTTTGCTCATGCAGTCTCTGCAAAATGTTTGTCTTGCTATTTTCTTAGGTCCAATTCACAATGTGGTATTGCACAGAGGCCCACCCTAACCATGTTGTGTGTGATTAGATGAATGAACAGCCCACTAGACAGTAGGGCAGCATGTGGTGTCCAGTTTAGGAAGGGATATTAGGTTACAGGCAGACAAATAAGGTACTCTTTGTAACTTTATATAACATCTAAAAACTCACACAAGTGGTTTTATTTGCTAAATTTTTTATTCTAAGAATGTACTTTATACAAAATAGCCAATTCATATGGAAAATAATCTATAGACCTCAAGTATCAATTTCTTTTTTAAAAAAGGTCTTAAAAATACAGTATAGAACTAACTATTGAGGTAAATGTCTCTCTTGGTAAAAGTGACTCCACACAAAAAAAACCCAAAAGTCAAAATATACACAATATAAAAACAAATAAATAGAATTCACATTTCCAGTACTGGCCAGGAAGTACAAACTTCTCACACAGTGAGGGAGAGGAGCGACTAGGAGAGGGCAGCATGTGAAAGAGAAGGGATATCTGAACATGTATCCACCTGTTGACAGAGCAGCACAACTGTTGACATGCAGCAGACAGATGTGCTGTCCAGTCATGGATGGAGAACACATGGGAATTACTGAATGAACTTTCAGAACTTCTGTGTTAGATGGACATATGTGAGGGAGCACAACAGCACCTTAGACATATATGTAAATAGCTTAGCATTCAATCACTGGCTTATATGCCTGGGCACTCTAGAACCAACACTCTCCATGCGGGGCAAGAACAGGTTTAATTTACACACCGATGGCAACAGATACCAAACAAAGGACTTTTGCTCTATAGTCCCATTCTGGGACCCAGAAAATCATGTATATGATTAAAATAACAAAACGTATGAGGGAAACTGTAAAATACAGTCACAGATTATTTTATACTTTTTAATTCCCGGGAATCGGTATCAGAATATACAGTGCTTCAATCTCACGGGCTCTTGCCCGCAAAGGGCCACAACCCCTCTCTCTCAATTGCACTTTGATAACGTCATTTACTTCTTCCCGTTCATTATTTTTATACCATAAGTGAAGTCTACCCTGCTAATTACCCTTTTTTTTTAAATATCTTTTTTTGGTGTATGTCTTATTAATCTAAAACAATTTCACTTAGCTCTATTTTTGCTACGACTTCTCATTTTTGCTGCTATCACCACCTCCGTTGCTGTCTCCTACTTGCCCGACATTGACAATGTTTCAGCGTGGGGACTCGCGCCTGCTTCAGGGGACCTAACGTTGTTCCTAGAATAAAAAGCACTTTTAACATGTAAGTCATAGCAAAAATAGAGCTAAGTGAAATTGTTTTAGATTAATAAGACATACACCAAAAAAAGATATTAAAAAAAAAAAAAAAGGGTAATTAGCAGGGTAGATTTCACTTATGGTATAAAAATAATGAACGGGAAGAAGTAAATGACGTTATCAACGTGCAATTAAAAGAGAGAGGGGTTGTGGCCCTTTGCGGGCAAGAGCCCGTGAAATTGAAGCACTGTATATTCTGATACAGATTCCCGGGAATTAAAAAGTATAAAATAATCTGTGACTGTATTTTACAGTTTCCCTCATATGTTTTGGGAGTAGTTTTTGTGATATTCTAAATTGAGGGTTATTGCCAAAAGTATTCGAAGGTTTAATAAAAGATGAATTATTTTAATCATATAACTATTAAACAGATTAGATATATTGGTCTACTTTAGGTTCTCATCACAGCAGCAACCAATTGTATTTATCTCTCAGTAAAAGGGATGACCCAAAGCCCTATGAGATCACTACATGGCAGAGAGCTTGAACCTCCATGGGAGGGGGGAGGGGGGGAGAGAGGATGTTCTACATTAGGTTTGGCCAAATTCAGTCTTTAGACAGCCACGGTAAATAGGCATGAGATATATTTGCATTCAGTGAAGGCAGTTACCTACAAATATATTTCATTCATATTCATTATAGATATCCTGAAAACCAGACAAGTTTATGGCTCTTGAGGACATAACTTGGACACATACCCCTGCTCTACATGATAGTGAACAGCAGCACCAGTACCCATGATATAGACTTAGGGCAACCATAAAATGAAATCTAAATTATTATTATTATTATTATTTTTTTTTAATTCCACACCTTACAACTTTCACAAAGATACGGGCCGATTCAGTAAAATTCACGGGAGAGCCAGCGCTCCGAGGTGAGTGCCCACTCTCCTGGGTGCGTGAGATTCTGTATTTAAATGAGGGCCTGTGGTAATAAGGAGGCACTAGGGACACTAGCGCGTCCCTAGCACCTCCTCATTGACAGAAGTGGCGGCTGTCAGCGGGTTTGACAGCCAACGCTTAATTTTACCGGCGTTGGTTGTCGAACCCGCTGACAGCCATGGGTTCGGAAAACGGACGCCGGCAAAATTGAGCGTCCATCTTCCAACCCGCGGGCAGATTTTTGATTTTTTTTTTATTTTTGTGGCCTCGGACTTAATATTGCTATGATATTAAGTCAGAAGGTGTACCGAAAAGCAGTTTTTTCTGCTTTTCTGTGCACTTTCCCGGTGCCGGCTGAAATTAAACTCCTGCCTTCGGGCAGGCGTTAATTTCTGAAAGTAAAATGCGCTATTAGTTTTTGGGGGGTTGGACACGCGTTTTCCTCGCACTATTACCCCTTACTATATAAGAGGTAATATTAGCGTGTGGAAAACGCGTGTCTAGACAGGGGCTAACAGTGCGCTCAGCCTGAGCGCACCGTACTGAATCGGCCTGATAGCGTTGCAGGTCTTGGGTTTCGTTCCAAAAGGAAAGAGCAGACAAACATGCCAAATCTAAGCTTTAATCCCATTTCCAATTAATTTAAAAAGAGCAAGAAAAACAGGGAGGATGACAGAAGAAAAAAAATCAGGTAGCTGAAAGTGAGCCCATACTTTCCAAATCATAACTATTCCGATCTTCCTTCCTCTTTTCTAAGCCATTTTTAATACTGCAAACATGAATTTGGCTCTGCTTCTAGTATCACAGTACCATTCCCTGATTAGAGTGAAGCAATGCTATGAATGGTATGCATAGGTTTCCAGAGCCCAAGTCACAGTAAAATTAATCCTAGTTCAGTGATGAAAAGCAAATTTGCTTACTGTAAATGGTGTTTTTCGTAGATAACCAGATGAATTAACATTATCTGGCAGCACCAAATGGATTTGTAGAAAACTGAGTTCTATTGAGCATGTGCAGGAGTTCCTGTACAGGCATTTCCTTGTAAGCCTCCTCATTCAGAATCAGAGCTAAATCTAGCTATGTAGTCGACTCTCCAGGGAAGTTGCAAGTATTCTATGGCTAATTCATCCTGCAATCTATGGAACACACCATTTACAGTAAGCAAACATACTATTTTCTGTCAATAAGCAGGCTGAATTACATTACATTTGGGAGTTCTAAGCTGGGGGTTGCAGCAGAGCAATATGACACCTGGACTTTAATATGTATAGTGGACTTCAGCAAGAATAGATTGCGCAAAACTGCTTGTCCAAACTTGCCGTATCTGCCAGAATGTTGGAGTCGCCCATTGGTAGGCAGCCTTTCGGTGGCCCAATGGCAATCTGCCCAGTTTCATATCTTCAGTGTTTCTCAATGGAGGTCATAATCCCATTCTCCCTTGTTTGTTGACAAAGAACACTGTGTCCATTTGGATTAGAATGCCTCTCTCTTGGAGGTGTGTGAATGTGATGACATCATGCCATATTGCTCTAAGCTCCAGAAGATTGATATGAAAGACTCTTATGAGAAGTCCAAGTTCCCTGGGTGTAAAAGGATTTCATATAAGTACCCCAACCTCTAGTAAATGCATCTGTCATAAAGGGGAGCAAATAGGGATGTAGTCAAAGTGGGACACCATCCCAGAGCACATAGGGTTGTAACCACCACTAACTCCTGTGACATTGGTTGCATCATCCACATTACTGAAGAAAGAGGTTGTGAGTTGATCACATTAAGATGAGACCCCACTGAAGGTGTCGGATGTGAAGATGGGTCAATGAAACTATGTGAATGGCTGCTGCCATGGACCCAATAATATGGGGAGCTTTCTGGCCATGGTTCTCAGATTGGAGAGTAGTTGTTGGATTAGCGAGATCATGGTAATCCTTCAGTCATTGAGTAAGAATGCTTCTATAATGTTGAATCTATGCATCCTCCTACGAACTGGAAGCACTGTCTGGGCTCCAAGTTTCACTTCTTGAAGTTGATGAGAAATCCTAAGCTCTAAGAGACAAATTGTCTCATTTAGGGAGCAGAGAACTGCATCCTGTGGTTACTCAGTGATTAACCAATCATCAAGGTAGGGAAAGACTTGTACTCCCTAACAACGTAGGTGTGCTGCCATAACTGCAAGGCACTTCATGAAAACTCTGGGTGAGGAAGAAAAGTCAAAGGGCTGTATTTTGTATTTGTAGTGGGAAAAATCCACCTAGAATCATACGCAACACCAATAAGAAGGATGAATTAGGATGAGAGTATACGCATCTGAGATCAAGGTCATACGTCCGTTTGCCTTGTTGAATGAATGGGAGAATTGTGCCGAGAGTTCCACTTTGAATTTCTCCCAGAGGATATGTTTGTTGAGAAGCATCAACTCCAGGTTTAGTCACGATCCCTACTTCCTGGAGATGAGGAAGTATCTGGAGTAGATACCTTGCATATATTGTGATGGAGGGATAAGCTCCACTCATGGATTTTATTTATTTATTAGAAGCAATTGCACTTCCAGTTGGATCTGAGAGATGAAAATGATCCAGACAGGGCAGTGCATATTGAGGAAGTGATGGGATCCAGGAGAAATGCAGCCAGTACCCATACTGCACAACCCACATAGTGTTATTGGACAATATTTCTCCAGAAAACATTGGCTTTATCTTGCTCCCGGAAGGGAAAGTAGGGGATTGGTCAATGGGATCAAAAAATTTGGCCTTGATTTAGAATGAGCTCATTGAGTGGTTTTTAGCTGATGGTGCTTACGCTGTCTGGGCCTGGCTACAGCTGCTGTTATCACTGGGCCGGAAATGAGGGAAGTCAGTACTTTTGAAAAGGCTGATAAGGGAATCTGTGAAAATAAGAATGTTTGCATGGATAATATGGACACCGTGGCACAGCAGGTTGCTCAGATGCCATGGAGAGAAATTGTACCGCCACACTCTGGTCTTATTTGGGAGACTTTCTCAAAGCTTCTCTCTCTCAAGCATGGGAGCTCTGCAAATTTTTCATGGCCATCCACATGGATGGAACTGGCTCTCAGCCATGCCATTTGGCATGCTCCAATAGAAGCTGCGGTAGTACATGAAGCAGAATCAAACAATTCATACATTGAACAAAGCAGCCTCTTTTGCATTCCAGAAAGGTTGAGGAAGTGAATTCTGATCAGAGGAAGGTAGGTAAGGT
This sequence comes from Rhinatrema bivittatum, assembly GCF_901001135.1. NCBI lineage: Eukaryota > Metazoa > Chordata > Amphibia > Gymnophiona > Rhinatrematidae > Rhinatrema > Rhinatrema bivittatum. The sequence goes on from NC_042618.1 coordinate 229,850,285, forward strand.
TTCAGCTTTTGAAAATAATCATGGAAGTATTGCACCATGTAGAACTGATGGATAGAAATGTGGATAGAAAGGACAGTGCCCTGAAAAGTTCTTTTGCCAAAATTGTCCAGAAAGTTTGTAATCTTTACCCAGAGGGCAATTGGAATGAATACCGGGGGTGGGTGGGGGTTGTTTCTTCATACCAGATTCCACTATGCAAAAGGCTGGTGTCTGTTGGACTCTGTATTTTAGGTCTTAATTTCAAGCAATTGATGTACCTGAAATTGGAGTATCCCACCGTTTCATAAATAGAATTTTAAGAACATTTTAATAATTCCAAGTAGTTCAGTATGTGGGTCTTTATCCTTACAGACATGAACACCTAATGTTGCTCTTAATTTCTCCATGAATTCTGAAAAGGTGAGATCTTCTGGAATGGAAGAGCTGATGGTATTCCTATATAGTCCTCATCAGAGCCCAAAGGCATGGGCTCGCTAGTCCAGATCTCCAGTGATGAAGGTAGTGTATCAGAGGGTCCCTCCAATTGTGGCTTCAGAAGAACCAGACTTCACTGCAAATGAGGTTGTGGATGAAGAGCCTCTAACTGGGGATTCTGATGAGTGTGCACCCATAAGGGAGCTTGGGACTCCAGTTTGGGGAATTGGCAAAGCGAGAGTTGAAGAGAGAGGCTGGAATGTTCCATCCGCCTCTGTAAATACAGAGATAAAGAAACTTCTCATGAACCCTGTAATTTGGTCGAGTGAATGTTTGTGTCTTTTTTGTCCTGGGGCAGGGGGAGGTACATTTTCTGACATTGCAACAATTGGTCTATTTGATAAAAGCAGAACTATGGAACAGACAGGATCGGCTGCTTCCAGGTTACGACATTCTGCTACCAACCTAGGCTATGTTAGCATTCTGATAACTGGATGAAGTAAGGATAAGTTTAATCCTTCTCCCGCTATGTAGGCAACCCTAGTGGGTCAGTGGAATCTAAACTGCCTGAGGGAGTCAAATACTTGGATATTTTAGAAGACCATGAGTCTTTAGGATGTTCCTGAAGGATTTGAGTCAGCAGGAATAAGGAGTATTCAGGCACATCATGGAGTGAAACATGCATCAAATGCATCGAAGCTTGCATCAAGTGCACCAGTGGATCATGCCATAAATGACTGGTTGCAGTGGTAGAGTCGCGCTGCATTGTGGTGGTGTGCATTATGTTGGCATCAACACATTGGGCTCCTGGGTACACTGTGTGTCATGTGTGCCAATGCACCATACTTTGTAGTCCCATACGCTACCAGTACTGAAAAGAGAGGCAAGGCAGTCTGACTGCTCTGGTACTGATGCACCATGGCTCAAATATTTGTGTTTCTTTGAGCAGATGGCCAATTCCAAGGAATGCTGCTCCTACTTTGTCAGAGTGGTTGGCTGAGCTTGACCCCGTGTCTTGGCCTAAGTGGATGGTGAAGTTTTGGACAAATTGCTATGCAAGCCCTTACCCGAAGATGTAGATGATGCTGCACATCAGGAGGACGACCTTCCGAGAGATTTACACAGTTCTTCCATACACAAGGCCCTAGAATGCTGTGATCACAGGGACATCTGTCTGCAGGCTTCACAGGTCTTCTGATCATTGTCCAGTCTGAGGCATCTATAGCATAAATCATGGCCATTGGTGAGGCACATTATTTTGCCACAGCGGAAATTCTTAAAATCATTCACCATTTTGGATTTTTTTCTTCTGGCCTAACATTTCCTGTGAGGAAAACTTTGCTTGAAATTTATTTTTTTTTTAATACAGAAGTGCTGTTGTGGGGGCTGCAGAAGCAGCAAGGCAAAAACAGATTTTTGACCCAAAAGTTTCACAGGCTTCTGTTATTGCTGTGTTCCAGGGAGAGAGAGAGAATATGTATGTGAGATGGAGCATGTATATATGAAAGAGCATGTGTGTGAACAAATAGGCTGTAAGACAGCATGTTGGTGGACATGTGTGCATGTGAGCAAATAGCATGTAAGACTGCGTGTGTGTGAGAGACAGAAGCTGTGCAAGCCTGAGGATGCCTCTGTCTGTATTGTACTGGGGAGAGAGTGTGTGCAAGAGAGCGAATGTGTGCATGTATATGTGTGAGAGCGCATATGTATGTCAGAGAGCACACATATGTATGTGAGAGAGAGAACGTGTGTGAGGATGTGAGTAAGCAAGTGTGTCTGTTGGAGAATATGGGTATGTGAAAGAGTAGAAAGTTGTACCACTCTTTCCCTTAACTACTCCATGACAACCTCAGGGTGACTTGAAATCAAACATTCCCAGGTATGGAGAGCAGGGTTGGTTTTTTTTTTTAATCTTTATTAGTTTTAATAATTGGATGTTATTTGATGTCTTCTGTTTTTAAATATTTTATTTGGTTTATATTCTGCTTTTAATCTTATTTGGGAATAATTACAAAAAAATAATTATTGGGTATCTTTTCATCAGCTGTTTTGAATATTTATTCTTTTTATGATTATGGTTTTACTATTATGATTGATGTGTTATATATCGATTTTATTGTTTGATGTTTAATGAGGAATAGTGATGTTTCTGTTTTTACATTATTGCATTGAGTACAGAGTCTGTCTTGTTACAATTTCCAATTCAGTTTTTGTCTGCATGTTCTAGTTATACTTTGTTCTGCATGTGATTGAAGTGAGGTATTTTGCTAGCATGTAGTTTCAGCTTGGCTTGTTCTGTTTTCCTAATATCCAGTGAATTGGTATTTTAGGTCTGGTGTAATATTTGAAGTGTTGTCATTTTGTTGTTACTGTTTGAGTGCTAGCAGTTAGTACTCTTCATATGGAAGGTTTACTATATTGTAATTAAGTTTACCTAAAACTTTCTGAGGGCCAGCATGCTTTACAATAGTCCCGATACCATATAACTGCAGGTGTCTTTTTTTTTTTTTTTTTTTTTTTGCAGAGTTTTCCGGTTGGTACCACAATAGTGCATGTAAATAATATACAATTTAAGTGATATTTTTACCTTAGAACACTGAATATTCTTTTTCATGTAAAATCTGTTACTATAAATGCATATTTTTTAAATTATTGGTGGGAAGGGTGGGACCAGGAGTGTGTGCAAGGCTGTAAGGTTCGCTTATGACACCTAATACCTTTGCACCAGGTCTGGCTGCACTGGCTCCACAAGAGAAAGCAGGATTTCCATCTGGAGCTGTGCTGCTTTGGGTTATTGGCTCTCCCCAATCTCAGCCAGTGCTTAAATTTTCTATATTTATAAGCCCAGGGAACAGAAGGGGTCACTTCTTGTCCCCTCTCCCCAGGAGTCAGTAGGCAGAGCCCAGGGAGCCATAAAAGCAGCAGATTGTGTAGCCTGCAGTCATTGAGAATACACTAGAGTAGTGGGAGGGTTGCAGAGAAGTGACAAGCCAGGAGAAAGTGCCTATGCAGTATTGGGGAGGCTTCTTTCTGAGGTGACTATACTGAGCTCTGAGAGAAGCAGCTGGCCCTGGAACCAGTGAGTCTCTTAGAGAATGAGAAAGGGAGGGGGCTGCTACAGAATGGGAAAGTGCTGGTAGCAAGCAAGAACTTTACACCATGATGCAGCAGTACTGGACTGGGGGCACTCACTGTGTGAACACATAAGCAGCAGCACAACAGTAGCATGTCAAGAGTGTTTGTGCGTCTGTGTCAGAGAGAGTGAGAGACACCCCCCCCCCCCCATACACACTTTGTCTGTGAGAGTGTGTGTGTGTGTGCGGGGGTATCTTTATAAGAGATATAAGCAGATGGGTAGGGGGGCCCAACCAATTTGCATGGATGGCACGAGGGCTGCAACTCTGCTCACCCATAGTCTCTAGAATGTGTTCAACTTTAGTTATTTAGGAAACATTAAGTTTATTTAAGAGATACTTTGGGTCAATTCTGTTGGGTTCCAGGGTTGACTTAGTGTGCTTTTAGGAGCTGTTGATACTCGTGCTACAGGGAAAATCCCCATGGCCAATATTTTCCTGTAATCCACCCCTGGCTCAGACAAAAAAATGAATTATGAAGCTTACCAGGCAATGCCCACATGAACTTGTACACATGCTCAGTAGAGTTCAAAACTCTGCAAAGCTTGGAGAGATAAGCCCGTTTGATGCTACTGGATGATACCACTCAGATGTACTGGGCTAATGCAACCTGCTTATTGATGGAAAATAACCAAGATTGTAATGGTGTGGAAGAACAGAGCCAGGCAGCATTGTGGCTTAACACCGTGCTAGTAAGGGGTGCAAAGGCTCAGTTTCAAGCACCTGCCACTCCTAATCCATACCACAAAATATTTGGAAGCCAAATGTTTGCACTAGCTGTGCATTCTGATTTCTTGTATCAAAAAAATATGTAAAATCATAATGAAGATACTGGCTCTAAATTTTCCTCCCTGGGTGAATTTGAGAAAAATCCAAAACATTTGGTGAACTCAAGTTAGACCTCTACTTTGTTACACTTCTCTATTCAGAAGCAAGTTTCTCTGAGACAGTTTCACTAAGGGCCTCCTATTCCATCTCTCTGGGAAATCTTTCTTGTTGCAAGGTATCAAGAAAGATAAAAAGTAACTGATGAGTTTTATATCTAAAAATTCTTGTTTTTATAAAAAGGAGCTAGGAGATGTGTACTGAAAACATAACCAGTACTTTGAATTGTGCTCAAAGTACAAGACCTTTTGCATCAGGGGTCCCCAAATCTGGTCCCTGAGGACCACAAAGCAGTCATTTTCTGATTTTCCACAATAAACATGCATGGAATGTATCTGCATGCACTGCCCCCACTGTGCATACTATACTCATTGTGGAAATCCTGAAAAACAGACTGGTTTGCAGTTCTCAAGGAACGGATTGGGAGAACCCTGCTTTAAATTGATCCTAAAGCAGTAGTTCTCAACTCAGTTCTCAGGACCCACCCAGTCCGTTGGTTTTCAGGGTATCCACAATGAACCATGAGATAGATTTACATATAATGGAAGCAATGCATTCAAATTTATTTTAATTTACATTTAATATTCTGCTTTTTTCCAGGAATGGTCTCAAAGCAGATTATAATCAATTTTAGTAAACTAGCAAGTACGTTAGCAGTTACATTAGTCATAGAATCATCAGCAGTCATATATTGGCAGTGTCCATGCACAGGAACTTAATCTGCTACTAACGAAATAGCTGGGGTAAGGCCTGATTGAACAGTGATGCTTTTGCATGGTTTTTTTGGAAGTTGATGGTTCAAGGTGAATGGGTAGTGGTATCTCGTTCCAGATGTTGGGTGCATAGCAGCTTAAGGTCTTCAGAGTCTTGTGCCCTTCAGTTTCATGAAGGACAGAAGAGGGGTGGAGTATAGAAGGGCCTTTTGGGAGCATCAGAGTTCTGTAGTGGTGTGTAGGAGGCAAGGAGGAGGGAGAGATATTCTGGGGGCCTGTTTATTCACACATCTGAAGGTGTAGGTGCACAAACGAGGCTCTTACTATCTTTGTCATGTGGGATTCCGTCAAGAGGTTTTGGTCACACTGAACCCCTAAGGTTTCGTACACATTCTTTGGGCTGAAGGGAGGTTCTCGATAGAGAAGATAGCAATTGCAAGGGATGACCTCGGCGGTTATGCATGTTCATTGTAGATCGCCTGAAAACCAAGCCTGGCTGGGTGCGTCCCAAGGACTAGGTGGAGGAGCCCTGCCATATATATGGGCTAAAACGAAAAAGACATTGCATCTAATTTCAAAATGCTGAGTACTTCTATGCCTGGCATCAACAGACAATAGGACGGTTGCTGTATGACGTACAGTAAAGTGGAATATATAGAATTTTTTTTTTTGTTTGTTTTTAACCATAAATCAAATAGCCATCACTTAGAATTAGCAAGCTATGGATACAGAGGCAGTCCTCTTTAAAGAGAGTCATAATCAGGCAATATGGTACAAGGGGGTGCTCACCTATATCATATGTTTGTAATTGTTCAGTATACAGGGTTCCACAAAAACATAGAATAAAGCTTCCAAAACCTATGCTGGGGGGGGTCTTCAGGATATCCACCATGAATATTCATTAGTAAAGCTGTATATATATTAGATACTCAGCATGTGCAAATTTATCTCAATATATGCAAGTTAAACTCATGAATATTCATTGCAGGTATCCTGACCGGCTGTGGGATCCCTGGGATAGGTTTGGGAAGCTGTGATTTAGGATCCGCAGAGCTGCAAGATACATGGAAAGATACCGCTGAAACACTACTACGCTTCTCTCCTCTTTGTATGGGAGAACCATCTCTATGGAAATCCCGGGCTGCTTTAAACAGTAATCCTGGCAGGTGGCTCCAGCAATGCCGCAGAGCCTGCCTATCACTGGACAGTAATCCTTAGCATAAAGAAAATCCTTCATCCCAGGCCTAGCTAAACTGCACTTTATCCACGGAATGAGAGAAAGCTTTAAATGGCTGAAAATCTCACATTTCAACCACCCTAGCCTAGTCTCATTTCTAACTGAACTGTAGACTTTCCTATTTAAATTAGGCTTTTATATTTCCTTGCTTCCTGAAGGCAAAAAGAGTAAAGAGTGTGTGTGTGTGAGGGGAATCATATGAACGGAGGGTAAAACAGTTAAACCCATCCAAACACACCTCCTCCTCCCCCTTACTGCCCACAACTATGATTTCCCACTTTCACACTAAGGGCATACATAGTAAGTTCTGATTATGTATGCTTAAAAATTAACAGCAATTAATTTTCTTTACCAATGTAGTCATCATACACTAAATTTATAATGTATTTTTTTTCCCACTTTTTTTTTTTTTTTTTTTGTTAGTGGTGATAGGCCAAGGCAGGAAGAGTATAACAAGAAAAAGGGGTAAAAAGCCACTGGTGTTGTATACAAATACAAAGCTTCCTGGAGTCCTTGACTTGCTGTGGAATTACAGTATCAGAAGTAGAAACCCAATGACAGTGAGATGTCTACACATATTATAGAAACACCACCAGCTGAACAAAATCACCAACTGCAAAGAAACCTTTTCTGTCAACTAACTTCAGAGTTTACACAGACAAAAAAAAAAACAAAAACACAACTCACATACAAATCAGGATCAGGGAAAGATGTAAACCCCTCCGAAAAACACAAAATCCCCCAAAGCACTGAAATTAAATTTCTTGCAAAATTAGGAGAAATAAGCAGCTTCACTTTATCTCCACCTTTGCCAAAAGATGCGAAAGGAAAAAAAATCATCCTCCTTCCCCTCCAAAAATAAGAACAAAGAAAAAAATAGCCCAAGCAGGTTCCAGATATCAGTGGAGAGTCAGCCTTCATGCTGGAGAAAAGTAATACTTATGATGACATTTAACAGAAAGGCTGCAAAATTGCAGCCTGGACCTGGTAGAAGACCTGAAACATTTCTAGGCATTTCGGCTTCATTGAGGTAAGGAAGAAACATGATCTGTTAAGAACACACGAGGCATAATTTCTATTAAATGTAATTCTGGACAGGAATCATTTCCTGGAGTGTGTGAACCAGGTCAGTTTTCACTCAACAGGTGAAGGAAGACCTCTAACTCATCCCTGATGTTACCTCAAGTAGTAGCAGATTCCAGCCACAACCTGCGATATATTATATATATATACACACACATATATATATATATATACACACACATATATATATATATATACACACACACATATATATATATATACACACATACATATATATATATATACACACATACATATATATATATATACACACATACATATATATATATATATACACACATACATATATATATATATACACACATATACACACACAGATTACCTGAGAAAGTGTCCTGACCTTGACATAGGAAGACACTTCCATCCTGCTACTTCCATCACCATAAACCATTTTCCCTCCACTAAACTTCAGTGGCATCATCCACAAATCATCAAAATACTGAAAAACCCTCCTCCTCCATTACTACTGAACAAAATGATTTTCACTCCCTTTTCCCCTCTCCAAAAAAGGTCAAAGGAAATTCCTATTGGTTACTATACTCAAACTGAGTGACAGGATATAAAGTAATAAATGCTCCCCTACTTGCCTGAAAACTGTCAGAGGGCGAGGAGGGCGACTCCTCTCTTGACACCACCCTGAGCTATTGCAGGTGACAAATCAGCAACAACTCTGCATCAACATATTAAGGAGTCAGTTTCTTGCCACTTAATCCTCCTCTCTCTCTGGTTTATTATTCCTTCTGTGCAAACAGGGTATCACAGGTTTTAAATTTGTATTTCCTCTTCCTTTTCTCCATGGCCCTCTTCTCACTCCTTTCCCCACATTTTCCATTTATTTGAATGAACTCAGTGTTTTGTCAATGTAAACAGATTAAGGTAAACGCAGTGCTCGGTTCCTGGAACTACTTAGACCTCTACCTTTCCCCCATCCATCCCCTGTTCACTATGTACAATACATTCTTCCAACAAAACTTTAAAAAGCCAAAACAAACAAACAAAAAAAAAAAAAACCCCTCCGAAAGGCAACAGGGACATTTTGTAAACCGGATTGAAATCCTTCAAAAGCCTACACACACTACACAAAGTATATTACATTTCGTTATCGCTGCGTTCCTCGCAGTCCTGGAAAGTATACCTGAGTTTAACCGTTCATGAACACTACCCTTTCCCACCCACCCTGCTGTGGATGGGGCACAGTCTGAGTTCAGAGGCCGGTGGGAGGCAATCTGCTCGTCTCTACCTTTCTCTCTCTCTCCAGTGGTTGAAACGCAGATGTTCCATGCAGCTGGAACTACTGACGTCGCCTTAAGTCACTGAAGCTCTGAGCCCAACAGAAAATAAACAAAACCCCCAAAAGAGAAACCAAGGCACTGCTCCATTTCCACACCGATGGTTGGTGTCCCAACTGCAGAGAACACTGCAACTTCAATATTCTTCTTAGGAGTGTTTCCCTGGGGTCAGTCCGACAGACGCTGCTTCTATTCCTCTGAGACATGGCACTGGTCTAGCTCTGTGAAGGGGATGAGAAAAAAAAAAAAAAAAAGACACAAAGGAGAAAAATAAAGATCCATAATGCAACAATAGCGCTATGAGAGCCCAAGAGGAATGCACTGCACTGCAAAGCAAGGGCTCTCTCCACATTTTTTTTCCTGTTAGTTTTTCCCCAATGTGAACAGAAACAATTTGGCAGTAAAGGATATCTGGTGAGACTGCTCTCATTTCATCTATTGTTTCTAATTCACCTATACAAACAAGTGCTTCAGGTGAGTTACAAAATAAACATAACACACCAAAACATAAAAATAAAACAAAACTCTACAATATAAAATACATACCAAAAACCATATAAACACTAACTCCAGTAACACAAAGCAAAACTGAAAGGCCAGAGAAAATAATGTCTTGACAAGTTCCATGAATTTTGAAAAAAAGAGTCTCCAAGTATCAAGTGTAAGATTATGCCAAAAAAGAGTTCAGAATCAAAATGCTTGAATCCATAATCTAGTATGCCTCAATGCCTTGAAAGATGGTACAGTTTGTATTGCACTCTTCAGAAATCTGCCTCAAGCACCAGCTCAAACTTGTTCTTTCAACTAAGAGCTATGTGAATACAGACCTAAAAATGGGGAACCACCATCCTGTAGGGAATGCCCACCAACCTGCAATTTATTCCCTCTCTTCACTTTCAAAGTTTTCCCCAATACAAGCTACTGTGCTAATTATTCTGAGCAGCACCACGCTGTGACTAACAGACACCTCATTAAAAAGACAGCAAACAAACAGTTCCCATCTTCAGTATTAATGGGTTAAATAAATTAATATTTTATCTGATCAGCTCATCTTTCCAGATTCATAAAAATTCCCTTGGCCCTTTTTAAGCACTCCAAGGACTCCTTTGACTATATGAATAACTCAGAAGGAAGGAAACTAAAGCATATTCATGACTCCATTGGTACGCCAATGAATAACCAAACCATTCTACTACCACAGATATGCCACAAGCCTGAAATGGGAATAATGAGTGAGCTGATCAAATTTACCGATGACAATTACCGTATGCAAAGTTGTTAAGTCACAAGAGGATCGTGAAAAATAGCAAGAGGACCTTGCAAAACAGAGACTGGGCATTCAAATGTCAAATGAAATGTAATGTGGACAAGTGCAAAGTGATGCACTTAGGGAAGAGTAGCCCAAATTATAGCTACATAACGCAAGGTTCCACATTAGGAGTCACCATTCAGGAAAAGGATCTAGGCATCATCATTGATAATACATTGAAATCTTCTGCTCAGTGTGCAACAGCAGCCAAGAAAGAAAATAGAATGCTAGGGATTAGGAAAAGAATGGAGAATAAAACAGAGAATATCATAATGCCTCTGTATTGCTCCATGGTGCAACCTCATCAGGAGTAGTGTGTACAGTTCTGGTCATCTCAAAAACAAGATATAGAAGAATTAGAAAAGTTACAGAGAAGGGCAACCAAAATAAAGCGGATGGAACAATTTCCCTATGGGGAAAGACTAAAGAGGTTATGTCTCTTCAGCTTGGAGAAGGGATGACTGAGGGGAGATATGACAGAGCTCTATAAAATAAGGAGTGGAACAAGTAAATAATATGTTTACTCTTTCAAAGAGTACAAAGACTAGGGGACAGTAAAGTAGAGAAATATTTTTTTTTACTCAATGCATAAATAAGCTCTGGAATTCATTGCCAGAGGATGTGATGAAAGCTATGATGTAGCTGTGTTTTAAAAAGGTTTGGACAAGTTCCTGGAGGAAAAATCCATAAACCATTACTAAAGGTGGCATTACAGAAATCTACTGCTTATTCTTGGGACAAGCAGGTTGGAATCCATCTACCCCTTGGGATCCTGCCAGGTACTTCTGACCTGGATTGGCTACAGTTCAAAACAGGATACTGAGCTTGATGGACCTTTGGTCTGATCCAGAATGTCAAGTCTTATGTTCTTATACAAGCCCAGTGAGAACAAAGAGTAGGACTTACTTCGGTGGCCAAAATAACAATTACCTGCAAGCTTAGCTGTCATTTGGTCACCTACTCATGAAAACTGGTAGGCAAAACTCGGTCGACACTGGACATTTGGGCCCTAAATTTCTCCCAAGGCAATGGTTTCACTCTCACTTGCTTTATGAACTACCATGCTTGTCTTGCCTCCCCACCAGAAACTCAGCCCTGCAACTCTCACCTGGTCCAGTGGCAGCGCCAACGACTTCTGCGGCAACTCTTCCCGTGGTGGTGGTGGTGGTGCCGTCGCTTTAGGAAAACAGGACTGCTGCATCTGCATCCTGCAACATTGAACAAGGTTATCTTTACCTCTGGGGAGGGGCCACTGGAAAATGTCACCTGCTGAACAGAAGAATGGCAAATTCCATAATTTTCAGATACCCAAATTTCTTATTTTGTAGTTGCAATTTTCTCTTTGACAAGCAAGGATAGAAAATATCAGTCCAGGGGATTTTTTTCAAAACCAGCCCACAGGGTCTCTGATTCCCTCATGTACTTTCCCTACAGTGCAGGCTTCAACAGCTTCCAAAAGAAACCTCCAACATAAATTTCACATTTTTCATAAATAACTAAGTAGTACAGCAAGTCCTAGAACTTGGTGAGCAAATATCTGCAGTCACCTTTCCATCCATGCAATCAGTGGGCTCTGTCCATAAGTTTGGTTACATCTTCCATATATCTATATATATAAGCACCATAAAGAGAGAGAACATCCAAAGATGAAAGATATTTACCCAACACAAAAATTTTGATCAATTAAAATTTTTCATAAAACAACATCTAAGTCTGCCTCAGTATGACAATGCATACTCTACTTTAAGGAGAAGAGAACAATTTTTCATTTTCACATGGAATACCATTTTACAGTTCGGTTTAAATCAAATGATTTAATTGGAAGAATTTACTGAATATTAAGGGCAACAGTTTTCATCTGTTCTTCCCATTCAGCTTTCACGGGATGCCCTCACTTCATTGAGTTTTCGTGCACTCACAAATACATCAGCAATATATGGAATCAGACTCAGCTTTTTGATTGGCTCTTTGTTACAGTGACATTGAAAAGCAGGCGAGTATTTAAACCATATGATAATGGAGAGCAACACTGTGACGGCGATATTCTGTGTACATGGAGAAATTACTAAACTGATAATTTTGTTTTCCTTAGTGTAGACAGATGGACTCAGGACCAGTGGGTTATGCTCCCCTGCCAGCAGATGAAGCAAGCTGATGTCACAGTATATATACTCCTGCAGTGACACCAGCGTGCCAGTATTCGCTTCAAAAGCAACTGTGGACAGACTAGCAAAAAAACTTGATTAAGTACAGTCAACCATTACTGTACTCAACCAACAAGAAACACTGAACTCAAGCAAAGAACATATGTGCCCCAATCTAGGGACTGAATGAACACTTACCAGTAATCCCCTGGAATACATGGCCCCACAGGAGGACCATTGACACAATCATGTGGCAGTTGAGGGCAGGAAGCTGAGTCCATCTGTCTACATCAAGGAAAAAAATTATCAGGTAAGCAGTAATTTCTCCTTTCCAGGGGCCAATGCAATACAGTGCGCTCAGCAGAGCACACTGTTTAACCCGCAGTTGGACACAGGTTGTGTATGCACAACCTTAGTGCCTCCACAATGCACACCTAATGCAAGGTGAAACTAATACCGCTCATCCCATGCAAATATATGTTGATGAGGCTATTAGATACTCACTCAAAATTAAAAAAAGAAAAAAAAATGTGTAGGAAATGGATGGTCAGTTAACCAGCATCCGTTTTCTAAACCCGTGGCTGTGCGTCTGTTAGGAAAACAGATGCCACGGACAGCCGGCTTCTTCCAGGTGCACATTGTCAAGGAGGTGCTAGGAGCGCGCAATCGACCCTAGCACCTCCTTTACAACGTGACCCCTAATTAGAATATTACATGGTGCCCCCAGGAGAGGTGCCTGGGGGCATGTCAGGAAAGCAGGCGCAGAATACTCAATGCCCGCTTTCCGCACATTTTAATTGCATCGGCCCCCTAGCGTGTAGACAGATGGACTCAGGACCAGTGGGATATACCAAAGCTGTACCTTTGAACAGGGTCGGAGACTGCCCTTGGTCCAGTCAACACTGCATGTGCAAAGGCTGCATCCTCCTGGGCCTGCGTATCCAAACGATAATACCTGGAAAAAGTATGTAAGGAGGACCACATCGCAGTTCAGCAAATGTCGACTGAAGACAATCTAACCTCCGCCCATGACACTGCCTGAGCCAGAGTGGAATGAGCCTTAACCTGATTAGCCAATGGCTTTTCAGGATCCACATATGCGGCCGTGATTATCTCCTTAATCCAGCAAGCCAATGTAGTCTGAGAAGCTGGTTCGCCCTGCTTCCTTCTACCCTGAAGGACCTCCAGACATCTCACAACAAGTGTCTTGACATCCAAGGGACCCAGGAGGCGATGATACTCTGTGTCCCTGACCTTATCCAGGGACAGCAAGGAAATGGACTGATTCAAATGAAATTCCAAGACCACCTTAGGCAAGAAGGAAAGCCTACACAGTGGTCGGAACGTAGGGCCTACCAAGAATTCCAGCACCAAATTAAGACGCCACAACGGAACTGGTAATCTCAAGGGAGGCCGAAGATGCTTCACTCCCTGCAAAAAATGGGCCCTATTGGGATGAGATGATAAAGAATCGCCATTCACCAGGCCTCTAAAACCGGCAAGAGCTGCAACCTATATCTTCAAGGAATTAAGGGCTAATCCTTTATTTAACTGATTCTGCAAAAATTACAGAATAAGCAGGATCTTAACCAAATGAGGAAGAAAACCTCGATCCTCACACTAGTCCTCCAACACTCTCCTTACCTGAACGTAGGGCAAGGAAATGGAGAACTTCCGAGTGTGGAGCAAGGTAGCAGTCACTGCAGAAGAATATCCACGCTTCTCAAGGGCCAAACTGTAAGACAAAATGGAGTTGGATCTTCATGAAGGACAGATCCGTGCTGCAACAGATTCTTGTGCAGCAGAAGACGAAGGGTGGTCTCCACCAGGAGTCTTCGCAAATCTGCATACCACGGTTGTCTGGACCAATCCGGTGCCACCAGGACTACCAGTCCCCTGAAGCCGTTGACCCTGCAAACTATCCTGCTCAAAAGGGCCATGGAGGAAAGGCATAAAGGAACTTGCCTTCCGGCTAGACCTGACTAGAGTATCTATGCCCAGGAAACATGGCTCTCTTCTGTGACTGAAGAGCAAGGAACCTTCTCATTGAGAGATGTCGCCAGCAGGTCTAAGAATGGAAGGCCTCAGTAATCCACTATCAGCTGAAATGCCTTGTCCAACACCACCCATTTCTCCTGGGTCCAGACTCTCCCTGCTGAGAACGTCTGCTATGTTGTCTTTTCCTGCAATGTGAGAGGCCAAGATCATCTGTTCATGTCCTTCCGCCCATTCCATAAGTTGGTCTATTTCCTGCGATACTTGCTGGCTCTTGGTTCCTCCCAGTCGAATGATATAGGCCACTGTTGTTGTGTTGTCCGACATCAGTCAGACCGCTTGACCCTGCAGTCTGCAGCTGAACTGCAAGCATGCCAACCGGTCTGCCCGGGCTTCCAGGCAATTGATATTCCAGAGTTGGCATTCTAATGCCAACTCTGAAGACTCACATCTGTTGTGAGTATCAACCAGTTTGGGGAGGTCAAGGAAACACCCTTTCTCAGATGAGCCTCCTGCAACCACTACTGGAGGCGAGAGCAGATTTCTATCAGCAAGTGGAGCCAAACAGAATAATCCTGAGACTGCTCGTTCCAACAAGACAGCAATGAGCGCTAAAGAGGATGCATATGCACCCTTGTCCATGGCATCACTTCCAGGGTTGCTGCCAAACAGAGCACCTGTAGATAGGACCACACTGTCAAACGTATAGTACTCACCAACTGAGGCACCTGTGGCATCAATTTCTGAATCTGAATTTCTGGCAGGAAAACTTTGTCCTGCCTCGTGTCAAACCCAATACTCAGATACTACAAGGTCTGAGATGGCTAAAGACTGCTGTTGGCTAGGTTCACGATCTAACCAAGCTCCTGCAACAAGAAGATCACCTTGCGGGTCACCAGGCAGCTCTCTTCCTCAGTCTTGACTAGAATCAGTCAGTCGTTCAAATTCGGGTGTACCAGGATCCCAACTCTTCTCAATGCTGCCACTACTACCACCACCAAATCTTGGAAAATGTTCTGGGCATGGTGGCTAGACCAAAAGGCAGCACCTGAAACTGATAAAGATGCCCCAACATCACAAAACACAGAAAATGTTGGTGCTCCAAATGGATCTGTCCAAGGTAGGCCTTGGACAGATCTAGGGAGGTCAGAAATTCCCCCGACTATACGGCCATTATTACCAAGCATAAGGTTTCCATGCGAAAATGAGTCACCCTCAAATCACGGATGACACTTTTGAGATTCAATATAGGATGAAAGGAGCCTTCCTTTAAGGGCACAACAAAATAAATGGAATATCGCTCCATACTTTCTTGAGAGTAGTCACTGAAACCACAGTCCTCAGCCGGAGGAGCCTTAGAAGCATAGATTCTATTGTCTGCTTCTTGTATGGAGTGGCAAGGAGACACCATGAACATGTCCCAAGGAATACTGAGAAATTCCAGTACATACCCTTCTCATATCAGCTCCAGGACCCACTGATCCAATGTGATCTTGATCCACCTCTGATAAAAGAGAGAAAGGCATCCGGCATCCCCCTCTCTTGTTCCTGAAAGGGGCAGCAATCCTTCATTGGGAAGCTCAGGAGGACCTGTTCCCCAAGCCCGCTCCTCTCTTGGGCTGTCTGGGACGAAAGTACTGAGACCTACCGAAAGGCCGAGTCCTCTGAAAGGTTTACCCTCTGTAGGGATGAAAATGCTTGGAACCCCGTAGACGATCCCTGATACCAGAGGGGCGCTGCGACTGCTTCTTATCCTCCAGCAACCAAGGGACCAAAGATTCGCCCAACTTACTGGCCAATTTCTCCAACTCACTCCCAAACAAGAGCGAGCCTTTATAGGGTATTTTCATATGATTAGCTTTGGGGTTGCATCAGCTGACCAATTTCACAACCTTAGTTGATGCCTGGCTGCTACCACCGAAGCCACTCCTCTGGCCGAGTTATGGACCTAATCGCAGCAATCAATCTGCTAAAAAGGCAGCAGCGGGTTCCATAACCACTCTGGAATGCACTACGGAATCATCAACTTCCTGAAAGAGAAGCAGAAAAGAACGTGCCACTAAGGTGCAACAAGAAGCTGAAAAGT
The DNA here is from genome assembly GCF_901001135.1 of Rhinatrema bivittatum. Classification (NCBI taxonomy): domain Eukaryota; kingdom Metazoa; phylum Chordata; class Amphibia; order Gymnophiona; family Rhinatrematidae; genus Rhinatrema; species Rhinatrema bivittatum. Next base: position 229,866,595 of record NC_042618.1, read on the forward strand.
CATCGCTACTGCTTCAAAAGCTTAAGGATAGACAATTCTATCATGCACATCCTTCAAGGCCACTCATCCCTCCACGGGGTAGTCATCCGCTTAGAGAAGGCACAGATCAGCACATCCACTTTGGGAAAACGCAAACATTCTCTAACTGCCTTTCAATGTTTGACCCCCTTTGAAATTTGCCTATGGGGCACCCCATTCAAGATCAATCAATTCCTGAATGGCGTCCATAAAAGGAAAAAACAAGAGGCTTTAAGCAAGGAAACCAAAATGGGATTCTTCTTAGTCTCAGACATGGAATCTGCACTAGGAAAAAGCAAATGTTGCTTACCTGTAACAGGTGTTCTCACAGGACAGCAGGATGTTAGTGATTCCATTACTTTTCCCACCACCGAGGTGAGGCTGACAGGTCTGTAGTTACCAGCCTCTTCTCTGTTCCCACTTTTGTGAAGCGGGACCACCACCGCTCTTCTCTAATCACTCGGCACCACTCCCGTCTCTAAGGATCTATTGAACAGGTCACACAGCAGACCCGCCAGCACATCTCTAAGCTCCCTCAGTATCCTGGGATGAACCTCATCAGGCCCCATGTGTTACGGCTATGGCTGCTGTGCAACCGCCTCACCACCAGGGGTCCCTCTACAGCTGGATCTCCTGACAGGCCCAGTCCATCTCCCTTCTCCTCTCTATGTTCTGGGCTGTCCCTTATAACCCTGCCTGACAGTTCCCTCAGGGCTTCGACATCGAGCTCGCCTGGGCTCCCTGCTCTAGCCTTCCTTGCTTGCTGTGCATTTGGTCCCTGGACCTTCCCTTGCCTTGCGCGGCCTTCGGGCCTTATTCCTTGCCTTGCGCGGCCTTCGGGCCTTATTCCTTGCCTTGCCTTGCGCGGCCTTCGGGCCTTATTCCTTGCCTTGCCTTGCGCGGCCTTCGGGCCTTATTCCTTGCCTTGCCTTGCGCGGCCTTAGGGCCTTATTCCTTGCCTTGCGTGGCCTATGGGCCTTCTGACCTGCCTTGCCCTGCGTACTGTGTGTGGCCTACGGGCCTTCTGTGTGTGTGTGGCCTACGGGCCTTCTGACCTGCCTTGCCCTGCTTACTGTGTGTGGCCTACGGGCCTTCTGTGTGTGTGTGGCCTACGGGCCTTCTGACCTGCCTTGCCCTGCTTGCTGTGTGTGTGGCCTACGGGCCTTCTGACCTGCCTTGCCCTGCGTACTGTGTGTGGCCTACGGGCCTTCTGTGTGTGTGTGGCCTACGGGCCTTCTGACCTGCCTTGCCCTGCTTACTGTGTGTGGCCTACAGGCCTTCTGTGTGTGTGTGGCCTACGGGCCTTCTGACCTGCCTTGCCCTGCTTACTGTGTGTGGCCTACGGGCCTTCTGTGTGTGTGTGTGGCCTACGGGCCTTCTGACCTGCCTTGCCCTGCGTACTGTGTGTGGCCTACGGGCCTTCTGTGTGTGTGTGTGGCCTACGGGCCTTCTGACCTGCCTTGCCCTGCTTACTGTGTGTGGCCTACGGGCCTTCTGTGTGTGTGTGGCCTACGGGCCTTCTGACCTGCCTTGCTCTGCCGCCTGCCCTGACCCAGCCTGGACCCAGACACTGCTACTTGCCGCCTGCCCTGACCCAGCCTGGACCCAGACATTGCTACTTGCCGCCTGCCCTGACCCAGCCTGGACCCAGACACTGCTACTTGCCGCCTGCCCTGACCCAGCCTGGAACCAGACACTGTTTCTAGCTTCCTGTCTCTCTCCACCTGGAGCCACCCTGCTGGGTGGTGTTCACGACTCCTGACCGGAGCCCAAGCGTAACACCATGGCTTTGTCCACTTTCGGCTTCTCCAGCTCTTCCCATACATTCTCTATTGTAAATGAAGTTACATCTACTCCATTCCCCTCCAGTTTCTTGTTAACTAGCGACGGTCCTTCTCCAGGGTCCTCTTTAGTGAACACCGAACTGAAGTATTTGTTTAATATTTCTGCCATTTCTTCGTCTCTCTCCACACATTGATTCTTTTTATCTTTCAATTTCATTATACCACTTTGGACTTTTCTCCTTTTACTGATGTATCTGAAAAATGTTTTGTCACCTCTCTTTACCTCTTTGGCAATCCTTTCTTCTGCTTGACTTTTTGCCATCTTGATTACTTTCTTAGTCTCCCTCAGTACTACCAGATATTCTTCCTTGTGCTCCTCCCTTTGGGATCTTTTATATTTCTTGAACGCTGTTCTTTTAGCCTTTATTTTGTCAGCCACCTACTTTGAGAACCAGATAGGTTTCATTTTTCTTTTGCTTTTCTTTACTTTTCTAACATATAGATTAGTTGCCTTGGTAACTGCTCCTTTTAGATTGGTCCACTGTTGATCCACATCTCTCTCGATCTCCCAGCCTTTTAGTTCTTCCTCCAGGTACTTCCCATTTCATCAAAGTCCGTGTTTTTGAACTGCAAAACTTGGGTCTTTGTGCTTCTTTTCCGTATCCTTTTTGTGATATTAAACCATACCGTTTGATGATCACTGCTGCTGAGATGGGCGCCCATCTGGACATCAAAGACATTATCTCCATTAGTGAGCACTAAGTCGAGTATAGCTCCTTCTCTCGCGGGTTCCATTACCATTTGTTTGAACAAAGCTACTTGCAGGGCATCCACTATTTCTCTACTATTATTAGATTCTGCAGATGGTATTCTCCAGTCTACATCCGGCATATTAAAGTCTCCAACGATCACCACTTCTCCCTTCTTTCCTATCTTTTGGATGTCTTCAATCAGATCTCTGTCCAGTTCTTCCTTTTGGTTTGGAGGCCTGTAAACCACTCCAATAAAAATGGATGCCCCATCTTTTTTTAGGTCGGCCCATAGTGCTTCTTCATTGCCCCATCTTCCTTGCAGCTCAGATGCTTGGATATTGTTTCTGACATAAAGAGCCACTCCTCCCCCCTTTCCTATCCTCTCTGTCCTTCCTTAACAAGTTATAGCCTGGTATTGCAGTATCCCAGTCATGAGATTCCATAAACCACGTTTCTGTGACAGCAACAACGTCCAAGTTCGCCTCCACCATTAGGGCTTGCAAATCTGGGATTTTATTGCCCAAACTACGAGCATTTGTGCTCATAGCTTTCCAGCTTTCTTTGTTCAGTTTACTGCTGTTCCTGGACTCCTTTTGTGACTTCTTTATTTGAGTTTTGTTATCCACTTTTCCCTTTGCATCTTTCAGATTCAGTTTCTTGTGTCCTGATTGCTTCACGGAAGCCTTCCACAAGAAAGTCTTATTCCTATAAATGGAAAAGGTATACATCATGGTGTTCTTCGCAATCCCTTGATCCCTTTTCCTGTTCAATCCCAAGGTTTTTGGACTATCTCTGGCATTTATTGGAATCAGGCCAAAAACCTCTTCCATCAGAATGCATGTCAGTGCGGTAACCGCCTTCCATAAAGGTGTCGGGGGATGTCCCTATATCGGTACAACCCCTCGTAACACGTTTTCTGAAAGGCTTGCTCCATATCAAGCCACTTTTACGTCCTCCGGCCCCTTCTTGGGACCTTAATCTGGTTCTCGGGCGGCTCATGAAACCATCATTCGAACCTCTTCACTCCTGTGACCTAAAATATCTCACATGGAAAGTGATTTTCCTTTTGGCTATCACTTCAGCTCGCAGGGTTAGTGAGTTACAGGCCCTAGTTAACTATCCGCCTTACACTAAACTCCTGCAGGACCGGGCGGTACTCCGCACTCACCCTAAGTTTTTGCCTAAGGTAGTTTCGAAGTTTCACATTAATCAATCCATCATACTACCTATCTTCTTTCCCAGGCCCCACTCCAACCCAGGGGAACAGGCTCTGCATACCCTTGACTGTAAATGGGCTCTAGCGTTCTACCTAGACCGTACAGTTGCCCACAGGAAGAGCACTCAGTTATTCGTCTCTTTCCATCCCAACAAATTAGGGCAACCTGTGGGTAAGCAGACTCTCTCCTCCTGGTTGGCGAACTGCATATCTTTTTGCTATCAGCAAGCAGGCATTCCTTTCCAAGACCGTGTTAAAGCACACTCTGTGAGGGCCATGGCGACTTCAGTAGCACACCTACGATCGGTGCCGCTTCCTGACATTTGCAGGGCTGCCACCTGGAGTTCTCTCCACACTTTCACAGCCCACTATTGCTTGGACAAAGCCGGAAGACAAGATTCCATCTTCAGCCAATCTGTCCTGCGTAACCTATTTCCAACGTGACGTACCAACACCCTTCCGCCTGCCCGGTGGGGTTCAGGATGCCCTCTACCAAATTCCACCCCAGTTGTTGTGCCTGTTGCATGCCGTTGGGTACATTTGTTGCATGTTCGGTCATCCTCAGCTCGGTACTCACCCATATGTGAGGACTACCATCCTGCTTGTCCTGTGAGGAAGCAAATGTTGCTTACCTGTAACAGGTGTTCTCACAGGACAGCAGGATGTTAGTCCTCATGAAACCCGCCCGCCGCCCCGCGGTGTTGGGTTCGTAACGTTTTCTTGTTTTATTTTTTCGGCACTGCCTGTAGCTATCAAATAAGACTGAAGGGGGACCCCTGCTGGCTGCAGGGTTAGTGCCATGCTGGGCATGCCCAGTAGGGGCCAGTCAAAGTTCTGGAAACTTTAACAGAAGTTTTCCGTGATTGGGCTCCATCCCCATGATGTCACCCATATGTGAGGACTACCATCCTGCTTGTCCTGGGAGAACCAGCAACTTCAAGGTGTGGGAAACCAGGGCCGGAAATTCATCTCTATGAAAGAACCACAACATGGTCCAATATGGTTCCATTCCCAGAGGAATTTCCCTATCTTCCAGGGAATCAGGATTTGCTTCATCATCAGTGCCATCTTTCTGTTGGAATTACCTGCAGCAGAGACGTGTTCCGGCACTTAAGCATAGGACTGGAAGAGGGAAGGGCCACCGTCTGAGGGTCCAAGCTGACAAGATAAGGTGCAGTCCTCAGCTTTGCCCTAAGAAAGGATTGTAAACCCTGAAAAAACTCAACCCAAGAAAAAGCAGCTGTATCCAGGCCAAACCCAGAAGGAACTGGAGCGGGGCCCACTGAACTGCCATTTCCAGCAGAGGAAGTGTTGCGCCGGAGGTGGACCTTTGAACAGAGGTGGGGTTGATGCTACCCGTAGGAGGGATCCTACGGGTCCCCACTGTCGGCAGGCGGAGTGGGCTGAAGGATGGAGGCCGGCTGGCGCTTCACCAATACCAGCCGTTATCCCCCTCGGGTTGAGCCTTTGGGTACCGGGGCCGGCTGGACTTAGGTGGGCTTCCTTATGTTGTCATCGATGGAAGGACCGAGAACTCAGCCCAGAGGCATCAACAGTGGAATGAAGAAGTCTGTACTGGATGAGGCAGAGTCCCGGGCACCAATAGAAATAAAATCAGACAGGGGGCGCCTGAGCAAGAACAGACCGAAGCCTGAATAGGCCGTAGACTGAAGAGGCATCATAGAGCAAGCTGGAGTCAGGGCCGGCGGCAATCAGGAAGCTGTGGCAAGACAAGGCTACGGTCTGGATGAGGAGAGATTCAATGGCGTAGCCAGACAATGCAGAGGTCTGGGCTTGGAGAGAGACAATAGCATAGTCAGGCAATGCAGAGATCCGGGCTTGGACAGAGTTAATAGGGTAGTCAGGCAATGCAGAGGTCGTGTCCGAGAAAGCAATCAGAGGGAAGGTTTAGGAATCAGGAACGCAGGAGAATCACTAGGAGGCAACGAGTAGACGACCAGCGTGGAGACCTGTTGCAAAGGCGATCATTGGGACAGAGCCCGGCCTTAAATACTGGAGCTCAGGTGACATCATCTGGGGCTGCGGCCAGGTTCCCGCCGCGGGCCCTTAAAGGATCAGTGCTGCACGTGCACCTAGGGAGGGGCACGGCGGCGTCTCTCCGCGGGTCACAGGAATCTATAGCTGAAGCTGAAAAACCGGGGGTGGCCCGAGGACGGAGCCGGCGGCCTACCGCCGCCAGAGATGAGGAACCAGACACTGGATTTGCCAGAGAGAGGTGAGGGGGCTGGGACGTGGGTCTGCTGTGGCCGGCACATGTAACAGTAACCCCCCCTTACGCCCCCCCCCCCCCCTTGGAGCTCTGGGTTTGCCTGGATGGGCATGATGAAATTGAAGGAGGAGGATTTTATCCAAGATGTTATGAGCTGGTTCCCACGAATTCTATTCGGGGCCGTAACCCTCCCAGGAAAGGAGGTATTCCCACTGGCAGCCCCTACGGCGAACATCAAGGACTTCATGAACTTTGTAGGTAGTGTTGGTCTCCGCAACCAACGGATATGGTTCGGGAGCTTTTCGTGAAGGCCAAGATAGGACTTTACTGGCTTCAGAAGTGATACGTGGAATGTATTATGGATTCCCAGTGTTGGTGGCAACCGAAGTTGGTATGTAACTGGTCAAACACGACGAATGATTGGAATAGGTCCAATGTACCTTGGTGCAAACATTTGGGAAGGTATCTTAAGCCGAATATACAGAGTGCTCAACCAGACTTTCTGGCCAGGAAGGAACTCAGGAGCCGAGTGTCAATGGATGTCCACAGGCTTCTTGGCCCGGGATGCGGCTTGGCATAAGTGAAGATTCGTCTGATTCCAGAGTGCCTTGAGGGTATCAGCAGTAGCTTGCACAGCAGGAGAGAGCACAGACAATGGTATGGGTAGTGGTGGTCGCGGTTGCTTCCCATAAACGATAGAAAAAGGCGACATACCTGTGGCAGCGGCAATGTGGGAGAACTCTGCCCAAGGAAGGAGTTCAGACCAGTTGTCTTGGCGGTCATTTATATAGGTGGAGAGGAATGATTCTAAGGAGCTGTTCATTCGCTCAGCTTATCGATGGTACATGGTTGTTAAACTGATGTTCATGCCAAATTTATTACAAAAAGGTGCACCAGTATCGGGCAACAAATTGTGGACCCCTGTCGGAGACAATGACCTTGGGCAAGCCGTGTAGCCGAAATATATGGAGAAAGAACAGGCGTGCCAATTCGGGAGCAGATGGAAGGCCCGGTAGTGGAACAAAATGGGCCATTTTAGAAAATCTATCTATGGTAACCCATATGACAGTGTGACCCTTGGATGGCGGTAAGTCCAGGATGAAATCCGTGGAGAGATGTGTCCACGGTTCTTCGGGAGCTGGAAGTGGCTGGAGCAAACCCCATGGTCGGCTGACCGGGGTTTTCTGCTGAGCGCAAATATTGCAGGAATCAACGTACGCTTTAGCGTCAGAGACCATAGTGGGCCACCATAAGAACCGCTGGAGCAACGCTAGAGTTCGCACTCGCAATGGGTGACTGGCGAACTTAGTCACGTGCCCACCGGAGAACTCTTTCATAGAGTTGACGGGGCACAATGGTCTTTCTAGTCGGAACTGGTTGCGTCGCAGACAAACAAATACAAGCTGGGTCAATAATGTGACCGGGTTCTTCAGCAGCATCTTCTGGTTCAAAGGAACGCGACAGGGTGTTTGCCCGAAGGTTTTTTTCAGCTGGATGATAGCGAAGTTCGAAGTTGAACCAAGAAAAAAAACAGGGCCCATCGAGCTTGATGGGCGTTAAGGCACTGGGCAAGGTTCAAGTGTTCCAGATTCTTGTGATCTGTAAATATGGTGAATTTATGTTGAGTGTCCTCTAGCCATGGGCGCCACTCTTCTAGGGCTAATTTGATAGCAAGCAATTTATCTCCAATGCTGTATTTTTGTTCCGCAGAAGAGAATTTGCTTGAGTAGAATGAGCACTGAACTAGAGATCCAGAGGTTGAACGTTGGCTCAAGACCGCCCCGGTTCAGATAGAGGCGTCCACCTCGACCTGGAAGGGGCGATTTGGGTCTGGATGGTGGAGACCAGGTCCAGCTAGGAAGGCCTCTTTGAGGCATTGAAAGGATGTAATAGCCTCCGGGGTCCAGTTCCAGGTATCTTGGCCCTTACGGGTCAATGCAGTAAGAGGAGCAGCCAGAGTTGAGTAATGAGGAATGAAATGGAGGTAATTCGTGAATTCTAGAAGTCGTTGTAAAGCTTTAAGGCCCACGGGCTGAGGCCAATCTTGGAATCCTTTGAGTTTTTCAGGGTCCAAAGAGAATCCTCGTGAAATTATATACCCTAGAAAGGGCAAACTGGATTTTTCAAACAGGCATTTAACCAATTTTGCGAATAGATGGTTTTCACGGAGATGCTGAAGAACCGTGCGGACATCGGTGCGATGCGTAGCCAGATCCTTGGAGAAGACAAGGATATTATCAAGGTATGCCACAACCTTAACATATAGTAGATCTCTGAAGATTTAATTAATCATTCATTGAAATACTGCGGGAGCGCTACAGAGGCCAAAGGGCATCACCAGATATTCAGAATGCCCGACTCTAGTGTTGAAAACTGTCTTTCAGATGTCATCGGGGCGGATAGGCACCAAGTTATTTAGCTCCGCGAGGATCCAATTTGGTGAAAATGGAAGCTCCGTGTAGTCGATCAAATAACTCAGAGGTTAATGGCAATGGGTATTTGTCTTTGCGGGTGATAGCATTTAAGCTGCGGTAATCGATACACGGCCTTAGGGATCAGTCTTTCTTCGTAACGAAGAAGAATCCTGCACCGGCAGGAGATGTTGAGGGACGAATGAACCCTTTTAGCAAGGTCCTCTTGGATGTACTCCATCATAGCCTTGGTCTCCGGAAGGGACAGAGAATAAGTACGCATTCGGGGAGGCGTGGTCCAGACAGCAGGTCGATAGGGCAGTCGAACCTCCAAAGAGGTGGTAGAAGGTCTGCCTTTTGCTTTGAAAAAACATCTTCAAAGTCTGCATAGGGAGCTGGTATGCCTGAAGATGTGGTCACCAAAGGAATCACAGGGGGTGACACCACTCTTTGTAAACAAGTCTGATGGCAGGTAGAACCCCATTCCACCAGCTGAAGCGACCCCCAATCAAATTGGGGGGAATGACGCTGAAGTCAGGGTAGTCCTAAGACTACTGGGTGGATAGATTTCTCTAAAACCAATAGTTCTATTTCTTCAGTATGAAGGGCGCCAGTAAGAAGTTGAACTGGCTCAGTGGTCAGGGAAATTTGACCAGGTAAAGGTTCTCTGTAAATCGAAGCAATGTACAAGGAGGTCTCCAAAGGACGGGTATTTATACCCAGAAGTTAACTAGATCCTTGAGGATAAAATTCCCTCCTGCTCCGGAGTCCACCAGAGCGAGGACAGGAAAGGACCGGGAGTCCCAAATCAGAGTAACTGGCAAGGACAATTGAGGGGCTGGTGTCGTTGCGCCCAAGTTCAGGATCCCAACTGAACTTAGGCTGGGTAGTTTCCCAGATGGACTGGGCAGGCCTGCAGGTGATGGCCAGGTGTTCCGCAATACAGACACAGGTCTGTTTGTTTCTGCCGGAGGCACTCTTCTGGGGGCAGCCGCCCACGGCCCAACTGCATGGGTTCTTCCATCTTGGCCACAATGGGGACCCTACCAGAGGCAGGGCTAGTGGCTGGTGGCGAAAGGGAGCGAACCAGAGAGGGCTTCCTGGGCATCTGATTCTCCCAGTGGCCCCCTTGGAGACTATGACCAATTCGGCCAGTCAGATCAATGAAATCCTCAAGTGAGGAAGGGAGCTTCCGAGCTGCCAATTCATCCTTCAGCTGCGGGAAGAGCCCATCCAGGTAGATAGCACGCGGGTAGTCTTCCTGCCAGGAGAGTTCTGTGGCTAAGGTCCGAAATTCAATCGTATAATTAAATAGGCTTCTTTGGCCTTGTCGGAGGTGTAGCAACTTAGTGCTTGCCATTGGCATGCCGCCCAGGATAGTCAAAAGTCCAACGGAACACGGCCACGAATCGAGAGTTCCTGTAAGAGTGAATCCGATCGCTCCCATAAGGGCGAAGCCCAAATCAATGCCTTTCCTTCCAGATGAGACAAGGTAAAGGTGACTTTCGTGAGTTCATCTTGAAAGATGGAGGGCTACAGAGCAAACTGCATATAGCATTGGTTGATAAACCCTCTGCAGATCTTGGAATCACTATTGAAACGAGGTGGAGCTGCAAGGCTCTAGGAGTGGAGGGAGACGGCTGTTGGTGAGAGGAAGCCGGTACTGGAATGGACAGGGCATCAAGCCGGGCGTGTAGATACTCAAGGGAGGAGGCCAGTGCCTCAAGAAACTGTTGCTGTTCTTGAACCTTTGAAACCAGGCCAGGAATAGCCTAGAGGGCATGTGACTCCGCCGAGTCCATGGCCTCTGCAACCTGTTGCGCCAGAGGTGGACCCTTGGGCCGAGGTAGGGTTGACACTACCCATAGGAGGGATCCTACGGGTCCCCACCATCAGCAGGCAGAGTGGGCTGAAGGACAGAGGCCGGCTGGTGCTTCACCAATACCAGCCCTTGTTCCCTGCGGGTTGAGCCTCTGGGTACCTGGGCTGGCTGGACTTAAGATGGGCCTCCGTATGTCGTCACTGATGGAAGGACCGAGAGGTAAGCCCAGAGGCAGTAACAGTGGAATGAAGAAGTTTGTACTGGACGAGGCAGAGTCCCGGAGACCCGGGTGCCAATAGAACCAAAGTCAGACGGGGGCGCCCGAGCAAGATCAGGCCGAAGCCTGAATAGGCCAAGTCCAGGACGTAGACTGAAGAAGAATCATAGAGCAAGCTGGAGTCAGGGCCGGTGGCAATCAGGAAGCAGTGGCAAGACAAGGCTGAGGTCTGGACGAGGAGAGTCAATGGCGTAGTCAGACAATGCAGAGGTCCGGGCTTGGAGAGAGTCAATAGCGTAGTCAGGCAATGCAGAGGTCGTGTCCAAGAAAGCAATCTAAGGGAAGGTTTAGGAATCAGGAACGCAGGAGAATCACCAGGAGGCAATGAGTACACAATCAGCATGGAGACCTGTTGCAAAGGCGATCATTGGGAGCCAAGCCTGGCCTTAAGTACTGGAGCTCAGGCGATATCATCTGGCGCTGCGGCCAGGGTCCCGCCGCGGGGCCCTTCATAAGGATCAGTGATGTGTGCGCGCTTAGGGAGGGGCGTGGCGCTGGATGGCGGAGTCTCTCTGCGAGCCATGCTGAGAGGCCCGATGCCGAGCACAGGAATCTGTATCTGAAGCTGAGGCACTGGGGGCGGCCCGAGGACGGAGCTGGCGGCCTACTGCCACCAGAGATGAGGAACCAGGCACTGGATTCGCCAGAGAGAGGTGAGAGGGCCAGTGTGCGAGTCTGCTGCTGCCGGCACACCTAACAGGAACCAGTCAAGGGAGATGCAAGATCCAGCATACCTCCAGACAAAGCCTTAACCAGACCATTATCAGGGCTAGGAGGATCCAGGCTTAACAAAATCAGAGGAAGACAACTCTCCCTGAGCCTGTAAATAGCACTGACACATGGTAGAGGAAAGATCAGGCTGAGATGCCCAAATATGACAGGTAACACAGAGAAAGGTGCTTAGGTTTCTTGCCCACCGGCGCCATCATGTACAGGCGACTGAGAATGTGCGTCTAGCTAGCTCGTGCTGAAAAATTTCAAGCGCACAAAATGTATGCGATTAAAATTATGACCCCCAAGTAAGTGTGGCAAAAAAACACATACACAAACTGTGCGCTAAAACCTGGATGCACCACCAACACAATTTGTGCATGCAAAAGGTGCTCCTAAAACTGAGTTCATAACGCGTGTGCAGAGCCAATGCACTGCACACACTGATGCCCTGTAGGAGGGCAGTAAAGCATGCACAGAAACGTGGGAAAACGCCACCACGGCCTACCACTCCGCACACAGGAAAAACACCTAACTGCGGGGCCTAGCCCACCGGTGCTGCTCAACCTGCCAGGCTGCCCAGTTCCCCTAACCCCCACAGGAGCAGGAACAAACATTGGAATGGTGCACTGAGTGTGAAGACTGGAGGAAGCCCTGCAAACCCCTCTACACTGTCTCTGCCTCTAATTTTTTTTTTTTTTAAACTTACCCAAGCACAGCCCTTACCGGCTGAGTACAGAGACAGTCTCCAGCTGTGGGGGGAGAGAGGGCATTTGCTGTCACCACTACACTCTGCCTCCTGCATCTGCCACCTTTAAGCTGTACAATCAGCTAAGTCCATGCTGAGAAACCCAGCTACCGGACCAAGGCACACATCTGAGGGACCACGGAAATCACCTCAGGAATTCTCAACTGGGGGGATGGACCATCTGATATCACCACAGGACAGCGGGGCTTTTCTTTTTCTATTTTATTTATTTATTATTTAAAAGATTTCTATACCGTCTTAGCAATGTGTGATTGATCAAAACAGTTTACAATCTGGCAACAATAAAAATACCAAAATAAAATAAACACAAACTAACACACAAACCTAGCTAAATTACAAGTCAATCTTGAGATCAACATAAACGTAAAAACACTTCTCAAGAGAGGCAAAAAAAAAAGACAATAACTAAATCAATAAAAGAAATTAAGATTGAAGAAAAATACAATCAAATTTTAATATGTTCTAAACTAAAATAATAAAATAAAATAAAAGCCTGGCTCATCAACTTTTAAAAAATTCAGAAAAACAGAGTCGATAATCTAGACAAAGAGTTGCTTGAAAAGAAAGTGTAATCATAAGTGACTTTCCGCCTATGCAATTTGTTTTGTTTAGCGATCTGTAACTGGAAATGCTTCATTGAAGAAGTATGTTGTTAAGGCTTTTTTAAAGTCCTTTCTATTGGCAATTTGTCTTAGCACATTTGGGAGGGAGTTCCACAAGATAGCCTTCTCAGTGGCAGGTCCTATCTGCCTTGTTAAGTGCAGTCTGCCTAGACTTCCAAAATCTGAAGCAATCCCCGAAGGAAGATGCAAGTCCACCATCTGGCAGAATACTGGCAGGCTGGTATCACTGCAGGAGTATATATATACTGTGATGTTAGCTTGCTTCGTCTCCATCTGCTGGCAGGGAAGCATAACCCACTGGTCCTGAGTCCATCTGTCTAGATGCTAGGAAATAGTTTTTTTTTTTTAATTTCGTTGAGCTGGTCTAACTGTATAATTATTGTTCTAAAACAGTTCATTGTAAAGCTCTGTTAGCTGCATTACTAGTTCTGTGGAAACCGATGTCATGTTCCGAACGAATGTCGGTATATAAAAATGTTAAATAAAATAAATAAATAAAATAGTGTGTTCAGAGAACAGGCACAATTTAAAGGACTTTACATATCGACCTACTGTACAGAGGCTAAAGCTGGGAATTGTAGCCCTACCTGTTTACTGAAATAAGGGTTTTCCATCAGAGTTTGGATTACAAATTGAGATAATTATTCCTTTTTCATGTGCATTTCATAAATGAACAGCTTTAGGACACAGAGACTACCCCCTGATGAAGCTGCTTTTTAGAAGTAAAACAGAGGCTTCTTGTAGGGTTATCTATTATGCTTAACACCTTTAAAATATTGTTGTGGTTTCAAACAAGGAATACGATTTGGGAACATTTCCAGGAGTGTATATATGGTGCCATAGATGTTTTTAAGAGACTATCATAAATGTCAGTTATATTAAAAAGCAGCTATAATAAAAATTTAGGTTTTTTTCCCAGCCAGTGATAATTCAATTATCAGCTAAAGCCAGCAAGCATGTGTAATATAAATAATTTGCTTAATTGATGACACATGGTGCTATGAATTGGCTGGTTTTCCCTTTATAAAGGTGGCAGCCATTACTTATAAATATTTTGTTTTGGGTAAACATCTTTCATCTTTGGATGTTCTTTTTTTGGTGTTATTTAGCTATTTTTGTGGGAACACTGAGTAAAATATTGATTTAATTTTGCCTATTCATTATATCTATACATACACATATATAAATCCTGGATTCCTAGTCTTGTGTTAAAGTCTCTTGCCAATAAATCATCTCTTGAATCAGTTGCAAACTAATGAGACAACCACATTGCCAGTGTCAGAGACACATACATATACACACACGTCTGTACAAACTTTCTCCTCTCTCTCATATACACACTCAGATGTTCATTCACAAATGCTCACTGAGAAAAAAAAAAGATTTTCGCTCACATACATGCATGCTCTCTCTCTCATGGCATGAGGCAAGGCCAGAAATGAATTTTTATTCAGGGTGGGGGCAGGGCCCCCAACATGGTTATAATGGGTGGGCAATAGGCAAATAGTTCTGAGCCCTACTAGTTGTACTCATCATTAAATGCCTTAGAAATCCACTATTGGACACAATCTAAGTAGTCTGCAACAGTTGTCATGCATCATGAACAACACATTAAAAATAGTTTAACTCAATTATTTCAAGTACTTACCAACATTAAAAATAAACACTAAGGTATTTTATATTTATTACAGTTTATACATATACAAGAATATCATGTAAAAAGCAAAGAATACAACAGAAACATCAGATCCAATCAATCAATCATTTAATTTGTATATTGTTTAACCATTTCTATTGTTTAACCATTTCTATTCTTTCCTCTCTTCTTCCTTCTCCAAGTTCGGCTACCCCTGTTAAATGTAACTGTACCTTCGGTCACCACAGTTCTAGTTTTTATGTATTTAATGCACTCCCGTTCTATGTAAACCAGCAAGATATGTTTTCATGATTGCCGGTATATAAAAACTCTAAATAAATAAATAAATAAAACCATGTAATAACACACACCAATGTGGTTTGTTTTTTTTTATAAATCCTTTTTTCAGAAAAGGAGAGATCATAACTACAATAAAATAGCAATAATCATAATTATGAGAACTTAAGATTTGCAACAGGTGCAGAGCAGAACTAGTACAGTTCACATTACAACCCAACATGCAAAAAACATATTCAAATGTGGGTGTCACTTCAGCAAAACAAAATCCCTCCACTACCAAAACTTTGTGAAGTAACACAGCTTTTTGCGAAATGACTCTTAGAACCTTGCCATACCATAAAACAGCAGCATTAACTCTCAGGACTCATACAGCAGCCATCCTTATCTATGAAAAGGAAGCAATATAAATATCTCACCAGCCCAAGAACACTAATACTCACTTATTGGAATATCATAAGTCAGACTACCAAAAATCTCTACAGAGAAACTACATGCTAGCAGAAATATTGCACCCACAGAACACAGATCGACCCATACCTAATACAAAAACAAGACTACGAATTAAAAATAGAAATGGAAAGCTTGAGAAACCTGACTATGAATAATGGAACTCTAAAGAGCAAGCAAAACACAAAAATATAAGAAATGCACATACCCAAAGATGGCTTAGTCCAATTGCTAAACACAAATTTCTTTCTTTCTTTTTTTTTTTTTTTTTTAAATCTTTGTCTAAACTTTATTTTTCTAATGGATTGGTCCTAGTCTTTTTTCCACGTTTCCCTTGTCGGTCTTTTCCCAACTCCTTTATCAAGGTCTCTTCTCTCTTTCTTCTCTCTCCTCAACATTCACACACACAAGCTCTTACACTCACAGACTCTCTGTCAAACAAACACACAAAGTTCTCACACACACAAACAAGCCTTCACTCTTACAGGTTCCTTCACACACACACAAGCTCCCTCTCACAGCTTCCTTCACATAGACACACACACAAGCTCTCACAGGCTCGATCACACACACACACACACACACACAAGCTCTCACAGGCTTGATCACACACACACACACACAAGCTCTCACAGGCTCGATCACACACACAAGCTCTCACAGGCTCGATCACACACACAAGCTCTCACAGGCTCGATCACACACACACTCCAAAATAAGCTCTTTGTCTTACAGGCTCCCTCACACACACACACACACACACACACACAAGCTCTCACAGGCTCGATCACACACACACACAAGCTCTCACAGGCTCGATCACACACACAAGCTCTCACAGGCTCGATCACACACACACTCCAAAATAAGCTCTTTGTCTTACAGGCTCCCTCACACACATGTTCTCACTTGCTACCTCACACATGTTCTCAAACTCAATCTCACAGAAAGCTCTCATAGGCTCCCTCACACACATATACTTATGCCCTCGCCCACACACAGACACATCCATGCAAATAGTCTCTCTCTCACATCCAGGCTCTCACATGCACATATATATGCATGTGAGTGTGAGCCTGTGTGAAACACTGGAGCTCAACACACATACATGTTTATTCTTTCACACACTCCCATACTCTCCCCTCACACACACACAGGTTCACACTCTCAGGACCTCTTCCTCTCTTTCGGCTGTGGCAGGAAGGGCTCCAACGTGGCCTCACCATCCTCTTTGTGGCCATGACAGGATGAGCTCCACTGCAGCTCCACAGGGTCGGTCTTTGGGTCGCGGTGGGATAGGGTCTGTCGCAGTCTCACTGACCTGGCTTTGGGCTGCAGCGAGATGGGCTACGCTGCAGCCTCACCACCTTTTTTTGAACCATCACCGGATAGGCTCTGCAGTGCCCTGTCTTTGAGAACTGAGGAGAGGAAACAATGTAACCAGAGCGAATGGCCCACTGGGGGAGGCATAATCCCCCCCCCGATAGGCCAAATCAACCCTGTGGACATGTGGTCTGATTCTAGGCAAAGAGCGTACCACTTTGGCCAGATCCCTGTAGCTCCTCCCTGCTTTTCAGGAGAAAGGACCAGGATAAACACCTGAAATGCACCAACCCTAACACAGGGTAAAATAAAACTATTTCCACACTTAACATAGTATGGCAAGCAACAGGGGTCAAAGCAGAGTTGGTTACCTGTAACAGGTGTTCTCCTAGGAAAGATATTAGTCCTCACGCATGGGTGACTGACTAGGTACACTGAGCATGCCCTACACCAGGCATCCACGTAGGGTCCCTCTTCAGTCTTATAACATTGAATTATAATATAAGAAAAAACTCTGCAGGATGGTGGGCAGGTTTTATGAGGACTAACATCCTGCTGACCTAGGAGAATACCTGTTACAGGTAAGCAACTCTACTTTCTCCTATGACAAGCAGGATGGTAGTCCTCACACATGGGTGAATCCCTAGCTACAGGCTGCTCCCCAATACAACACCAACCAGGTGACAATGGGCTCATAAACCACAGTTCTATTGATAACAGAAGGGGAGAAAGCCTAAACCCAAACAATGGGCCCTAGGCAAGGAGAATTGGGTTCTATTCCTCGAAGAGATTCCTGAGGACAGACTGGCCGAACCTACTGTCATGTCGGCCATCCCTATCCAGACAGTAATGAGATGTGAACGTGTGGAGAAAGTTCCAATTTGCGGCCTTGCAGATCTCCTCCACGGGAACTGCTCGCAAGTGGGCCACTGCCATTGCCACAACTCTGACAGAATAAGCCTTGACATGACTAACTAAAGGATTCTAACTAAAGCAAAAAAAAAAAAAAAAAAGGACCACATAACTCCAATTTTATAGAATCTCCATTGGCTCCCTATAAAATATAGAATCCTCTACAAAACCCTCTCAACCATCCATAAATCTATTTACAAAACTTCATACCTCGACCTCAGGATCCCATTGCAGCTACATTCATCCTCCCGTCCGTTGAGATCTGCGCAAAAAGGCTCTCTAAAAACCCCTCCACTCAAAATATCTTCAAACAAAAGAGCCTTCTCCACAGCAGGTCCTAACCAATGGAACTCTCTCCCTTCAGATCTTAGGCTCGAACAATGCCCCATCACATTAAAAAAAAAGACTTAAAACCTGGCTTTTCACACAAGCCTACGCCTGAGTTGGACTTTACAAACACCCTCCCTTCCTGGACAATTTCATTTTATCCCATATTGATTAATAATCCTAGAATTAATTGCAAATCCCTCCTGCCAATTTTCAACCACTTGTTACATGATTGATTCATTCTAATCGCTGGTCTATAAGATCGCTGTTATTTAAATTGATGTTTTATAATGTGTTATTTAATTCAATTTTCTCCAAGTTCCTCATTTTCCTTGTTCTCTGTAAGACACACGTGTTAAGTCATTTCAATGTTATATGTAAACCGAAGTGATTAGTAACATTGTTACCAGAACCTCGGTATATAAAAAATGTTAAATAAATAAATAAATAAATAAATAAAATGACTCCCAAGATGCAATCCTGCTTGGGCATAACAGAAGGAGACACTATCCAATTGGCTAGCAGATTGCGTCTGGCAACAGCAACTCCAAACCTATTCCTATCAAAAAGAAATCAAAGTTGGGTGGACTATCTATGGGCTTTTGTCTGCTCCAGATACAAGGCTAAGGCTCTCTTGCAGTCTAAACTGTGCAGTGCTCATTTGCCTTGGTGCAAATGGGGCCTAGGAAAGAATGTTTCCAGGATGATTGACTGGTTAAGATGGAAATCCGTCACCGCCTTAGGCAGGAAGTTAGCATGCATATGCAAGACCACTGTCATGAAAAAACTTAGTGTAAGGTGGATAAGTCACTAAGGCCTGGAGCTCACTGACCCTTAGTGCTGAGGTGATCACCAGCAAAAATATGACTTTCTAGGTCAGATACTTCAGGTTACAGGAGCATAGCGACTCAAAAGGAGCTTTCATCAGTTGACCTATCATCACACTGAGGTCCCAAGACACAGCGGGAGGCCTGAGGTGAGGCTTCAATTCAAGCAGGCCCCGCATGAAACAAACCGAGATAAGCGTGCCATCTATACCACGGTGGTATGCATCAAGTACACTCAGATTAACTCTAACAGAGCTGGTTTTCAAGCCAGCCTCCCATAGGCGTAGAAGGTAATCAAGCAGATTTTGTGTGGGGCAGGAGAACGGATCCAGGGCCTTCTGCTCACACCACATGGAAAACCTCCTCCACTTCAGTCCATAGGACTTTCTAGTGGAAGGCTTTCTGGAAGTCATCAGGACCAGAGATACATCCTCAGAGATCGAGCGGTTGCAGAATTAACCTCTCAACATCCAGGCTGTGAGCATCAGAGCCTGGAAGTTGGGATGCCGCAAACTGCCTCTGACTTGCATGATGAGCTCTCGGGGAAGTCCCCAGACTGATCAGCTTCCAAATGAACATCTCCAGAAGGAGTGGAAGCCAGACCTATCTCAGCCAATAAGGGGCTATAAGGATCATTGTCCTCGCGAAGCTTCAAGCGAAACTTCGCCACTAAGGGAATTGGATGATACACATACAGAAGATCCTTGCCCCAATGGCAGGCAAAGGTGTCCAAGGCTGGTTTGCCATCTGTTCTGTACAGGGAGAAGAACTCAGTCACTTTTCTGTTGCAGGACGATGCAAACAGATCCACATCTGGGCTCCTCCTGAGGCGGAAAATCCGGTTCACTACCCCCTGGGTCCAGAGACGGCTCGTGGTGTCTGAAGGCACAACTCTGCCTGTTCGCTATCACGTTCTCCGTTCCAGCCAGATACATGGCCCTGAGCACCATCCCGTGAGTCAGGGCCCAGGACCAGATCTGGACTGCTTCCTGACACAGGAGGCTCGGCCATCTACTGCACCAGATTCCAGATATTCTGCTAGCATTGGCTCATGTAGAGCTGGTAGGAGGCAATATGGGCAATGAACATGGCCCCTTTGAATACTTTCCTCCCAAGAGCATCCATCACCCTGTGATCTTTCCCTGGAGGCACCGAGGCATAGGTCCGAGAGCACTCTGCCCTCTTGAGGCGGATTCGACCACCGATTGGTGTGACAGCTGACGCTTTTCGAATCTGGTAGCCTTCTGGATGAGGTAAACCCCATCCACCTTCCTGTTCATGGGAGGTACTGTGAGGGGGTGTTCTCAGATCCTCAGCAGCAACTCATGGATCTCATGCACCGGGACTGCCACAATCTCCTTAGGAGCCTCCACGAACTTGAGGATTTCCAGCATCTTATGCCTGGCATCCTCCTCCGTCAGCAACTGAAAAGGGATGGCCTCGGCCATCACCCTCAAAAAACCCGTGAAGGTTAAGTTCTCTGGTGAAGACTACCTTAGTTCCTCTGGAGAAAGCTCTGAGGGGAGACCCTCCGAGTTCTCAGAGAAGGAATCTGCAGTGTCATCTCTCCAGGGGTCATCCTCACTGTAGTCCATAAGGGATGGGGTCCCGCAGGGCCATGGATGCCCTGCCAGGCATTGATGGCTTCCTGGGAACAGATGCCAGCTGGGTCAGTAATGCACTGACGAGCATATTGAGCCATTCCAGCAGCAGTTCCAGAACGGAAAGCGCAGGCATGGGCACAGGTGCGATGCCCTGCAGTGCTTGTTCTACCACAGCTGGACTCTCCACTCCAGCACTTCCTCGAAAGTTGCCAATGCCAAAACAACTTGGAGGGTAGGAAGGGTGGCCAGAACTTCCTCGATCCCCAAGGTGGATCGGTGACTGGCACCAGGACCAGGGGAGACTGTCGCAAACTGTTGCATTCATGCCTGTTCTTGCCCTCGCTCCACCCTCTCTACCTTGGTGGCGACCTCCTTCAGGTCTGACAAACAGATGCTGTCGCGGCTTCTCCTCGCTGTTCTTACTGGAATCCCCGGGCTGGCCTGATCGCTGCGGATCCGCCATGTTCCTGATGACATAAGGGCGCGCACGCGCGCTCCAGAGTTTGTACCGGCAAGGGTGCGAACCTCGGGGGTATCCCCCCGTAGTGACGTCATCCGCTTCCACTTTAAAAAGTCTTTGCTTGCAACTACGAATCGAGTTAGCAAGGGGAATTCTGTCTCCGCTGCTCTGCCTCCACAAACTTACCAAGGGGTACCTGCTCCTCGGGGGCCCCGCTCTCTCTTCTTGATGTCAGATTGCTAAGACGGGATCCGGTACTTGCTCCTCGAGGGCCTACATCCCTGAATGCTCAGAAGACTCCTTACTGCCTGGAAGCGATCGCAGATGTGAACACTGAGTTCTATTACAGATAGGAACCGATACTTGCTCCACGAGGGCCTATGTTCCTAATCTCCGAAGACTCTCTTCTGTCTAAGACGTTATAGCAGGTATGGAGATCTTGAGTCATTATTGCAGATGTTCCTAAATCCCTTCTCAACTCTCTTCTATATCAGAAGCTATCGCATACCTATATCTGCTGCACTACTATTTCATATTGCAGATAGGAACCGGTACTTGCTCCACGAGGGCCTATGTTCCTAAAACCCTCCAAAGACTCTCTTCTATTCCAGAAACCATTCCATACACAGATATTGTGAGTTCTCATTCCAGACTGCATATAGGAACCAGCACCCACCTACGGCTCCTGTTCCTGAATATACTGAAGACTTTCTGTTGCATAGAAGCCATTACAGATATCTTCAATTGTGAGTGTATCATCTACTACAGGTTATGTATCCTACATACCCTGTCCATTCACTACCTATAGCCTCTCTCTACAGCTCAGCAAACCCAGAGACCGCAATTCCAGTATCTGAGGGACTTCAGCCCTGCCAGGCACTTCAGCTCACTACTGCCACTTCTGGTGGTTCTACTTCCTGTCTAATAAAGAACTATCTTTGTTTGTCTCCATACTCCAGCCTAGCCGGTGGTCCCTCTCTCAGGATATCCTCCTGGGGGCGCTGTCATCTGCCATCGGCCCAAGGATTCACCAATTTACCTTAAGTGTTCATTCCTTACACTACTAGAGTGGTATTATACAGACTGCCACTCTGTGGGAAGCCAACCCACCACAGATCATTATCTCCGTCTACGGAGTATTACAATTGTTAGCTCTTCCCCTTGGTAGGGTGATCTGTAACAGATTGCTAACTCACTGGCGGACTTATAACTGATCGCTACTCCTAGCAGCAAGGATTGATAACAGATTGCCAACTCCTCCCCTTGGCAGGGTGATTTATTACAGACTCTAAATCTGCCCTCTGGGGAGCAGTTTCTACAGATTGCTATCCCTAGCAACAGGAGGTTGATAACAGATTGCTAACTCCTCCCTCTACAGGAGGAGATTTATAACAGATTGCTAACTCCTCCCTCTTCAGGAGGAGATTTATAACAAACCCTCAGCATCGGAGGATTGGCACTCCTTACCACAAGGGTTGCTTCGGGAGCATCATGGCACGAGCCGGCGCCTCCCCGAGTCCATTACTGTGCATCGAAGGTGACCAGTGCTGATGCTTCCTTGGCTTCCCTTGGTGCTTAGCTTGGCATTTCCACGGTGCAAAGAATGACAACACGGCTGGTCTCCGGTGCCCCTATCCACCAGTAGCATCTACGAAACCGAAGGCCCCACAGATGTCGATGGCACAGTGTCCATCGGTGCAGTTCTAAGGTCCATCGATGGCTCAGTCTTCCTCGACCTGAAGAGTATCTTATCGAGTCAAGCATGACATCCCTTAGGGGTCATCTGGATGCACATGCGACAACCCCAGACATCATGTTATGACCCCAGGCAGAGGAGACATTTCATGAGGGTCCGTGATGGACATGGCCCTCAGGCACTGGGGGCATCAACAAAAACCAGATGAAACCATGATAAAACGAAAAGAAGGGTATAAACGAGAGCGGTGATGGCTGGCAGTTGAAACCAACTTCACAGAGGTCATGGGGGAACAAAAGCAAAAATAAACTTACTAAGAATGCCAAAAAAACCTAAGGAGCAGAAACAAGAGGGACCCAGTGTAGATGGAAATGCGAAAAAACCCAAAATTAACAGGTGAAAAATTTTCCAAGGCAATTTTCTAAGGAAAAGCCAAGAGCTCACTTAACCATGAGGCGAAAGCTCACGGAAAAAAGACTGAAGAAGAACCCGCGTGGACGTGTCATATAGGGCATGCTGGGTATGCTCAGTTTACCTAGTCAAAGTTCCAGAAACTGACATAAGTTTTCCGTGCCGGGCTCCTTCCAATGATATCATCCATGTGTGAGGACTACCATCCTGCTTGCCCTAGGAGAATAAAAGCACTGCAAATTTTTCACAGCATAATAGACACTGTCCACAAATCCTGGAAGAAACTGTGATTCTCCTGCATGCCACTGAAAAGCACAATGCTATCGCAGATACCCATTGCCGGGCCGGGGCTGCTAATCAATCTAAGTTTTAGACCAGTTTCTTCTGGAATACATTCTTTGCTTCAGGATTAGAATCACTCAATTGCCTCACAGCTGAACATTAGTCTCTCTAATTGTCCACTCACCTTCATGTTGGAGGGGGTAATGGGGGGGTGAAGGGGATTGACAGCCTGATATAATATACGCTATGCATGAAGCTTCCCAAAATACAGAAAACCTGAACAAAAAAAAAAAACCTCCAGAAAACATTTTTGTTGAAGTGAGAACTTGGAAAAAATAAAGTCACCAAAAACATGCAGAATTTGAAACTTCATTGCATTCACATTTTTTCCAGCAGTCCTAAGCATTACACAAGTTGTTTAAACTAAAACCAAGCGCACTATCCTAAAATATGAAATACAGTCTTGTTCCTGGCAAATTTTAATTTTGCTGCGAGTAGGGACAAAAGTTAGCTTAAATTAACTTTAAATGAACCAAAATGTAACACACAATAAGACCGTTATTCAGAGTCATTTAGCTAGATAAGTTCAGAAGTATCTGGCTAAGTGGCACAGTTTAAGTATTTGGTCGTGGTCAGTGGCTACCACTTAGCTGGATAAATACTCATTTGGTTAAGTGGTGGGAAGAGTATAAGCAAAACTAGGAAGAGTTGAGTTAGCCAGATAACTTATCTGTCTAACTCTGGGGCCGATGCAATAATTTTCGCAGAAAGCAGGTGCTGACTTTTCAGCGCCCGCTTTCTTAACGCACGCATGGCTGGCGCTTGCAAAGGGGACACCATACAATAGGCAAATTAGGGGGTCACGCTAGCAAGGAGGTGCTAGGGTCGCTTGCGCGAACTTAGCGCCTCCTTACTAACGCGACCCCGCGTCGGCTGCAGGTTATGAAGACCGACGCCGGTAAACTCTGCATCGGTTTTCATAACCGGCCGTCTGCCAGTAATAAAAACGGACGCAGAGTTTATCTGCGGTCTTCAAAAACTCTGTGCTCTGCCGAGGTATTTTTTTGTTTGTTTTTTTTTTTTTTTTACTGAAGTACAGAAAAGCATTTTTTTCTGCTTTTCTGTGCTTCTTTTACATGCGCTTAGCTATTAACACCTGCTCCAGGCAGGCGTTAATATCTGAGCAATAAATGTGCGCCTCAGACGCACATTTATTTTTTTGAATGCGGAGTGAATGAGTAATAGCCTTATTCACAGGCATTTGCATGTGATGAGCGCTCTCTCATTCACTCCACATTGGACGAGGGTTAAATAGGCGCTAATCCCCCTATTGCACTAGGGCGATTAGCTCCTATTTAACCCGCATCTGACAGCGGGTTAAACAGTGCACTCGTGTGAGCGTACTGTATTGCATCGGCCCCACTGGTTGGCCCATACACCTGTCCTGAAGTTAGTTGGATAAACTTATCCGACTAACTTTAAGATAGCTGGATATATTCAGCTGGATACGTTTATCCAGCTAACTAGCAGAGCCGCACAGCAGCTAAATATGGACCTCAACAAAAATCAGCAAAAAAAAAAAACTATGAAAATGTGGAGCTAATTAAAAAAAAAAAAGAAAAAAAAAAGAATAGAGATTCAAAACTATATCTCCTCTATACTTTATTTTTTAAACTTTGTCCATACAACCAGTACTGTCCCAGCCTCTGCATATTCAGCATGGATCTGTCCCCAATTCCCCATTCTCCACATTTAAATTCTTAATGAGAATCACAAATGAAAAGATTTTTTTTTTTTTTTTTTTACAGGCTCATTTCAGGAAAATGGTAATTTTATCTACCCTAAAATAAAGGAGCTCCCTCTCTCCCACCCACTGTGCTCTAACCCCCATCTGTTGCTTAAAACCTCCAATATCTGCTGTCAACCAATGACATCCTCTTTCCCAGTCTCCCAGCTCAGTAACAGTCATAGATATAAGAATGGCTTTCAGTCACTTGGATTTCCACACAGTGAAGGCACTTACCCAACTGGTCGATAGATATCCTGGAACAGCCCCATACTGCCCCTCTGCTCCATCATAATAGCCTGAAAATGACCCCTGTTTTCTTCAAGACAGCGATACATTGGTCCCTCTTGAGCAAGGCCATTCATCTGACTTGGAGGCGGATGGTATGGCTGGTGGGCAGCAGACGGGGATGAATAAGATCTAGGCTGGAAGGGACCAGAAGGATGCTGAGATGCATAGGGAGATGCCTGCATCATTGAGCTATGAGATGGAAAACCAGTGGCACTGAAGCACATGCCGGAATTCAGCATAGGAGCACCATATATTAAGTCACTAGCCGCCATAGCACTTTGTCTCTTAGTGGCTGCATTGTGGTTATCCAGGTCAAGAAACTCTTTTGGGCTTTCTGGCCTCTCCTGTGATCCAGGCGATTTCGCCTCCAGCCCTATGTCCTGCTGTTCATTCAGTGTTGCTATGGGCTTGCCATCCATTGGGCCAGGAGACGCCAGAGTAGCACCGGATATCTCACAGCCCTGTAAACTAGCTGGAGCTCCCTGACTGAGGAAAGGTGGTCTTGGTAAAGGTGCTGGTTGAGTGGGCAGGTGGCCAGCAGAGGGTGGTGGAGGTTGCATAGGCCTTTGCCAGTCTGGGTAACCCTGTGGGCAGGAATAGTACGAAGGTCTCTGATAGTGGTGATATGAAGGCTGAGGTGGCGGAGGTGACTGATAAGGGTATGACACACCCTGGTGGTGATGGTAACGAGGGAAAACACCAGGGTGGAGTTTGGGGTGATTGGGCAGAAATCCCTGAGGAGAAAAATGCTGTGGGTGAGATATAGGGGGAGGTTTTCTCATACCTGGGCTGAAAGTCTGCAGTCCTGGGTTAACATGGTAACGTCCTGACTTTGGATACTCTATGCTAGGCATAAACAAGGGGGGGAAATGATTCACAGCAGAGTCAGACAGGGGGCTTGTGTCCATACTGGGAGTACTTTTGTTTGGGCCAGCACAGGTCAGAGTAGCTTCAGACAAGGTCTCTCCATCTCCATTTGGTGGCTTCTTCGCATCAGCAGCCTCTTCTTCCTCGCAGCCACTTGGGGAGCTTTCGCTGGTATCAGATGCAGACGAAGGCCCTTCACGCTCCAGCATGTGGTTATCTTTCATGGGCTGCTGCAGGGAGCTGCTGCTGCATGGGCCTTTACCCTCGGCACCCGGTTCTCTCTTGCAGTTCTTGACAGGCTGAGGTTTGTCCCTTTCTGCCCTAGAGAGATCAGCTGCCCAGTTCCTAGACTCCCTTTCCTGTGGTGAGCACTGGCTGACGTGGTCGGTTTCTAGGACTCTTGAATGAGGTAGCAGATTTGGGTGCATTTCTTTCCGTACTCCCGGGATACACTTCAACACTTCCTCCACCTGTGGCAGCTGTTCAGCAGGACAAGCAGCAACTAATATTTTTATGTTGTAAAGGGAAAGAAACAAAAAATGTTTAATAAATACCAACTTACATTATATCAATTATGGTACTACATTTTTTTTTTTGTATTTAATTTCAGAAGATTGTGTTTCCTGTTGAAACTGGTGCTTGTGGAGGGTAAATGACTAGCAAAGAAACCCATATCCTTCATTTACACATAAACCTGGCACTACACTGGCAGGGGCACTTGCACCACCCATTTGCATGAACCCTCTAGTCTGGTGTATCAGCTGTAAAGGGTTGAGAGACTAATATGAATTCTATGCCCATTTAATCCTGGACCTGTTTACTGAGACTTAAGTGCCAATTCCTAACAGATACATATTTTGTGTCATTTTTCTCCATTTTCTCCCTGGTCAGTCTTGCTGCAACCCTCCACTTCTCTCCCCCCTCCGCAAGATGGTACATCCAGATGTCTCAAGAAAAAAAGTTTTCGTACTTCTAAACAGGGTTCTCCAAATACAGCAGGATAAATTAGCCATTGTGTGTGTAATACCATCTGACAGCACTGACACAGACCCAGTTCTCAAACTCAGTAAAACTTAACTGAGCATGGGTGAGTTTCCACACACACTGCCTCATAAACCTATCAGTCACTTCCAGAGCTTAAAGTTTTAGTGAGGTAGTCAACTCTTCAGGGAGGCAGGCAGGTATTAAGAAAGGCTGATTTATCCTACTGTCTATAGTAAAAGGAGATATTACTACTTACCTGATAATTTCGTTTTCTTAGTGTAGACAGATGGACTCAGGACCATTGGGTTATGCTCCCCTGCCAGCAGATGGAGACAGAGCAAGCTGATGTCACAGTATATATACTCCTGCAGAGACACCAACCTGGCCTTTGATGATGACATCAGGCCACGGGAGGTAGATCAGAGTGTTGGCAGTCCAGAGCAGAAGTAGAGCTTTACTTTATCAGTAGTGATACCAAGTTGAGGGATGCCTGAGTTGAGGGATGGGATGAGAAGGCCCCCCTCACCCTTGCTAAGGTACCCAAAAGGGAAACACTTTCTAAGACAGAGGACTTCAAACTCATCATACCCCCCAAAAAAATTCAAATTCTGTTGTCACCTCAGTAACAGACACATGAATATCTACTGTCAGAAACAATGTGAAGTAACAAAATCCTTCAAAAAAGACACTCAAAACCTATATAAAAAGCCAGCCAAACCATAAACTCACTCCCAGGACTCAAACAGCAGCAAATGTATCTAGGAAGAGGTAGCACTGAACATATTACTATAGGTCTTGGAACACCACTACACCTTCCTACTGGAAAAAGAGAACAAGCTAGACACTACATGCCAGCAGAATTCCTCACCTTGCTCACAATCACACAAAGAACATAAACTGACCCTTACCTAATACAAAATAAGGGATCACAAACTAAGAACAGAAAAATGCAGACAAATAAATGGAATCCCTGAGAAGCCTGACTTCAGTGCAACATTAGAGAAAAAGAAATAAATACATTTCTTCCTGAAATGGGCAAAATGCAAAGATGTAAGAAATGCACATTCCCAAGTCTGACAATTCCACTCTTTATAAACTGAAAATAAAATATTTTCTGTCTTTATTGTTCTGAGCATTTTATTGTTGTGGTTGACTTGGTCCTAAGTCTCTCAAGTCTCCATTCCATGTTCCATTTCATCTCTCCTCCTGTCTTCTTCCCTTCTTACCCTACATCTGTCTTCAACATTGGTCCTTCCCTTTCATCTTTTCCTCCATTTCCCTCTGTTTTGTCTTTCTATTCACTAATAATTCCATTTTACCCAGTGACATAGCCAGAATAATTTTTAGGGAGGCCCAAGTTTAACATGGGTGGGCAGTAGACATAGGTTTGAGTCCTACTAGTTGTACTCTTATCAAATAATACCTTAGAATGCACCTGACAATAGATTTCTTTGTAGTCTCCAACAGCCATCATGCATGAGTCATACATTAAAATAGTTTCAAGCACTTAACATTAAAAATAGCTTATTGTTCTGTACTTATTTTATATGTACCACAGTTTATAAATACACAACAATATAATATAACAAGTAAACAAAGAACACTTCACAGAAACATCAGATTCAATCATGTAATAAAACAAATATCAATGTATTTTTTTATGAATCCTTGTTCCAAAAATGCAGAATATATCATAACTAAAATAAAACAGCAATAATTATAACTTAAGATTTGCAATAGATGCAGAGCAGAACTAGGATTTTTCATACTATAACCCAACATTTAAAAATATATTTATTCAGATTCTGGTGTCACCTCAAACAGCAAAACAAAAACTCCCTCCACTGTCAAGCACTTTGTGAAGTAATACAAACCCCTACAAAAATATAATAAAACATCATGTAGAACCTTGCCATACCACAACAGCAGTAACTCTCAGGACTCAAACAGCAACAACTTTATCTATGAAAAGGCAGCAATGTAAACATTACAACAGGCCCTAGAACACCAATATACCACATACTGGGCAAACAAGCCAGACTGCTACAAATCCCTACAGAGAAAATACACGCTAGCTGAAATACAGCACCTCTGTCACACATGCGCAACACAGACAGAATAAGAAACTATAAATTACCTAATTACTTAATACAGAATAAGAAACTAGAAATCAGAAACAGAAACATGCAGACAAGACGGAAATGGAAAACCCAAGAAACCAGACTCTGAACAATGGAATACTGAAGAAAAAGTAAAATACAAATATATAAAATATACACATTCCCAAAGAAAGTATATTTCAATCACTGAAAGTCAAATTTTTTTTTACCTTTTCTAATTAGCTGGTCACAGTCTTTTTCCCTTTGTCTTTTCCTAATTCCTTTCTCAAGGTCTCTTATTCTTTGTTTCTTTGCTCTTTGCCTGTCTTCATTCCTTCCTCCCTTGTACAGGCTCCCACTTCCACACACTCTCTCTTACCCAGGATCCCACTCTCATATGCAGGCTCTCACTCTCATATACTCTTACACACAGGTTCCCACTTCTACATGCTTGCTCTCTCTCACATCTCATGCCCACATACACACATACTCTATCTCACACCCACACCGGCTCTCCACTCCACATGCTCTCTTACATACACATGCACACAGGCTTCTCATTCCCACACTCTCTCATACAAACACACACACAGGCTTCTCACTCCCACATACTATCACGGCTCTCCTTCTCTCTCTCTCCTGGGTCTCCTTGCTGCGACAGGCCTCCTTCTCGGGCCGCACAGGATGAACTCCATGATGGCCCTGCACGAGTTGAGCTTAGTGACGGCCCTGCATCTGGCCTCTTCTTGGGCCACACAGGATGAGCTCCGAGACAGCCTTGCGACGGGCCTCCTCTTCTCAGTGCCAGGCAATGCTGATTGGTTGGGCCTGAGTACAAAATGGATGGGCCACAGCCCACCCCGTGACAATGCCACTAATTTTACTCCTCCCCCTCTATCCCCTTCTCTATCCAGTCAGTCCTCAGTCTCTCTCTTCACCTCTGTTTTCCATTTCCTACCATAACCTCCCTCTAGCCCTCCCATTCCCCTTTCACTCCTTCTCCATCATCCTATTCCCCTTTGCCTTTCACCCATTCCCACTATCCTCTGTATTCACTCTATTCTCATCTACTTTCCTATGCTCTCATCCCCTCACCAGTCCCTGCTCCTTATGTCACTCATTCCTTCCCTAGCCTCCAATTCATTCTTCTGTCTCTTACCCACTACCGGCTTTCTATTATCCCTCTTTCACCACATACCCAGCCCATTCTCACCCTCTATCACTACCTTCACAGATCCATCCCTTTCCCCATTTCCCCTCCACACCACCCTGAATCCTTTACCACTACCTTTCACCCGCTTTCCAGTCTCTCTCAATCATTCCTTACCCTTCCATTGCTAGCACTACCTTTATGCTTATCTTGTGCATTGCGAGATCAACATAAAGGACGTGATAGCCTCGCAATTTTTATTTTTTTTTAAATCGCCAGGCCAGCACAAGAGTAGAAGCAGCTGAACGATTCCTTCCTTCTCCTGGTCGCATCGTGCATGGGCCTCTTCCTTTCTTCACCGCCGGTGGGATGGGGTTCACAGGTAGCCTCATAGATCTCTTCTTTTCTTCGCCACTGGTGGGATAGGAGCCCTCTTTCATTTTCATTTTTTGGACCTACTGCCGTACCCAAGTGTGCTGCCCCATGCAATTGCACGATTTGCACACTTGCTAGAACCAGGCCTGGTAGCAAGTGAGGAGTGGTAAACTGGACTCCAAGAGAGCCAGAATGCAGAGCGGAGTTTCAGCAGTGCTCGGCAACAAAGAAAAACATGCGCTTAGGGCAGACAAGACATGCTTCTTTATTTTTCCTGCTGCGGCTATGCAGCCATGCCAGCTTGAAGGAAGCTAATTGGTGGTGCTACATGGGGGCACCACTGATTGACTATTGAGAATGCCAGCCTCTCCCGATGGTCACCCTACTTCATAAGAACAAGATATGCCATACTGAGTCAGAACAAGGGTCTATCAAGGCCAGTATCCCATTTCCAACAGGGGCTAATCCAAGTCACAAATACCTGGCTAGTACCCAAACATTAAATAAATCTCAAGTTACTATTGCTTAACAGTTTATGGATTTTTCCACTAGGAACTTATCCAAACATTTTTTAAACCCAGCTACACTAACTGCTGTAACCACATCCTCTGGCAATGATTCCAGAGCTTAACTATGCACTGAATGAAAGAATTTTCTTCAATTTGTTTTAAATGTGCTACTTGCTAACTTCATGGAGTGCCCCCTAGTCCTTCTATTATCTGAGACAGTAAATAACATTTACATTAATTTGTTCAAGTCCTTTCATGATTTTGTAGACCTCTATCATATCTCCCCCTCAGTCCTCTCTTCTCCCAACTGAACAGCCCTAACTTCCTTGGCCTTTCCTCATAGGGCAGCCGTACCATGCCCCTTATTTTGGTCGCCCTTCTCTGCACTTTCTCCAATGCAAGTATATCTCTTTTGAGATGCAGCGAACTGAACTGACACAGTATTCAAGATGCAGTCTTAACATGGAGCGATACAGAGGCATTATGACAACCATCGTTTTATTTGCCATTCCCTTCCTAACATTCTGTTTGCTTTTTTGATCGCCACAGCACACCGAGCTGACGATTTTAATGTATTATCCACTATGACGTCTAGATTTCTTTCCTAGCTGGTAACTCCTAAGATAGAACCTAACATTTTGTATCTACAGCAAGGGTAATTTTTTCCTATATGCATCACTTTGCTCTTGTCCACGTTAAATTTCATCTTCCATTTGGAAACCCAATCTCCCAGTCTCGCAAGGTCCTCCTGCAAGTTATCACAATCCGCTTGAGATTTAACTACTCTACATAATTTTGTGTCATCCGCAAATTTGATCACCTCACTTCTTGTACCCTTTCATGATCATTTATAAATATTTTAAAAAGCACTGGTCCAAATACAAAATATCCCTGAGGCACTCCACTATTTACCTTTTTCCACTGTGAAAACTGACCATTTAATCTTACTCTGTTTCCTGTCTTTTAACCAGCTTGCAATCCACAAAAGAACCGCCTCTTATCCCCCTTAGAAGCCTCAAGTGGGAATTTGTCAAATGCCTTCTGAAAATCCAAATACACTACATCTACTGGTTCACCATTTTCCACATGTTTATTCATCCCTTCAAAAAAATGTAGATTTGTGAGGTAAGACTTCCCTTGGGTAAATCCATGCTGGCTGTGTCCTATCAAACCATGTCTATCTAAATGTTTTGTGATTTTATTCTTTATAACAGTTTCCATGATTTTTCCCGGCACTGAAGTCAGGTTCACCAGTGTATAGTTCCCAGATCACCCCTGGAGCCCTTTTTAAATATCGGGGTTACTTTGGCCATCTTCCAATCTTCAGATACAATGGATGATTTTAATGATAGGTTACAAATGAATTGAAACAGGTCTGAAATTTCATTTTTTAGTTCTTTCAGAACCATCTAGTCCAAGTGATTTACAATTCTTCAGTTTGTCAATCTGCACTGGAGGTTGGAGGGGTGGAGGATGTGCACAGCAGCACCCATGAGGCTTAGAAAGAACACTGCTACTAATAGTGTCTAAAGTCAGTGGTGCATGGCACAACCCTATTTAAAGTTGATGGTGCCTGTGCACCACTATGCACTATGGACGCTATGCCCCTGCCTCAACCACATCTATTTATATATCTCTATCTCCATCTATCCTGCATTCCTGGTCTAGTGTTAAAATTTCTTGCCAATCAATCAGCTTTTGAACCAGTTGCCAATTGAGACAACTATATTGCCAGCCAGTGTCAGACACACACATACAATCTTTCAGACACAGACAGCCACTTTTATCTATACAAACTCCTCCTCTTCTCTCTCATTTACACACACACGAATGTGCTTGCTTACACACTCTCACAGAAAGTGGTGTAGCCAGAAAAGAAACTTTTTGGGGGGGGGGGGGGGGGGCAACAAGGTTAACATGGGTGGGCAGTAAGCATTGAGGTCAGAGCCTTATTAGTTGTACTCTTATCAAATAATTTTTTAAGAGTAAGTGATTCCCAAACCTGTCCTGGGGATCCCGCTGAGTCTCCATGATATGCAAATTATTTCATGCATATTCATTTATATTCTGAAAACCTGAATGGCTGTGGGGTTCCCAGGACAGGTATGGGAAGCCTTGCTGTATTAAATATAAAATAAATATCACAGTTTATATACACACAAGAATATCATGAAAAAAAGCAAAGGACACAACAAATATCAAATCCAATCAAATCATGTAATAAAACAAATAGTGTATTCTTTTATGAATTCTTTCTTCAGAAAGGCAGGGAACACAACTAGAATAAAACAACAATAACCATAATTATAAGAATTTAAGATTTGCAACAGGTACAGAGCAGAACTAGGATAGTCATAAAAAAAAAAATTCTGGTGTCACCTCGATAAAAAAAAAAAAAAAAAAATCCCTCCACTGCTAAACACTTTGTAAAGTATCAGAACCAATCAAGAGAGACACTTAGAACTTTCATACCATACAACAGCACTCAAACAGCAGCTATCTTATCTATGAAAAGGCAGCAATATAAATATTACTCTAGCCCTTTTACCACTTACTGGGGTAAAAGAACAAGCCGGATCTCTACAAATCTTTACAGATAAACTACACGTTAACAGAAATACTGCACCTCAATCATACATGCAGAACACAGACAGACCCTTACCTAATACAGAAATAAGGGACTACAAATTAAAAACAAACATGCAAACAAAACAAACAGAAAGCCCAAGAAACTAGACTGAACAGTGGAACTCTAAAGAAAGAGGGAAACAAAAATATAAGAAATGCACATACTCAAAAATGGTATATTCCAAATCCTAAAAACACTCAATTTTTAAAAAATCTTTATCATCTATCTTTTTATTTTTCTAATGGGCTGGTCCCAGTTTCTTTTTTCCCCACTTTCCCTTGCTTGTCTTGTCCTAATTCGTTTTTAAGGATCTCTTCTCTCTCCTTCTGTTTTCTTCCCGTCCTCCCTCACAGAGGCTCTCACTCACATACTTTCCTTCACAAGCTCCCTTACACATATTCACAGACTCTCACAAGCTCTCTGACAGGCTCTCTTACCCATGCTCTCTCTTTTTCATACACACCACACACATAGGCTCTAACACACACACGTATATATGAGAGCCTTATGTGACACTTGGCTCACACACACACACAGGCTCTCATCTCTTTCACACACAGGCCTATGCTCTCAAACACTCTCCACCTCTCTCTCTCACACACACGCTCACACTCAGTGTCTCTACTTCTCTTCGGGCCACAGTGGTTTGGGATCTACCATGGCCCCACCAGCTTCGCTTCAGGGCATGGTGGAATGGGCACCACCATCCTCTCTTCAGGCTGCGGCAGGACGGGTTCTGCTGTGGTGCCACTGGGCCTTTCTTTGGGCCATTGCAGAATGGGTTCTGCCATGGCCTGTCTTTGGGAGCTGAGGAGAGAAAACCACGTGACCAGAGTGACTGGCTCATCATGGGATGCCCGAGCCTCTGACAGGCCAATCCGCCCATTAATGTGGAATAAAGATACCATTTTTTGGAAGGAACTTAGGGCAAGTATGCAAAATCACCCTATTGTGAAAAACTGTAGGAATAGCGAGTAGGCAACTACAGATTGCAATTCATGCATTCTTTAAGCCAAAGTGACTACAAGAGAAACAATTTTCCAAGGGGCCGAGCGCACTGTGTAACCCGCAGTTGGACGCGGATTAATTAGGCGCTAATCCACCCCCTAATGCAATAGGGGGATTAGCGCCTATTTAACGTGCGTCTGACGCGGAGTGAATGAGATAGCGCTCATCACATGCAAATTCATGGTAATGAGGCTATTGCTCATTCACTCCAAATGCAAAAAAATAAATGTGCATCTCAGATGCACATTTATCGCTCAGCTATTAACGCCTGCCTGGAGCAGGTGTTAATAGCTGAGCGCATTGAAGTACAGAAAAGCAGAAAAAACTGCTTTTCTGTACTTCTTTAAAAGTTAAAAATAAAAGAAAAAACCCCTCTGCCGGCCACTTTGAAGTCCGACGCAGATATGCTTGGCGTCGGTTTTCATAACTGGCGGACTGCAGTTATGAAAACCGATGCTGAGTTTATCGGCAGTGTTCATAATTGGCAGACCGTTGGTAACCATGGGGGTCGCATTAGCAAAGAGGCGCTAAGGTCGCGCAAGCGACCCTAGCGCCTCCTTGCTAGCACGACCCCCCTAATTTGTTTATTGTATGGTGACCCCCCTTGCGGACACCATGCATGCGCTGAAAAGTCAGCGCTCGCTTTCCGCTTTTAATATTGCATCGACCCCCATGTGAGAAACGTCAAGCCCACTGACAAGAACTCTGAAAGGTGGTTTCATGAGTTGAGCTAGTACTACACTGTGATCCCTGGGCACTGGAAGTTTTACCACAACAGAGGCCTGGAGTACAACAACTCTTTCATAAATTTAGATACCAAATTGGTGGAGAGAGATTGAAGCCTCTTCCACCTGCTCATGATATGCCACAATGGCACTAATATGAACTTTGAATGAAGAGGTGCTACTGTCTGAGGAGGAAAGGAAGAATAAATACTGAAGCAAGTCCCTCGGGACACATGAGAAGGAATCTAGATGGCTGGGCTCAGAACAAGTAAAGAATCTCTTCCACTTGAAGCTCTAGAATCTCCTAGTTCAGTACATTACCTATTTTCTTCAGAAGGAGTAGAGAGGAGTCTACTGCGTATTCAACATCCATACCATGAGATCCAGAGATGTCAGGGTTCAATAGCATGACGAGGATCAGAGATATCCTCAACAGAAATGAATACTGCACTGATATATTGACAAGGTATGCCAATTACACTTACCATAGCCAGGCTGGTGCAATGAGGATGAGCCTTGCCCTGTCCTGAAGGACTTTCTGAACAGTCCTAGAAATTAGGAATCTGTTGGTATGCATAAAGTAGACCAGTGTTTCTTCTTAGTAGAAAAGCATCAGCAGGAGATCTGTACTTGCTCTGATACATGGAGCAGAAAACCTTCCCGTTGCCTTCTGAGGTGAAGGATTTGGTCACCAGCTTTCCCCAGTAACTGAACAATTCGACAACTCTTTGACCCAAGGCCCGCTCATGCAGTAGCAACACACTGCTAAGGTCT
This sequence comes from Rhinatrema bivittatum, assembly GCF_901001135.1. Classification (NCBI taxonomy): domain Eukaryota; kingdom Metazoa; phylum Chordata; class Amphibia; order Gymnophiona; family Rhinatrematidae; genus Rhinatrema; species Rhinatrema bivittatum. The sequence goes on from NC_042618.1 coordinate 229,902,630, forward strand.
GCCAATGTATGCTGAATTCCTAGAAGGTAAAATTACCTGTAGATGATCATTGTGACGACCTGCCCATGACCAGATGTAAATGGCCTCCTGGCAGAGAATATAAAAGCTAGTACCACCCTGTTTATTTAGAACATGGCCACCTCACTGTCCATCGGGATCAAGATTCTCTATCACAAGAGGAGGTGAGAGTGCATAATGAATGGATTGCATCTTCAGGTGGTCAATCTATAGATCACTCTCCACTGAGGACCACAGCCCCTTGATATTCATGGCACACTAGTGTGTGCCCTCTACCCCTGGTGGAGCATTGATAGACAGTCACTTGATGCTGGAGTATAGCAAGAGACCCATCTTTAGAAATTTTGTATTCATTTACCACATTAGGAATGCTCTCGTCCTGAGGTCACAGATTTGATGAGATAAAGACAGATAGAGCTAATCCCAATGGTTTCAAAGATCCCACTGAAGGCCTCACATGTGCACATGCACAACAGCCATGTGTTTGAGGAGGATCAAAACCAACTTTATTGACCCTTGGTCTTCGTGAAAAAGACACCTTACAAGGTTCTTCAGCGATGCAGCAGTTTCATCCAGGAAAAATATTTTTTCTTGAGTTCTATGTAGGCTCCTAAACTGGATACCCTGAATCAGAAACAGGTTCAACTTGGCGAATTTGACCAGGAAACTAAAGGACTAGAGAAACCATATGGTCTTCTTAAAGGATTCTAGAACCCTTGAGGAGGATGGGCCCATCACCAGTTGACTTTCCAGGTATGGGAACACACAAACTCTGCCAATGAAGCTGTGCTCCTACCACTGCTAGGCATTGTGTGAATACCCACAGGGCCTTGGAGACCAGAGGCGTATTGGTAGTGCATGTTCTTTACTTTGAACCTGAGGAATTTCCACTGGCAGGATGAACGGGGATGTGCACATGTGTCCTTTGGATTCAGGCTCACATTCAACGAAAGGAAGAATAGTCTTGAGGGAGCTTATCTTGAACCTCTCCCAAACCAGCAGCTGGGTTAGCCGTGCAAATCCAGTACAGACCTAATGCTCCAGATTTCTTAGGGGGATTAGGAAATACCAGGAATAAAAGCCATGGCCACACTCCTGGGATAGTATAAATACAGTTTCCTTCTGCAGTAACTCCACTTCCAACTGCAGCAGTGCCTAGCAGTACCTAGCAGTGGTAGGAGCACAGCTTCATTGGCAGAGTTTGTGTGTTCCCATACCTGGAAAGTCGACTGGTGATGGGCCCATCCCAATTCATCCTGCCAAAATCTGTTGGGTTGGAGGAGGGCAAGAGAAGCACAAGCAGTAGCTATATTCCACAATTTTCAGACCCACCAGTCCTTTGTAACCCAGTGCCATTCCAGGAAGAAGGTTTGGATCATTTTCCCCACTGGAGATAGTGGTGAGGCAGGCCTCAACATCATTAAAATCATGTACCTGGCTTAGGCTGACACCTTTCCCTTTGACGTCCATGAGCAGGAAGTTGCTGCTGCCGTAGAAAGTGGAGCATGATGACGCTGAAAAGAGTGAAAGATGTATCTTTGGAAGACCAGCTGCTTGTATGAGTAGTGGCATCTGGCAGGAGCTGGCAAGTCCTCTGCTGCAGCTGATGATTGTAGGATGGATGAATGCTTTAACTATTTCTGAACAGATTGTCCTCCATAAAGGGCACATCTACGAGATGATTATGCATATCTTCTTGGAGACCATTAACTCACAATCATGTGAATCTCAGGACCCAAATGGCAGCTGCCAAAGTTCTGGCTGTGGTATTGAAAGCTTCATAAAAGGACTGGATAAGATGTTTCTCACATTCTACTGCATCTTCTACAGTCCAGATGTCTACCTGCTCTGGATTCGACAATTCCATCAAGGATTTTAGCTTTCAGACACATTCACACAGATACTGCACTATATAATTAGTGAGCCACAATCCAGACATCCAACAGAGCTCTGGAAGACCTTTTTGACAAAAGAGTAACACCTAACAAGTCCTCTCTCAGAGGCATATTGGAGTGATCATAGGTATGCTTAATACACTTCAACATTGATTCAACTACCACTGAGTAGTGCGATAGCTAGACTGCTCCAAAACCTAGAGCAGCCTGAAATTTCAAGTTCAGTTTCCAGCTCACTGGAAAGCATGATGCAGGCATTTGCCAAATCCTCATTTGAAGGTCCCGGAGAAAATTGTGAACCAGGTATCTGCTAAATCCATTGGAAATGCAGAAACTGAAGGAGCCCAAAGATGGCCATTCTCAATTCAGTTTTCTTCCTGACACTGATGTTTAGAATCTTTGCCAACTTAATCAAGAATCTGTAGAAGAGATCCCGCCAGTTGGGAAATATGCTGAGGCAGGTATGGAAGGGGATCAGATGGAATTTTGCTGGAGTCATCTCTTGACCATGGGGGAACACTAAGCCATGACCCGCAGTGATGGAGGTGCCTGCCTGAGGCAGAAACCTCTGCTGGCCTGAAAGGGATACATTCAGAGGAACTCACACCAGATAAAGACCATTTCACCTTTATATCCATGAAGAGACCCCCATAAACGAGGAGAATCTACTACATCATGGTGAGGACTTGCTCCCAATACTGACAACTCTTGCTTGAAGTATGCACCAGAGTGGAACTTGGAGCAATCCTGCTATGAGGAAAAATTTCCTCCATCTTAGACACAAAAGACTAACTTCCTCTTCCTGTTTTCAGGGATTAAGGAGACAAAGGCTAGCTGAGCCTCCATTGGTTGGGGGGACTGTAAGCTAGAGTTGGAAAAAATAAGTCTTCCTCAAAAACCTACATAGATTTCTCTTCATGCCAAATTGGTGGCAAGGCTAATAAAGAGCTGTGTCAAAGCTACTACTTTAACAGCCAGCTTAGACATACTCCACGCTGGTTATGCCAACAATTCCTGAAAATTAGCACTCCACTCCAAAGATGGTACTAAATTTCCTTATATAACATGACATTCATCACAGACTCTTGAACTTACATGCTGAAGTACTCTACTCCTGTGTCACAGCGCAATGGTCTATTATGCCTTGGATTGTAAATGTTAAAGTGACAGACAGTGCCCTGGTTGTCCCTAGGTAAAACAGATAACTTGGCACAATGGGGGACCTTCTGTACCATAAATAAAAATGGTACCTGCATTAAGGCTACATCTTGTTTTGGAGTTGAAGAGGGGCCTGCTCTAGTGGGACCCTGCACAAGTGGCACCAATCTTTTCAGTTCCAAAGGTGATGACCCCGAAGGGGGTCCCTCTTGCCATTAAAGTGACTTCCACTATGTAATGTTCCCTTGGCCATGACATTCTACTGCAGCTAGCATTCCCTTACCGCTGCTCCTCCTGGCTCTGGGCTATGTAGGCCGCACAGCTACATGAGGGCATCCCAATTCCACCACGTCTCTTTCTAGGCATGCATGCGACACTCCAATTTAAAGGGCCTCCAGCGGGAGATGTTGAATGGTACACTGATGACACCACCCTCCAAGTATTTTAGGGCTAGCCCTGCATCATACCAATACTTCAGCAACAGGTTCCTCTGCATTTGCTGCTGGTATTTGGTTGCCGTGTTCCCATGTCTTCCCGCTTTCCTGCCTTGTCATATTCCTATGTCTCTGCCCACCTAGTCATGTAATAGTGTGTCTTTTCTTGACCCCCTGATCCACATCTTCTCTCCTCCCTATCTCCAGTGCCTGCCCTGCTCCTCCTTGATCCTGTCTGTTTCTCTTTCTCGAGACTATTTCCTTGACTCAAACTGCTTATTCTCCAACTGTCCCAACCCTTGCCTGGCCCTTGTATCTGGCTTGCCCTCCTTGGCTCTTCCAAGTCCTGCCAACCCTCAGAATCCAAGGGCTCAACTCGCGGGGGAGGTGTTTAGTATAGGTGAAGACTTTGGACTCCTTAGACCTCACCTTGGGTATGCCTGCCACCACTTGCTGGGGCCTGATTCATATCTCCATGTATCAGGCTGTACAAGCTTGGCAACAGACTAAATGCTCACTCGCCTCTGAGTGTTACACTCTGTGCGCCTCTTCTGACACCAATAGCTTCGAGCCCATGCTCAACCCCTGACCTGAAACAGGTCCATAAAGCAGCACCAAGGGGAAGCCTTCCCCTGCTTCCTGGGGCAAGGAGGAGAAACTTCCCATCTCGACTCCTTGCCTCAGGAGCCCAACGTTCTGTTCCCAGATAAAAAGTAGCTCTACTGTTCGACCTTGTGCTGAGGCTTAGTCTCTTAATCATCGGTGCCTTCCAAAGGACCTCTATCTTTTAGATATGGTAATGCTACACCCTGGGGGGTGTAGCATTACCCCCCAGGGTAATGCTACACATCCCTGGATGGGCCCAGACCACTTTGATAAGTCATGGTCTGGGCCCATCCATCGATAGCAGATACAGTATACATCTATGATGGACATGTGAAAGTTGCAGATGTAGGCCTTAAACTGTCTGTGATGCATAATAGTTTTAATTTGAAACATTAAAAATAACAGAAGAGTTTTTTTGTCTGATCATTCATGTTTTCTTAAAACGCTACACATCTTACAAATTCTGCCATGGGTATGTAAACTTATGAGCACAACTGTACCTATGCAGTAGCTTGGAAGATAGACTAAGGAGATCACAAGCAGCAATTGTACACAGGAACTCCTGTGCATGCTCAAGAAAAAAAGTTTTACTGAGCGTTGACAGATGCGTTCATGTTGGTGCCGTCAGATGACTTCACCCACATATAATGGCTAATTCATGCCAACTTGTCGATAGAGAAAAACCTTGCTAGCCCAAGAACTGGAGGGGACGCTCAGCTCAACTCTTATTGGCTAGAATGGGCCACCAAAATAGCAGTAACCATTCTCTCCCTCCCTCCTTGGGCCTGAACATACTACCTTGGAAAAATTTACTTTAGTATTTTTAAGATTTGCTGCAAGGATTTTTCTTCCATAAGGCTCAATCACCGAACAATTAATGTATTAGTCTTGAGAAACCCTGTTGGTCTCTGATATTCTTATCAGTTGAACCTCTTAAGTAAGCTTCATGTTATGTGACTCATATCATGTAATAGTTTTATCTTCGCCCCCCCGCCCCCTCCCTGACTTCCAGTCCTCTTCACTGGCAAGGAACTAATACGAAGGTTCTCATAGTAAGGTGAAGGTCTACACTAGACAACATGATTTACAACAGGGGTTCTTAACCTTTTTGTTTCTGAAGCTTCCCTCCCCTTGAAAAGGTTCCTCAAACCTTCCTTCTACCCCAAAAACCCAATTTACTACACTTATCCTCTCCTGGATTTTTCTTCTCTCAGCATTTACTCATTTTTTCTTTTGGCTTCTGGATTTAAGGGTCATTTGCTTACTTGGTATTCAGCAATTAGCTATGTTGCCTTAAAGCTTGTTTAGCAACGCACTGTTTTGTGCTGTTGTCAAGATAAGGGGGGAAGCAGAAAACTTACAGGCCAATGCAATAAAACCTGTGGGAGAGCTGGCGCTTTGAGGTGAGCGCCCGATCTCCTGGGTGTGTGATTTTGTATTTAAATTAGGGCCCGCGCTAATAAGGAGGTGCTAGGGACAACAGCACGTCCCTAGGGCCTCCTCATTAGCAGAAGTGGCGGGTGTCAGTGGGTCCGACAACAGACGCTTAATTTTACCAGCAGTTTTCAAACCCACTGACAGCCACGGGTTCGGAAAATGGACACTGGTAAAATTAAGCGTCCGTTTTCGAACCCACCAACTGGCGGGCAGATTTCTTTTTTTTTTTTTTAAGCTCGGGAGCGCTGGATACACCGTCTCCCCCCAGCGTTGGTGAAATGACACCAGGGCAAGAGCCGGGGGAAACCCGAGAGAGACTGCCATCGTATCAGTGGAACTTCAGAGAGCAAGGGGAGAGGACGCTTTGAGTGTGGAGAAGGAATCTGGTTGGCAGGCAATGTTGGAGACGCCTGCCTCTGGGGCCTTCGGAATACTTCCCCTAATACCTATTGAGGCTGGTATGCTGGTTTCGAAGGACACTGATCGGGAAAATCGGCATGAATCGGGGGCAAACCCTAGAGCACAGGTCAGTGAGACTGTAATTATCAAACCTCCAATAATTACTTTGGAAACATTATGGAACCTAATTGTCAGATTGGATTCCTTGATATCTTCACTGACTCAAGCAGTGACAGAAACAAATAATACTTTAAAATTAAATACTGAATCTTTAAAGAGGCAAGAAGGGAAAACAGAGAGCTTGGACAATAGTCTTACTCAAGTCAAAAAAATTCAATTTCAACAAATACAGGTTGAGCGAGAAACCATAAGAAAGATGGAATATATTGAAAATAATATACGGGCACTAAACTTGAGAATATTAAATTTCCCTATCATTAAGCAGATTAATTCTGTTGAATTGTTTAAGAATTATATATCACAAGTTTTGAAGATGCCATCAGGATGCATGCCAGTGATAATTAAAGCTTACTATATCCCTCAGAAGAAAGAACAAATGCAACCCGAAGGAACTGAGAGAGAGGATTTACCACCATTAGATACATCAATGAATATATCGGAATTTCTCCAAAGTTCTCAGGATTTTGAGATCAAACAAAGAGGGACTCATAGTGAACTTTGCTTTTTCAACAGATAAAGAAAATATATTAAGGTTTTTCTTTAGGTCTAGATCTTTAACCTTTTATGGTCAGAAAGTCTGGATTTTTCCAGATTTAGCCAGAAACATTAAGTTGCGCAGGAAAAAATTCCTTGCCTTTAGACAAGATGTAATTGATAAGGGGGGGGGGGGGCAGTTTCTGCTTAAATATCCATGCAGATGCATAGTCAAATATAATAAGGAAAATTATATATTCACAGACCCGGAGCAACTTAAAGGGCTCTTAGGTTTGTAATTTGAGCATCCGACATTATGTATTAAGTTGGGGTAGTTCAATGTGATATATTGTGGAAAATTACTTTTTGAACACTCAGTTTCGGAGTCTCTCCCAAATTTCCTTGTGTTAAATTTGGTGGCTGCATTTTTTCTCTTGATATATATTAATGTTTTCTTTACATGAACAATTGCTGTATATACCAAAATTGCCAGAACAAGAAATCTCTTGTTAATTATGTTCAAATCTAATAAAAATAAAATAAAAAAACAAAAAAAAAACTTGATTGAACTGGTTCAACTAATTTCCAAACTAGAGGCCGCCAGTGCACTCAACCAATTAATGCCGACACCGGATAACTGTGGGTGTCTTGAGCGAGGGGTAGGCCACGGCTTACCCGTATTTCCTTAGTCTTGAGGTTCGCTATCAGAGGTTCTCCTTTTCTGGGGGCAGCTGTGGGCAGGATGCTGAGTCCATCTGTCTACACTAAGGAAAACGAAATTATCAGGTAAGCAATTTCTCCATTTCCTAGCGTGTAGCCAGATGGACTCAGGACCAGTGGGATGTACAAAAGCTACTCCCGGACAGGGCAGGAGGCTGCTTGTGGCCCACTTAGTACTGCCCTTGCGAAGGCTGCATCTTCTCAGGCTTGAACATCCAGGCGGTAGAACCTGGAGAAGGTGTGTATGGAGAACCACGATGCCACCAGACAGATCTCGGCAGGTGACAGCAGCTTGGTTTCTGCCCAAGAAACTGCCTGTGCCCTCGTAGAATGAGCCTCAGTCTGTAGTGGTAAGGGCTTTCCTGCCTCTATGTAAGCTGCCTTATTTCCTTGATCCAGCGGGCTATGGTCGCCCACGAGGCTGCTTCTCCTTGTTTCTTCCCGCTGTGAAGGACGAACAAGCGATCCGTTTTGCGCACCGGTTCCGATCTTTCCAGGTACCGCACTAGGAGTCTGCCGACATTTAGATGGCAAAGAAGGCATGAGTCTTCTGAGTCCTTATGCTCATCCGGAGATGGTAGTGAGATGTTTGGGTTCAAGTGAAACTCGAAATTCACTTTCGGTAGGAAGGACGGTGTGTAGCTGTATGGTTCCAGGCGTGAACCTAAGGAACGGTTCCCAAAAGGATAGTACCTGTAGTTCGGAGATGCGATGAGCTGAACATATTGCCACCAGGAATACAGTCTTCAAAGTTTAGAGGTGTAGTGACAAACTGTGTTTTGGTCTGAAGGAAGGCCCAGCTAGGAAGTCTAATACTAGATTGAGATTCCATAGAGGCACCGGCCACTTTAGGGGTGGTTGGAGTTGTTTAACCTCTTTCAGGAAGCGGGACAAGTCCAGATGGGTTGATAGCCAGATACCGTCCACTTCAGCTCTGAAGCAGGACAGTGCGGCTACTTGGACCTTGAGGGTTGACAACATCCTTCTTCATACTGTCCTGTAGGATCTCCAGAATCATGGGAATCTTGGTTGTCCGTGGGAGTATCCCGCGGTCCTCGCACGAGGCTTCGAATACTCTCCAGATCTGTATGTGTGATAGGGATGTGGAGAACTTGTGCGCTCGGAGCAGGGTGTCAATCATGGCCTTTGAGTAATCGCGCTTCAGGTGAGTCCTCTCAAGGGCCAGACCATAAGAGAGATGGATCTTTGTGGAGAATCGTGCGGAGGTAGGCACAGAGAGTTCCCCACAAGGAGTCTTTGCATGTCTGCGTATATTGGTCGTCTTGGCCAATCCGGGGCCACTAGCAGAACTAATCCCCTGAAATGTTCTATCTTGTGGATGACCTTGCCCAGTAGCGGCCAAGGCGGGGAAGGCGTACAGTAGGTCTTTATCTGGCCAAGTCTGTACGAGAGACTCGTTCCCTTGGGAGTGTGGCTCTCGCCTGCGGCTGAAGAACCTGGGGACTTGGGCACTGAGACGGGTGGCCAGTAGATCCATGGCTGGGAGGCCCAAGCGATTTACTATCAGTTGGAAGGCTGTGGTCGGCAGCGTCCATTCTCCTGGGTCTAGGCTCTCTCTGTTGAGGAAGTCTGATGAGACGTTGTCTTTTCTTGAGATGTGGGAGGCTGAGATCTCTTGTAGGTTTATCTCGGCCCATGCCATGAGAGGGTCTATCTCCAGAGACACTTGCTGGCTCCTGGTTCCCTCCTTGGCGGTTGATGTAAGCAACCATTGTAGCATTGTCTGACATTACTCGAATTGCTTTGCCTCAGAGTCTGTGGCTGAATCACAGGCATGCTAGTCTGACTGCTCGAGCTTCCAGGCAGTTTATGTTAAATTCCGTCTCTTCCTTGTTCCATTGTACCTGGGCTGTCAAATTCCTGACAGTAGGCTCCCCACCCTCGCAGGTTCGCATCCGTGGTGAGAGACTTACTCTTCTGCTTAGGTGGTCTTCCTGTAGCCACCACTGGAGCTGAGAACGTACCTCTGCTGGTAGTTGGAGGCGAATTGAGTAATCCTGGGACAGTGGATTCCATTGTGACAGTAAGGAGCCCTGGAGCAGTCGCATATGGGCCCTTGCCGAGGGGACTACCTCCAGGGTTGATGCCATGAGGCAGAGGACTTGAAGATAGTCCCATATCTTGGGGCGTGCATTGGTCATCGATCGTCGTAATTGTTCCATCAGTTTCCTTCTCCTCGGGGGAGGGAGGAAGTCTTTGTTCTGTTTGGTGTCGAAACGGGCCCCCAGGTACTCTAGAGATTGAGAGTGCTGTAGACTGCTCGTGCCCATGTTCACAACCCAACAGAGTTCCTGTAGAAGGTTCTTGACTCTGCTAGTCACCTGCCGCCTCTCTTCCGAAGACTTTGCCCTGATCAGCCAGTCACCCAGGTAAGGGTGTACCAAGATTTATTTTATTTATTTATTTTTTATTTTTATATACCGATCCCTTCCTTTCTCAATGTTGCCACCATGACGACCATAATTTTGGAAAATGTTCTGGGGGCGGTTGCTAGGCTGAAAGGTAGTTCTCAGAACTGGTAGTGGTTACCCAGTATCGCAAAGCGTAGAAAATGCTGGTGGGTCCTGATGGACTGGAATGTGAAGGTAGGCTTCGGAGAGGTCCAGGGAGGTTAGAAACTCTCCTGGCAGCACTGCCTTTATGATGGATCGAAGAGTTTCCATGCGGAAGTGTAGTATCCGCAGATGCCGGTTGACGTTCTTGAGATCCAAGATGGGCCGGAATGATCCTTCCTTCTTGGGAACGATAAAATAGATGGTCCCCACACCCGTATTTTGTTGGGGTGTGGGGACTGGAGTTATTGCCTTCAGGCTGAGTAGTCTTGATAGAGTGGTTTCCACTGCCAGTCTCTTGGTGTGGGAGTGGCAGGGTGACATCATAAATTTGTCTCGAGGGATGCTGCGGAACTCCAGAGAGTAACCTTCTTGAATGATGTTTAGTACCCATTTGTCTGACGTTATCGCGACCCATCTTTGGTAGAAGAGGGCGAGTCGACCCCCCTATCTCCTCTTCCTGTGGATGGGTCAGCCCATTCTCATTATGGAGCACGACTGGAGCCTGCCCCTGTGCTTGCTCCTCTCTTGGTCTGACTGTTCCGAAAGGGCTGGGACCTTCCAGAGGGATGAAGTGCCTGGAACTGCGAGTTCCTGTAGGACAGTGGTTCTCAACCCTGTCCTGGGGACCCCCCCCCAGCCAGTCGGGTTTTCATGATATCCACAATGAATATGCATGAGAGAAAATTTGCATGTTATGGAGGCAGTGTATGCAAATTTTCTCTCATGCACATTCATTGTGGATATCATGAAAACCCGACTGGCTGGGGGGGTCCTCAGGACAGGGTTGAGAACCACTGCTGTAGGATCTAAAGCACTGCAAGCCTCTGCCCTTGGTTCTTCTGGGGGAGGGGCACTGAGATCTTTTACTCCTATCTTCCAGTAGCCGAGGCACTGGGGATTCGCCCCATTTGCTGGCTAACTTTTCCAATTCGTTTACGAACAAGAGAGATTCTTTAAAGGGCATTCTTGTGAGATTCGCTTTAGATGTCACATCCACAGACCAATTCTGTAGCCATAGTTGTCTTCTGGCTGCCACTACCTTCTGGCCTTCTTGGGCGCCAATGCAATTGTCTCTATGTGATTGTGCGTGTGTAGTTGTAAACACGGCTGTGCGTGAAGTTATGTGCACGGATGTGCTCAGTTGTGCGCACGTCTGTATTGCACGCGCACAAGTTAGGCACATCGGCCACCCAGCCTGCCCAGCGCATACCGCCAGTCAAGGGAAGATGGCACAGATGACCCCCGGCGTAAGATGGTGCCCCCCCGAGGGTCTCCACGTGTATGGATCCTTGCACCAGATCAGGGCCTAGCCCAAACAAGGCTGCTCAACCCAATCGGTGCTCCCTTTTATACCTTGCCGGAAGGAGAAATCGGTACGGCAATCCGAGCTCTGAAGACCGGAGACCTGAATTTAAAGATTTTGCTTACCTGGTCTTGGCGCGTACCGATCATGTGCCGGACAGTCTCCAGCTGCGGGGGAGAGGGAATTACCTTCACCGGCATGCTCAGTTCTGCACACGCTGCCTTTCAGCCACACTGGGGGTTAACTCCATGCCGTAAAACCAGTTACCGGACCAAGGCCCCCTTCTGAGGTATATCTGAGATCACCTCAGGAATTCTCGACTGGGGGGGGACACGACCCTTAGGTATCATCGCAGGAGAGCGGGGCTCAATCTTGTTTAAGGTAAATTTTGTTTCCTCTTTGCTGTAATTCTTAACACCATTCCAGTGTGTGGGATAGCGTCCACATCCGCTAGGAGACAGAGAGATACTGAAGAGCTGAGGTTACTGCAGGGGTATATCTAGAGTGACGTCAGCTTTGAAATCTGACTATCTCCCATCTACTAGCAGAAGAGCACAATACCCACTGGTCCTGAGTCCATCTGGCTACACGCTAGGAAATGCGGACGTAATCGTTTAGCTTTCTTCTGTGCGGATTCCACCACAACAAATTGATGAGGCAGTTGTGATTTCTGAAAGCCTGGGGCATGTTGTACTAGGTATGCATGCCATAATCCCGTGGCCACAGGGATTATGGCATGCTGGGCATGCTCAGTGTGCAAGTCAAAGTTCTAGGAACTTTGACAAAAGTATTCCGTGACAGGGCTCCGTCTGATGATGTCACCCATATGTGAAGACTACCAACCTGCTTGTCCTGGGAGAAAATCTTTATCATTCTTTTACAAAAAGATAAAAACAAAACAAAAAAAACCAGACAAAATGTAAAACATACATTTCAGGTGCTGACATCATTTAAGCATCATCCGTGACATTTGTCAATCTAATCTTACATAGAAACATAGAAATGACGGCAGATGAAGACCAAACGGCCCATCCAGCCTGCCCAGCAAGTTTCGCACTTTTTTTTTCTCATACTTATCTGTTACTCTTGGCTCTTAGTAACCTTTTGGTTCTATTTCTCTTCCACCCCCACCATTAATGTAGAGAGCAGTGTTGGCGCTGCATCTAAGTGAAATATCTAGCTTAATTAGTTAGGGGTAGTAACTGCCGCAATAAGCAAGCTACACCCATGCTTATTTGTTTACCCAGACTATGTAATTCAGTCCTTGTTGGTTGTCTGTATATAGCTTCCCTTTTCTTCATTCCCCCTGCCGTTGAAGCAGAGAGCTATGCTGGATATGCGTGAAGTATCAGTCTTTCTCCCCTGCCGTTGAAGTAGACAGCTATGCTGGATATGCATTGAAAGTGAAGTATCAGGCTTATTTGGTTTGGGGTAGTAACTGCCGTAAAAAGTAAGCTACTCCCCGCTTTTTTGTGAATGCAAATCTTTTTTTCCCCACATTCATTCACGTCCTCTAGACTTTATGGATCCACAGTGTTTATCCCATGCCCCTTTGAAGTCTTTCACACTTCTGGTCTTCACCACTTTCTCCGGAAGGGCATTCCAGGCATCCACCACCCTCTCCATGAAGAAATACTTCCTGACATTGGTTCTGAGTCTTCCTCTCTGGAGCTTCAAATCGTGACCCCTGGTTCTGCTGATTTATTTCCCCGATGGAAAAGGTTTGTCGTTGTCTTTGGATCATTAAAACCTTTCAAGTATCTGAAAGTCTGTATCAGTAGTTACCAGTCTCTTCTCTGTTCCCACTCTTGTGAAGCAGGACCACCACCGCTCTTCTCCAATCACTTGGCACTACTCCCGTTTCTAGGGATCTATTGAACAGGTCACACAGCAGACCCGCCAGCACATCTCTGAGCTCCCTCAGCATCCTGGGATGAACCTCATCAGGCCCCATGGCTTTGTCCACTTTCGGCTTCTCCAGCTCTTCCCATACATTTTCTACTGTAAATGGAGTTACATCTACTCCACTCCCCTCCAGTTTCTTGTTAACTAGGGACGGTCCTTCTCCAGGGTCCTCCTTAGTGAACTATTAACTATTGTAAGACTCACAACCGCGGCTGGCTACTTATACTTTCAGATGCTAAAACAACTCAGTTGAAATAGAATTACGGAAGCTCCAATCAGAATAATTTTTAGTGGTCAAACACAATCCAAAGGGAATAAATATTCATTCACAAAAATAAATGCCATTCAATGTTCAAGTTTAAACCTATAGGTTCTAAAACTTTTCATTTTAAAATCCCTCTTTGTTCTCATTGGCTTAATTCCAAGTCCTGATCACCTCCTCTTTCATTCTTAACCACATATTCAATGACCAAAAAGCAACAATCTTCAAAACTATGAGAATTCTCCAAACAATGAGTAAGAATGGGAGTTTACTGTTTAACAAATCTATTTATTTAAAATAACTTGTGATCAAAATAAATGTAAACATCTTATTTTTCCTACTTACAATTTCAAATATGAACAAAAGATTTACCAAAAAAACTGAAGTACAAACTGTAAAGAGGTGTAAAATGAACTCTTCTTCCTAAGATGTTGAATAACCTGTTGAATTACTCCACAAGCTTTACAATGTCCATATCTGTAATGCCTCAAAACCATTTGTCAATTATCAAGGAGAAATATGGAAAAGAGGATTCACAACCACCAACAAGGACTAAACTACATAGTCGGGGTAAATAAATAAGCGTGGGGGTAGCTTGCTTATTGCAGCGGTTACTACCCTAAACCAATTAAGCCTGATACTTCACTTTGAATTCATATACAGCATTGCTCTCTGCTTCAACGGCAGGGGGAAATGTGGAAAACAACATCCAACAAGGCATTGATCTGTGAAGTCTGGGTAAACAAGCATCAGGGTAACTTGCTTGATGCAGCGGTTACTACCCTTAACCATTAAGCCTTATGATTCACCTCTGATGCAACTCCAACATTGCTCTCTGCATCAATGGGCAGGGGATGGCAGGAAATTCGAATCAGTTACCAACAAGGGTCCTGAACTTGGGGGGTCGGTGAAACATAAGTATGGGAAAATAAGTGTGGAAGCTTGCTGGGCAGAGTGGGTGGGCCGTTTGGTCTTTTTCTGTCATTTCTATGTTTCTATTTAAATGGCCATGACGAAAAATGAGGCTTAAAAATTCTTCGTATTTGCATATAAGCCATATGTAAGCCAAAATTCGCAAAACAAAAATGCAAATTCAATAGTGATCAGTTCCTTATGTAATGCCACTAATTTTTGAGGGAAACTGATGAATATGGTAACAAGATAAGAACATAAGAAATTGCCATGCTGGGTCAGACCAAGAGTCATCAAGCCCAGCATCCTGTTTCCAACAGAGGCCAAAACCAGGCCACAAGAACCTGGCAATTACCCAAACACTAAGAAGAATCCATGCTACTGATGCAATTAATAGCAGTGGCTATTCCCTAAGTATAATTGATTAATAGCCATTAATGGACTTCTCCTCCAAGAACTTATCCAAACCTTTTTTGAACCCAGCTACACTAACTGCATTAACCACCTCCTCTGGCAACAAATTCCAGAGCTTTATTGTGCGTTGAGTGAAAAAGAATTTTCTCCCATTAGTCTTAAATGTGTTACTTGCTAACTTCATGGAATGCCCCCTAGTCCTATTATTTGAAAGTGTAAATAACTGAGTCACATCTACTCGTTCAAGACCTCTCATGATCTTAAAGACCTCTATCATATTCCCCCTCAGCCGTCTCTTCTCCAAGCTGAACAGCCCCAACCTCTTCAGTCTTTCCTCATAGGGGAGCTGATCCATCCCCTTTATCATTTTGGTTGCCCTTCTCTGTACCTTCTCCATCGCAACTATATCTTTTTTGAGATGCGGTGACCAGAATTGTACACAGTATTCAAGGTGCGGTCTCCCCATGGAGCGATACAGAGGCATTATGACATTTTCCGTTCTATTAACCATTCCCTTCCTAATAATTCCTAACATTCTATTTGCTTTTTTGACTGCTGCAGCACACTGAGCCGACGATTTTAAAGTATTATCCACTATGATGCCTAGATCTTTTTCCTGAGTGGTAGCTCCTAATATGGAACCTAGCATCGTGTAACTACAGCAAGGGTTATTTTTCCCTATAAGCAACACCTTACACTTGTCCACATTAAATTTCATCTGCCATTTGGATGCCCAATCTTCCAGTCTTGCAAGGTCCTCCTGTAATGTATCACAGTCTGCTTGTGATTTAACTACTCTGAATAATTTTGTATCATCCGTAAATCTGATAACCTCACTCGTCGTATTCCTTTCCAGATCATTTATATATATATATATATATATATATATATATATATATATAGAAAAGCACCGGTCCAAGTACAGATCCCTGTTCTTGTGGCCTGGTTTTGGCCTCTGTTGATTGCTTAGAAATAGAAGACAAAGGGATTCTCTAGATGAAAATACGGCTCTTTTATAGGCTTTTCTGATGACATTCTGAGGATAAGCTTACTCCAACAGATCTTAGCATCTGAAAGTTTATATAAAATAGCCAGCTGCTATGGGTCTTGCATTAGTTAACAAGCAGGCCAATACAGTACAGTGCACCCCGCCGGCAAAATTGAGTGTCCAGTTTTCGACCCGACAACCGCGAGCCGAATTAAATTTTTTTTTTTTTTTTTACTTTTTTTACTCTTTGGGACCTCAGACTTAATATCGCCATGATATTAAGTCTGATTCCGTAAAAGTCGGATTCCGTAAAACCTTAAGCACGGAAGCCCTCCTCATCTCTATGACTGACCACATCATCCTAGGCTTAGACAAAGGACAATCCTTTCTTCTGATCCTACTCGACCTTTCGTCTGCATTTGACACGGTCAATCACTCTCTTCTCATCAACCAACTAACAGCCATAGGTATCTCTAGCACTGCCCTATCTTGGTTTAGAACCTTCCTCAGCAACAGAGGATATAAAGTTAAGATTCATAATAAAGAATCCTCTCTTCACCCCGCATCAGTAGGAGTCCCTCAGGGCTCATCCCTGTCTCCTACCTTGTTTAACATTTATCTGTTACCCTTATGTGAACTTCTCACTGACCTCAATCTCAAACACTTCCTCTACGCTGACGATATTCAGGTCCTGATCCCCATCAAGGAGTCACTCGCAAAAACACTGTCTCACTGGGAAAACTGCCTACAAAATATCAAACAGCTTCTCACAAGTCTCAACCTGATACTAAATTCATCAAAAACGGAACTTCTTATCATCACACCAGAAAACAGCCCCCTCACACACAC
Source organism: Rhinatrema bivittatum (assembly GCF_901001135.1). Taxonomy (NCBI): domain Eukaryota; kingdom Metazoa; phylum Chordata; class Amphibia; order Gymnophiona; family Rhinatrematidae; genus Rhinatrema; species Rhinatrema bivittatum. The sequence goes on from NC_042618.1 coordinate 229,919,160, forward strand.
TCATCCAACCTTCCCAAACACTACACAAGTGAGAGACCTAGGAGTTCTAATTGACAATCACCTAAACCTGAAAGCCAACATCAACAAAACCACCAGAGACTGCTTTTATAAGCTCCAAGTGCTGAAAAGAATACGACCTCTCTTCCACACACATGACTTTAGAACGATTCTACAATCAATCATTTTCGCAAAGCTGGACTATTGTAACACCATCATGCTTGGTCTCCCTTTATCACACACCAAACCATTGCAAATGGTCCAAAATGCCTCAGCCCGTATACTCACTAACACCAGGAGAAGAGAACACATAACCCCTATCCTGATGGGCCTCCACTGGCTGCCTATCCACTTCAGAATAATCTACAAGGCCATTCTCACCATTTTCAAAAACATCCATCAATTAGCCCCAATCGATCTCCATATCCCCCTCAGATTACACTACTCAACAAGACCGACAAGAGATGCTTACAAAGGATCACTTCAAGTACCTCCAGCCAAATCTACCAGACACATCACGCATAGAGATCGGGCCTTCTCCACAGCTGGTCCAACTTTATGGAACTCCATTCCCCCGGATCTTAGAATGGAACCCAGCATCTCAACATTCAAGAAAAGACTCAAGACGTGGCTGTTCACGCAGGCCTTTCCTAACTCCAACATTACTTAACTCCCTTCAATCAACATACTTCGCTAGTAATAGCATTAATAGTCACCTCTTATAATGTTTTTGTATATATATATATATCTGATCTTCATTTTCCTTCTTACCCCAAGTTATTGATTCCCTGTTACATGTAACTGCTTTTCTGCACTATTGTTCAAATTGTAAAGTTTATTTTAATTGCACCCGTTTCTTGTGAACCAGCATGATGGGACTACCGTCTTGAATGTTGGTATATAAAAAACTTAAATAAAATAAATAAATAAATAAATATTAAGTCAGAAGGTGCACAGAAAAGCAGTTTTTACTGCTTTTCTGTGCACTTTCCTGGTGCCGGAAGAAATTAGCGCCGACCTTTGGGTCGGCGCTAATTTCTGAAAGTAAAATGTACGGCTTTGGCTGCACATTTTTCTTTCTGAATCGCGCGCGCATACCTAATAGGGTCATCAACATGCATTTGCATGTTGAGGGCGCTATTAGGTGCCGCGGGTTGGATGCGCGTTTTCCTCCCCTTACAGAATAAGGGGTAAGGGAAAATGCGCGTCCAACTGCAGGCTAACAGCGCGCTCTGTCGGAGCGCACTGTACTGTATCGGCCTGAAAGTTTGGTTCCTGATGCAATCATTTGTGGTGAAATGTTGGGTCATGCTGGATCTATGTTATTATACAAAGACTCATGATTTAGAATTTGGATTTAACATAAAATGTTTTGCAATTAAGTTTTCTAAACATGATCTCTAAACTGTAAGGCTTTTTTTTTTTTTAGATGATTATTCTCTAGCTGAGTAAGAGAATTGTTCTTACAAGCTTATGACATTTTTCCTTCTTTTTGCAAAATTCATTTTTCAAGTGAAATAATTTTCTCTGGAGTGCTTTGCTTGTTTGTTACCGTTTAAACATTCCCTTTTTCCTCTGTTTGTTGTGACATTTCCTTTGGTATTTCTTCCTCCGCATTAATTTCTGCCCTTTTTTTTTTTTTTTAAGAATTACCTTGATCACTGTCTATCTCCTTCATCCCATTGCCAATATCTTGCGTGTTCCTGAAATCTGTGCCATTTTCCATGGCTTGCTCTGCAGGCTGGGTACTCATAGAAGCCACGTGAGCCAGTTGCGGGAAGGGTCCCGGTAAATGTGGTGGAGGTGGCTGTCGGGGATGGTAAGGCATACCCGGTGGGCAGACGCGTGATGACAGCTGCTGCATAGCGATCATCTCAGGACTGTCCAGCATGGACTCTCCCTGTCCTCTCAGCGACTGGGAGCCCAAAAATGGAGGATGTGCCATTCTGTGAGAACTGGGTTTTCCACGTGACTGGAGATAATCTGAAGGGGGAGCTGCATGAGGTAGGAAGCTTGGTTGGTCAGTCCACTGGTTAGGAGGCACTGGGGGTCTTATAATCCGGGGATCCATCATAGCTTTAAAAGAACGTGGCTGAAGCCCTGGACTGGGACCCATTACACTCTTTTCGGATGGTCCCATTAAGGTTCCATCTGCAGTTCCAGGGCCCCCATTCCAAACTGAAGGAGCCCTGTTCATATATTTGTAGGGTCTGTACATCTGATCTGCTTGTGCCTCAGAACTCTCTGGGACAAGGGGTCTCATTGGAGGACCTTCATGCCGTGGAGGAATGAAGTCCTGTGGGAACTGTGCTGGTGGATACATGCTGCCCTCTGGGCTGGGACCACACATCAGCCTAGGTGGCATGGGGCCTGAACATGGTCCTAGTGGTCCTATACGTGTTGGACCTGCATATGTTGGCTTCTCTTCCAGTGTAGTAACTTGTCGTCCTCTGTGTTCGTTCTGTCTGGCTGGAGGCTGTGGAGGAGAAAGAAGAAGAAATTACTATTGAGGTATTGCCTTTTTTATGCTTCCAACATAATGGAAATGGTAAAAAGAATTATGTAAAGGGGTGTATGTCAGCGTTTGAGGGTAAAATAACTCTCCAAATAAGGGATGGGAAGTCACCAAAATTTGGCTCGCTGGTTGAGTTAAAAACAATCAGGAACACAGGATTGGTATTTTTGGAGAGTGAATCTTCCCAAAAATCCCCATTGCTTTACTATGGAAAGAGTTCAGAAGCTGCACAACATTGGCGATCCCTCCATTTTAAAAGCCCTCCCCAGCAGCTCAGGCCATAGCAAGAAAGGCAGAAACAGCTGAAAAGGATGGATGCATCCTCCTCACAATACAACCCTACCACCTTCATTCTGCCCAAACAGATCTGACCCCCACCATTTGAAATTTATCATCATACATGTGTCTGTAAGCCCGTTTTTTCTTGCTTGCTTTCTAAAATTTGAATTTACAACAAAATGTTTTGGGATAAAGCTCCAGTTTTGCTCTGGACCAAGCTGATGGTGGAGCAGAGGACCCTATGGAATGGAATACGTGCTAAGATTCTGCAGCCTCCCATGATCACCACAATCCTAAGGTCACACACACACATTTCAATGCTGCTTTCTAACAGTTATGTAGAAGGTGGTGATGGGACTTTAACATTACAGAAGTCCTTAGTCTTAAGACACAATTGTTTCCTGAAAACTGTCTTAAGACACAATGTGGTATGTTGAAATAGATAGTCCCATAAGAACAATGCTTTAAATAGGAGATTGGTTCCAGTACCATGGCCCAATACCCTATTTTCCTAAAAATAGCCTGGAATTTAGTAATATATAGTTATGTAAAAGGCAGAGACATTTTAAAGGATTACTTTTTGTTTATCTGAAGATAAAAGTGCTAAGGAATACCTACAGGACATTGCACTGACATTGTTTTGAAGAGAGAAGTCCCTGGCATGCCTCCTATTAATGGAGAAATTACTTACCTGATAATTTCATTTTCTTTAGTGTAGACAGATGGACACAGGACCAATGGGTATAGTGTACTCCTGATAGCAATTGGAGATGGATCAGATTTCAGTCTGATGTCAGTCCTAGTACATATACCCTGCAGGAAGTGCAGCTCTTCAGTATTCTCCTCGAAAAGCAATTGTGGATATATGAATGACTGAATAATTTGAATAACTTTGTTAACTTGATTAATTTGAACTGGTCGAATTGGTTATAGCTGGAGACCGCCAGTGCCCGCAACCGAGAAACGTCGACACCCGATATGATGGGTGTCCTAGTTGAAGGAAAGCATGGCTTACCCGTGAATCACTCGCTCTCGGGGATGTCGCCTGGGAATTCCATGAATGATTGCAGCCGTGGGTGGGATGCTGAGACCATCTGTCTACACTAAGGAAAACAAAATTATCAGGCAAGTAATTTCTTCATTTCCTAGTGTGTAACAGATGGACTCAGGACCAATAAGATGTATAAAAGCTACTCCCAAACCGGGTGGGAGGTTGCCCGTGGCCCACTTAGTACTGCCCTTGCAAATGCTGTCTCCTCTTGAGCCTGAACATCCAGGCGGTAAAACCTGGAGGTGGTGTGGATGGAGGACCATGTCGCCGCCCGACAGATCTCGGTGGGTGACAGCATCTTGGTTTCCATCCAGGACACTGCCTGGGCTCTAGTGGAATGGGCCTTGACTTGTAAAGGCCGTGGCTTGCCTGCTTCTACATAGGTCGCCTTGATGACTTCTTTGATCCAGCGGACTATGGTTGCTTGTGAGGCCGCTTCCCTTGCTGCTTCCTGCTGTGAAGGATGAATACATGGTCCGCCTTTCGTACGGATTCCGACCTTTCCAGGTATCGGACTAGGAGTCTGCCGACATTGAGGTGGCGTAGACTGTGAGACTCTTCCAAATTCTTATGCTCATCTGGCGATGGTAGCGAGATGGTTTGGTTGAGATAAAAGTGAGAAACCACTTTGGGGAGGAAGGACAGAACTGTGCGTAACTGGATGGTTCCCGGGGTGAGTCTGAGGAATGGCTCCCGCCAGGACAGTGCTTGTAGCTCGGAGATATGACGGGCCGAACAGACTGCCACCAGGAAGGCTGTATTCAATGTTAATAGTCGGAGAGACAGGCCGCGAAGAAGTCTGAAGGAGGCTCCTGCTAAGAAATCTAGGACCAGGTTGAGGTTCCAAAGAGGCACTGGCCACTTTAGGGGTAGTCGGATCTGCTTGACTCCTTTCAAAAAGCGGGAGACATCCGGGTGAGAGGCTAGGCTGCCGCTCTTGGTTCCGTAGTATGACAATGTGGCCACCTGTACCTTGATGGAGTTGAGAGACAATCCCTTCTGTAGTCCGTTGTGCAGGAATTCCAAAATCGCAGGAATTTTGACTGAGCGTGGAATGATGTCGTGGTCCTCACACCAGGCTTCGAATACCCTCCAAATCCTTATGTATGTTAGGGATGTGGAGAACTTGCGTGCTCGGAGCAGGGTGTCAATTACTGCCCCCCGAGTATCCGCTCTTCCACAGGCGAGACCACTCAATGGCCAGGCCGTAAGAGAATTGAGCTGGATCCTCATGGACGATCAGCCCTTGTTGAAGCAGGTCCCTGTGTCAGCCGCCTTCGCATGTCTGCGTACCACGGTCTTCTTGGCCAGTCCGGGGCCACTAAAAGTACTGGTCCCTTGTGGTATTCTATCTTATGGATGATTGCGCCCAATAGGGGCCACGGTGGGAAGGCGTATAATAAAGTTTCCTGTAGCCAGGTCTGTACCAGGGCATCGATTCCTTGGGACTGAGGTTCCCGCCTGCGGCTGAAGAAGCTGGGCACTTGGGCGTTGGACCGGTTTACCAGGAGGTCCATGGTTGGTGTTCCCCAATGGTTTACTATCAATTGGAATCCTGTGGTCAACAGCCTCCATTCTCCTGGGTCTAGACTTTCTCTGCTGAGGTAATCCGCAGCAACGTTGTCTTTCCCTGCGATGTGGACGGCCGAGATCTCTTGAAGGTTCGCTTCCGCCCATAACATTAGGGGGTCTATTTCCAGAGACACCTGTTGGCTTCTGGTTCCTCCCTGACAGTTGATGTAGGCCACTGTTGTTGCGACCGTCTCTGCCCATCTCCACTCCGCCCACCTTACCTCTTTTGCGACTCAAACTTTGGTTGATGGAAGTTTGGCTGCCGCGGCGTAATCTTGCCGACCTCCTCCGGCGTTCCCAGACCGACTAGACGCTGCCTTCCGCCATGTTCTCCTGAAGCCTAAGGGCGCGCGCACGCGGCCCCGACTCAAGTACCAGCTGTGGCGCGAACCTCAGGGGTCTCCCCCTGAGATGAAGTCATCCTCACCAGATACTTAAGGTCTTCATTTTGCTAGCTATTCGAGTTAGCAAGGGCTTCCTCCAAGTATCGCTGCAGATGGGATTCGCTCTCTGCATACCTTGCTACTCTGCCTCCTCAGACTTTACCAGGGGTACATGCTCATCGGGGGCCTCGCTCTCTCTCTTGCTTTTCAGGTCGCAGTCTGGAACTGGTACTTGCTCGAGAGCCCACGCTCCCTGTCCTGCTACCGAATACTACTTCTGCCAGGAAGTCACCGCTGCCTACAACACCAGTGAATTATCATCTCTCTCTCAGAGCTTTCCCTGGAACCAGGTACTCACTCCGAGGCCCTACTTCATTCCAGCCTCTGAGCTGCTTCAAGAGACTATTGTCTGAGTGTTATATCAAGGTTCTGTTCCTGAACTCTGCATACTCTGCCTACTCACTATATTCAGTTTCTCTACAGCTCAGCCATCCTGGGATCACTGTTCCAGTGCCTGAGGGACTACAGCCCAGCCGGGCTCTTCCAGCTCACTACTGCCACCTCTGGTGGTTCACTATACAGTTTAATAAAAGATCTCGTGTGTGTCTGTCTCCCAACTCTGAGCCTGACTGGTGGCCCCTCTCGGGATCTTCCCCCGGGGGCGTGGTCATCTGCCACCGGCCCAAGCATCCACCCACAATTTTCACAAATAACAACAGTTGTGGCGTTGTCTGACATTACTCTGACTGATTTGTCTCAGAGTCTGTGACCGAACTGTAGGCAGGCTAGTCTGACTGCCCAGGCTTCTAGGCGATTGATGTTTCATCCCGACTCTTCTTTGTTCCATTGCCGCTGAGCGGTTAGTTCCTGGCAGTGTGCTCCCCCATCCTCATAGGCTAGCATCCGTGGTGATCAGGATCCAGGTTGGTGAGGATAGTCTCACTCCCTGGCTCAGATGCTCTTCTTGTAGCCACCATCGTAGTTGGGTCTGAACTTTGTCCGGGAGCTGAAGACGTACGGTATAGTTCTGGGACAGCAGATTCCATTGTGACAGTAGTGAGCGCTGTAGGGGTCTCATGTGAGCTCTTGCCCATGGCACCACTTCCAGTGTGGATGCCATGAGGCTGAAAACTTAGAGGTAGTCCCATGCCGTGGGACGAAGCTCACTCAACAGGGCTCGCAACAGAGTCATCAGTTTTGATCTCCTTGTCAGTGTCAGGATGACCTTGTCTTGTTTGGTGTTGAACCAGACTCCCAAATATTCTAGAAACTGGGAGGGCTGCAGACAGCTCTTGTTTGTGTTGACCACCCACCCCCGAGGCTCTCCAGTAGAGTTTTGACTCTGTTAGTCTCCTGGTGACTTTCCTTTGGGGATTTCGCCCTGATCAGCCAATCGTCTAGATAAGGGTGTACGAAGATTCCTTCCTTCCTCAGTGATGCTGCCACTACCACCATGATCTTGGTGAACGTCCGGGGTGCTGTGGCTAACCCAAATGGTAGTGCCTGGAACTGGTAGTGACTGTCCAGGATCATGAAGCATAGAAAACGCTGATGCTCTTGATGGATTGGAATGTATAGGTAGGCTTCTGACAGATCCAGGGATGTAAGGAACTCTCCCGGTTGTATCACCCTTATTACCGAGCATAGGGTTTCCATGCGGCTGGATCGTTCCTTCTTTCTTGAGAACGATAAAATAGATGGAATAATGTCCAGTATTTATTTGTTGTGCGGGCACCAGTGTTATAGCCTCTAAGGCTAGCAATCTGGTCAGTGTAGCTTCCACTGTTATCCTCTTGGAAGGGTTGTGGCAGGGGGTTTCCACAAACTTTTCCAGAGGGAGGTAGTGGAAATCCAGGTAATAACCCTCTCGAATGATGGCTAGGACCCACTTGTCTGAAGTTATCTCGACCCATCTTTGGTAGAATAGGGCAAGTCTGCCCCCTATGGCTTCTTCCTTTGGACGGGTCGGCTGATTTTCATTGTGGGGTGGGGCTGGGGCCTGGGCATGAGCCAGCTCTCCTTTTGTTTAGCTTGTTCCGAAAGGACTGACTCCTGCCTGCTGGGCGAGCCGCTTGAATGCTTCTGTATGGGTTGAAGCGCTGTGATCCTCTGCCCCTGGAAGTTCAGGGGAAGGGTCGCTGGTTTCTTTTAATCCTGTCCTCCGGTAGCCATGGCAGTGGGGATTCGCCCCATTTGTTGGCTAGTTTCTCTAGTTCGCTTCCGAACAGAAGGGTTCCCTTGAAGGGCATCCTTGTGAGTCTCGTTTTGGAAGATGCGTCGGCTGACCAGCTTCGGAGCCAGAGTTGTCTTCTGGATGCCACGGCAGATGACATTCCTCTAACTGCGGTGCGCACCAGATCAGAAGCGGCATCAGTTAGGAATGATACTGCTGGTTCCAGGGCTTCCCCCGGAGTGTTGTTCCTGGTCTGTGATAAGAAGGCGCGTGTCACCACGGCTCAGAAGGCCGCGATCTCTAGAGACATAGCAGAGACATCAAAAGACTGTTTGAGGATGGATTCCAGACGTCTGTCTTGAGCATCTTTGAATGCTGCTCCTCCCCTCAACTGGGATAGTAGTGCACTTCGAGACCGTGCAGACCATGGTATCCACTTTCGTACATGCCAGGAGATCTTTGGCAGCTGGGTCCAGAGGGTACATGGCTGCCAGAGCACGCCCCCCTTTGAACGTAGTCTCCGGGGCATCCCATTCCAGGTCAATTAGCTGCTGGACTGCTTGTAATAGTGGGAAATGATGGGAGGTCTGACGGAGTCCCTCTAGTAGGGGGTTCGTCTTAGGTTCCCCCGAGGCACATGTGCCTGGGATAGCAAGCTCTTTCAAACTGTGAGTGACCGGGTCTGGAACTCGTCCTTGGTGAAGAAGCGTCTCATAGTTCGGTGGGGCTCTGTCCCCGGAGGAATTTGCCCTTCCTCCAGGGGTTCTGATTCCTCATCTGAGTTATCCGTGTCCCCGAAGGTGGGGCTTCTGGGCAGTAGAATCACTTCCCTGGGCACAGAGGGTCCCTGGATGTTGAGGTCCTCTGGTGCAGGTTGTGGCTGTATTATCGAAGGCCCCGGTTGCATGTGGACGAAGGTATGTAGGCCTTTGAAGAATTCCACCCAGGAGATAGATGCTGGGTCTAAATTAAGAGGTGCTGTGTCCCTGGGGAGCCACGTTTGAGGGAGGGACCCGCTGGGAGACGCTAGGTCCGGCGTACTGTTTGAGAAGCTGGAATCCGACACCGGCTGGGGAGGGCCATGGGCTGGATCCCCCAGGGCCTCCTTGCACTGTATACACAGAACTGTGGCCTCCTCATGCTGTGCAGCTCTAATGTGGCATGCTGGGCAAAGGCCCTGAGCCTTGAGCTTCTTTTCCAGTGGTGCCATGGCTTGTGCGCGTAAAAATGTCACCAAAAGTGTTTTTATATATTCCTCGTTCTATGTAATGCTTACAAGCATTTTATTTGCTCTATGTTCTTAGTTCTATGTAATGCTCTTAGGCAAGTTCTAATGTTTCACTGTAAACCTGTTTGATTTGCATCTAATGCAAGAAGATCGGTATATAAAAAACCAAAAATAAATAAATAAATAGGCTTAGTTATGCACTCTGGTGCGTCAAAGTTGTGCACATAGGATCGGTATGCGCTCAGGGAGATGTGCGCGCTGTTGTGCGCACAGATCGAAGTTATGCACCCGGCACAGTAAGCGCGTGGCTATGCACGTCGCTTGTGCGCATGGTACTTGGGCACGCGACATTGTACGCACAAGGTATTTGTGCGCACGGCTCGCCTCTGTGCGCACGGATCAGGGCGGCGAACAGATCAAAATGTTGACGGCGACCACGCGGACAATATAGCAACCACCTCAGAGGGTCTCCATGAGGGAGGACCCTCGGATCTGACCGGGGTCTAGCCCTGCTAGGGCAGATCAACCCAGTGCACTGGTCCTGCAACTCCTCGAGCTTCAGAGACCAGAGACTTTTAAATACATTTCTACCTTACCTTGTCTCGGCGCTTCCCGGTCTCGTTCTGGGCGATCTCCGGCTGCAGGGGGAGAGGGAAAATACCTTCACCGCCGTGCTCGAAGTTGCTCCTGCTGCCTCTCAGCTTCACCCAATGTCGGGGGGCTAGGTCCCCGCAGAGGGTCGGCCACCGGACCGAGGCTTACCTCTGAGGGATCGCGGAAATCACCTCAGGAATTCTCAACTGGGGGAGGGACCCAATGGGTGTCACCGCAGGAGAGCGGGGCTTGTCTGTAGAGGTAAGATTTCTTCTTGTTTTGATTTTATTTGCTAAATTACTCTATCGCTGTGCTAGTGTGCATAGAGTCCCGAACTGCTATGGAGACGGAAAATACTGAAGAGTTGCACTTCCTGCAGGGGTATATGTACTAGGACTGACGTCAGATTGAAATCTGATCTGTCTCCAACTGCTATCAGGAGTACACTATACCCATTGGTCCTGAGTCCATCTGCTACACGCTAGGAAATGTCAACTCATGGTTATCAGCACACCAAAGCGTGCTTGTTGAGCGGTGACTGGGTATCTTAAAGACAAAACAAGTGTAAATTGGATAATAGGTGTCAATTTAGAAACATAACAATCATAACTCAAAATATCAAGTCTAGGACTTCCTGTTTAAGAATTCCATCACACCCTTCTATAAAACTATATTGGAATGTGTTCCAAAAGCCATTGCCTCTGTGCATGTTTTCCCTACTTGTTTATATTTTTTTAATCCTCCATCTCTCCTAATTTTACCTCATACCTACAACCCCACTCACCTTTCTTTTGTTCCTATGTAGTTAATCTGCTCCGCCAGCAAAAACTGGCTATCCAGGAAACAAGGTAAATAACAATAAGCCTCTTCAAAAGCTGGCAGACGAGTGTGTATTTTACAGGTTGTATAGTATCCTATCAGCTAAGCCATTTACTACAATAAAACACTGACCAACAGGAGAAAACACAAATACAGCCAACGATATGTCCTTTGGGCAGATGAAGTAGGCACTACATCTGCCCCAAATCAGGCTGAATTTCTTGGTATACTGTATTCTTATATGATTTTATCAACAGCAAGTGAACTAGAGTTCTCACCCCACCCCCAACCAAGGAATCTGCTAGCCAGGATTGGATCTATTTTTTGGAATCCTACTAGATATTTGTGACCTGGATTGGTCACCATATGAGACAGAATCCTGCGTTTGATAGACGGTTGGTCTAACCCAGGATGACATTTCTTAGGTTCTTATGTTTAATCAAGACTTGGTTCAAAGGACTGCACTCAAGATTCTATCCATCCTGAGCTTTTCTTTTCCTGTATTCATGATTCAGACTATTCCAGGAAGAGAAGAGAAGGACGTCCCGTGCAAACAAAATAAAATAGGTAGGGGTTTTTTTTGTTTGTTTTTCAGCTTATTTATTTATTTATTTAAAGATTTTATATACCGACATTAGTGTGGAACATCATGCCAGTTTACATAATAACTGCGAGCAGGTGGAAATGACAATGAACAGGATGACAATGAACAGGAGGGGGGGGGGGGGGGGGGGGGGGGGGGGGGGGGGGGGGGGGGGGGGGGGGGGGGAGGGGGAGAAAAAACAAAAACAAAGAGGCTGAAGGGGCCCGGAAGAGGAACAAAATGCATATAGAGAATGAAGTATATGTTGATAAATTATGTATCAATAATGGAATAAGATAAAACTAAATAATGTGGATACAAAGGAACAAGATAACAGTGATAATTTATACAATGAAAAGTACGACTTTATACAGGCTAAGCTGAAATGGGGGGGGGGGGGGGGAAGGAGGAGGGAGATGCAAGGGGGGAGAGTGGGAGAAGGAGAGGCGGATTAGTCAGGGTATGCTTGTTTAAAGAGCCAAGTCTTTAGTTTCTTTTTGAATTTGGCAGGACAAGGCTCAAGGCAAAGAAAGGAGGGAAGAGCATTCCATTGAGAAGGACCAGCAATGGAGATGGCACAGTCTCTTGTGGATGAGAGGTGTGCCTTCTTTAGAGATGGTACCTGAAGGGAGCCTTTATTGTTTGATTTGGTGGGACGATCGGAGAGGATAAGACTGAGGGGTTCGTCTAGCCAGTTGGAGCTGTGACAGTAGATGGATTTATGAATGATGGAGAGGGATTTGTAGAGAATACGAGATGGGATGGGGAGCCAGTGTAAGTCTTTAAGGATGGGGTAATGTGGGTGGATTTCTTGGCGTTTGTGATGGTCCTAGCAAATGCGTTCTGAAGCATTTGGAGGGGTTTTATTGTGGAGTAGGGCAATCCGAGCAAAAGGGAGTTACAATAATCCAGTTTGGAGGAAAGGGTGGCCTGAGTAACTATGCGGAAGTCAGGAGAATGTAGTAGAGGTTTTAGTTTTTTTTAGGACATTCAGCTTATAGAAGCCCTCCTTGAGGATGGAGTTGATATGCTTCTTTAAATTCAAGTGTTGGTCGAGGAGGACACCTAGGTCTCACACGACAGACGTGGAGGAAATGGTTTGAAAGGCAGGATTCTGTGGAGAGGTTTGGGAGTTTGGTGTGGTGAGATGAGGAGCAGTTCAGTTTTGTTGGGGTTTAAAGCCAGGTGGAGGTTTGTGAGCAGTTGATTGATGGACATTAGGCAGGACTCCCAGCGCTTTAAGGCCTTGGAGAGTGAGTTTTGGATGGGGATAATAATTTGGACGTCGTCTGCATATAGGTAGAAATTAAGACCAAGGTCCGATAGGAGGTGACATAGCAGTGTGAGATAAATGTTAAATAGTGTGGAGGAGAGGGAAGAACCCTGCGGGATACCTTGGGACAATGAGTAAGGAGTGGATTCTGCACTGCCGATTTTAACAGAGAATTTCCTATTGGATAAACAGAATTTGAACCACATCAGGGCAAGGCCGGTAATTCCAATTTCCGATAGGCGGGAGAGGAGGAGGTTGTGATTGATGGTGTCAAAGGCAGCTGAGATGTCCAATAGGGCCAGGAGGTGGCAGTGACCTTGATCCAGTCCTCTGATGAGGTGATCAGATAGTGAGAGCAAGAGGGTTTCTGTGTTCAAGTTTTTGCGAAAACTGAACTGAGATGGGTGGAGGAACTTGTTACTTTCTAGATAGTCAGTGAATTGGGTGTTGACAATCTTTTCCATAATTTTGGAAATGAAGGGAAGGGTTTGAGATGGGTCGGAAGTTCGAGGGGGTCACTGGAGTTTAATGAAGGTTTTTTGAGGAGGGGTTTGACTATTGCTTGTTTGAGGGAATCAGGGACTAGGCCAGCTGAGAGCGAGGAGTTTATGTCAGCTAGGGGTTTGGAGATAGTGTTGGGGATGGAGAGAAGGGGAGCTAGTGGGGATGGTGTCCATAGTGCAGCTGGCTGGTTTGAGTTTTCTTAGAATAGATTCAACTTCCTTGGATGAGGTAAGATCTAGTGAGTCGAGGGAGGCTGTGATAGGGACCAGGCTAGAATGGGTGGAGTGAGAGGGAGTGGGGACTCAGAGGATGTTGGCAATTTTTGTGTGGAAGTGCAGAGCTAGTTCTTCACATTTAGTCAGAGCTTCATTGTCTGGAATGGGGGGGGGGAGTGCAGATTTGGTCAGGGAGGCAACGTAGGAGAATAGGGCCTTTGGATTGTAGGCATACTGGTGTATTTTGGAGGCATAGAAATCGCGTTTGGATTTGAGGGTGGCCTGTCTGTAGGGGTGGAGGGCAGTTTTGAAGCTGGAAGTGTGTTGCGGTGAGGGGTCCTTTCGCCAGATTCTCTCTCTCTGTCTGAGGTTGTTTTTGAGTATTTTTAGATCAGTGTACCAGGGTTGGTTATTTTTTGAGGCGGGTCGCAGTTCACGTGTGGATACAGGACATAGTTTATTGGCTATGTTGCAGGTGAGATTGCTCCAGGAGGACAGGGCTGCGTCGGGGTTGGAGCAGTCAAGATCAGGTAGCGCATCGGAAATTGCAGAAATAAGGTCCTCGTTCGTACAGGGTTTTCTGAACATGATGGTGGTGCTCTGTGTGAGGTTCTGTGTGATGGGGGCGTTTATAGATAGTAGGGTTTCAATGAGAAAGTGATCTGACCAGGGAACGGGTGGAGCAGGGGGGAGAGTTGGGAGAGTGAATACATTGGTTAATGAAAATCAGGTCTAGGGAGTGTCCAGCTTTGTGGGTAGGTGAAGAGATAATCTGATTGAAACCAATGGCTTGAAGGGAAAAAAAGAAAGGTTTCGCAGGATGAGGTGAGTTGGGGTGCGTCTACGTGAAGATTGAAGTCTCCAAGAATGATTGCTGGGGTTTCAATGTTGATGTTGTTGGAGATGAATTCAATTATGGGGGAGGGGTTGCGTTCTAGAAAACCTGGGGGGGGGGGGGGAGCGGCGTAGATAAGGCTTAGCACTTTCCTCTTGCTCCACTGGGGCTCAAGTGAAGCAGACATCTTCTGGGCTACACCATAAACTTTTATTAGCAAGTGAGGGTTTTCTCCTTCCTGTCTAGCCCAGTCATCACAATCACAATACTGTGGCGGGGTCAAGGGCTATGGCTCCCTCCAGAACCCAATACACATACACTCTGGGTCTAGTTAGTTAGGTACCACCATTGTGGCAACTAGGATATCCTCTCTCTCTGGGGCTATGAATTTTACCTCTAAAGCACTCCCAGCCCTGGCCAGCCTGAGGAGCATAAAGTCAAGCTCAGGAGCCAAACCCCAGATCGTCCACGTGGCAGTACTGTCATGGACAAATAACAACTCTAAAGCTATTGCAGATCATGTGTAAGGCTCAGGAGTATATACTCAATTGTGCTTTCTGAAATATTCTTTACCTTCAAAAGAAGGAATCCCAGAAAGCAGCCAGAGCATGGTTTTTAAAAATGGTTCTGCATACCCCATGCAGGCTGCCCATTTACTATTTGGGAACTAGTGTTAAGTGAATGAAAGAGATCAAAGCCAGTCCCCCAGGATCCCAAAGGAAAATGAGCTGTTAAGTCTATTTTCAAGAGACTAAATGAAATGTAACACACTAAACCCCACAGAGGATCCTGAGGAGAGCAAGGGCCAAGGTCTGAAACACTTTCCCCTTGTGTTGACCAATCTTCAACACTATTATGACACACGAATGCTAAAACACCCCAGGCACTGCTAAGCAGTTTCTTTACAGTGAGAGGAATACTCATTACCTGCATTGTAAAGTGCTGGTGCTGCTGAATCGGATCTCCCAGATGAGGATCTGGCACTCTTGGTGAGCTGTAGAGATGAGCTGGATCAGCGCCATTCGGGGGCATAAACATACCAGGGACTGCTGGTCGCTGAACATGCAGAGTAGGGACAGAGAGAAGGGAAGGAGTGAGCATCAGCAGTGTCCTGAACAGTGACAGGCTTAGTATTATGAAGGGACTTAAAGTGACTGAAAACAGACAGCCATGCCATTTGAAATTTGATAACCATTCCTCCTTTCAAAGACATCAACCTCTACTCAGGCTTTCTAAAATCTAAGATAATAAAATTTGGATGTCTTGTTATGTTTTCAGTAGTCAGACTCCTCCTCACAGCTTTGAAGGAAACAAAGTCTGCAAATTAATTACCTTCACGTTCTTTTAAATAATTTTGGATTTAACAATCCAGTAAGCTTGACTGTTTTCCCAACCATTACAATTTGCCTGATTTATGCAACTTCTAATCATAAACACCACACCCCTCCACCCGCAGGAAATCACCACTCATTTTGATACATTTTAAAGTTAACAAAAAATAAAAACACAAACCCCAAAAAATACAAACAGGTGTTTAGATAAAATTTAATACTATTTGATATTGAGATATGAAGTAGAGGGAGACAGTAAAGAAAGTTGAAAGAATGCATTAGTGCACAATCTTCAATAAGGAAAGAATTTGGAGGAAAATAGGTGGGGTTTTTTTTTGTATTTTTCTACTAGTGAGTCCATACCATTCGAGCTGGGTGAGGTGCTTGGTGGGACATTCCACCATAATGCAGTGAAGGGAATCTTGACCTATTAGAAGTCCCCATTCCCTGGGGATGCCGCTGTGCTCCATCACTTGGAGCCTCCTTGGAAGGAGTCCTATGCGACTTTCCATTCTCAGGGGGCTGTTTTCTGTACCCTTCATCTCTGGACTTGCTCCAACCTCCAGTGCCGGAGCGCCCTGGACGGCTTCTCCTCTTCTCCCTCTTCTCCTTTTCATCCACTCTGATCCAAAACTCCTCGTCTGTGTCTGCATCATCCCCTGGGAAGTGCTTCAGCATGGCTTTGTGGAAACATCTTTCCAAGTTGTATGCCATCTTGGTGTATTCTGTATCAATCCCCCACAAAAAAAAAAAAGAAGATCAAACACAAGAACCCCACAATTTCTAATTCTTAAAGTGGCACTTCAACTTGGGCATGTTGAAATACCCTGCTCCTCCAACCTTTTAAGTGCATTGGTTGTTACTTTTTTTTTGGCAAGGAAGGGTGGAGGCGGCTCTCGCAGTATCCTCCTGCTCCTCTGGGCTTCAGCTCAATTGGAAAGGAAAATTAGTTCTTACCTGATCATTTTCGTTCCTGTAGTACCACGATCAGTCCAGACCATGGGTTAAGTCCCCATTCCAGCAGGTGGAGACAGACTAGAATTTTGAGGCTAGCCCATATAAGGACAGAACCTACCCAGGAACCCGCAGTATAACCATTGTCAAAGCAGAAAAGTAGAAGATCAAGTAAGTACCAGGATAAATAGTAAGATTAACTTGAAATAACTAATAACCAAACAATTTAATGAACTGCGTAACTAAGAACGCTCTTGTATATCTACCCCTGATCATCGTAAAGATGCTTCCGGTGCCTAATAGCAAATTCCAGAAAGATGATGCAGGAATCAAAACAGAGAAAAAAATCCTATACGGAGGAAAAAATTCGAGCGGACAGAATAGGAAATGGGCGGGTGTCTGGACTGATCCATGGTACTACAGGAATGAAAATTATCAGGTAAGAACTAATTTTCCTTTCCCTGTACGTACCCGGATCAGTCCAGACCATGGGATGTCCCAAATCTTCCCTACAAAGGGTGGGACCCAGAAAGTCCCGCTCGAAGGACCTGACAACCAAAGGAACCAAAAACTGGAGCCTGAACGTTGAGGCGGTAATGACGAGCAAATGTATGAAGAGATTTCCATGTAGCCGCCCTACAAATTTCTTGCGGCGATACCAAGAGAGACTCTGCCCAAGAGGTTGCTTGAGAACGTAACGAATGAGCTTTAAGGCCGCTAGGAACCGAGCGGCCCTTGCAAATATAAGCAGAGGAAATCGCCTCCTTTAACCAACGAGCGATAGTAGCCTTAGATGCTTGCTTTCCCTTGTTGGGCCCACTCCAGAGGACAAACAGATGATCAGAGACACGAAAATCATTAGTGATCTCAAGATAACGCAATAAGACTCGAGACGACGAAGATCGCTACCACCAGGAGCAGCGATATCTTCTGGTGAAAAAGCGGGGAGCTCAACCGACTGGTTAATATGAAAAGACGAAACAACCTTGGGTAAAAAGGAAGGTACGGTCTTTAGGGAGACGCCCGAGTCCGAAAAACGCAAGAAAGGGTCTCTACAAGAAAGAGCTTGAAGCTGAGACACTCTTCTGGCTGAACAAATAGCAACCAGGAAAACAGTCTTGAGAGTCAAGTCCTTTAGAGTGGCATGACGAAGAGGCTCGAACGGAGCCGAACAGAGAGCTCGAAGTACCAAATTCAAATTCCTTGAAGGAAAAATAGACCTGACAGGCGGCTTTAGATGCTTAGCGTCTCCGAGAAAACAAACAACATCTGGATGAGAGGCGACCGGCCGACTTTCAATGGTTCCCAGGAGGGAACCAAGAGCTGAGACCTGAACGCGCAAAGAGCTGACCGAAAGACCCTTGGAGAGACCACGTTGAAGAAAAGAAAGTATCACTGCAACAGAAGGCGAGCGAGCAGAGACACCCAACTCTTCGCAGACATTTTCAAATACTTTCCAGACCCGAACGTAAGTAAGGGATGTTGACTGTTTGCGAGCCCTGAGGAGGGTGGCAATGAATTCTTCCTTATAACCTCTGCATCTCAAGCGTCTACGTTCAAAAGCCATGCCGCTAGACAGAAGCGATCTGCCTGATCGGAAAATATGGGACCCTGCCGCAGGAGATGGGGCAGATGACCGAGATGAAGGGGTCCGTCCACAGTTAGATTCACGAGATCCGTGAACCACGGCCGGCGGGGCCATTCGGGGGCCACGAGAATGACCGGACCTCGATGGAGCTCTATTCTCTGAAGAACCTTCCCCACCAACGGCCAAGGCGGGAACACGTAGAGAAGAATGTCGGAGGGCCAGGGAAGAACCAGTGCGTCCACCCCTTCTGAACAATGCTCCCTCCACCGGCTGAAGAACCGGGGGGCCTTGGCGTTGGCTAGCGTCGCCATGAGATCTAGGTGAGGGGGACCCCACCTGCGCACTATTAGATCCATCACTACGTCTGATAACTCCCACTCGCCGGGATTGAGATGTTGATGACTGAGGAAGTCGGCTTGAACATTTTCTGTTCCCGCTATGTGGGAAGCTGCAGACGAGCCAAGTGCCTCTCTGCCCAGAGAAAAAGCTTGCTGGCCTCTAGCGCCATTAGACGACTTCGAGTCCCCCCTTGTTGATTTATGTAAGCCACCATGGTGGAATTGTCTGACAGTACTCGGACCGCTTTGTGGCGAATCAGAGGAAGAAAAACCTTGAGGGCCAGACGAACCGCTCGGGCTTCTAGATGATTGATGTGCCACCGAGACTGGGATAGGGACCAGAACCCTTGAGTCACTTGAGATTGGCAGACAGCTCCCCATCCGGAGAGACTGGCATCTGTCGTTACTATGATCCAAGAGGGAGTCAAAAGAGGCATTCCCTTGAGAAGGTGGGCTGGGGAAAACCACCACTGTATGCTGGCGATGGTAGAATCGGAGAGAGGAAGAATTTCCTGATACTGCTCGGACATCGGCTTCCAACGGGACAACAATGCTTTCTGTAAGGGACGCATATGAGCAAGATCCCAGGGGACGAGATTGATCGTGGAAGCCATGGACCCTAGAACCTGAAGATAATCTCTCGCCGTGGGAAGAGGTAAAGAGATAAAGGTGTTCAACTGATCTATCAGGTTGATTGTCCGCGAGTCCGAGAGAAAAACTTTCCCGATCCGAGTGTTGAAAAGAGCTCCTAAAAATTCCAGCGCTTGAGAGGGCCGAAAATTGCTTTTGGGGTAGTTGATTATCCAACCAAGAGACGTGAGAAGGGCTAAAACTCTGTCTACCGCAAGCGTGCAGAGAGAGGCGGACTTGGCCCTTATCAGCCAATCGTCCAGGTAAGGATGGACTAAGATCCCCTCCCGACGAACAGCTGCCGCAACAACTACCATGATCTTGGTAAAAGTGCGGGAAGCAGTGGCGAGACCGAATGGGAGAGCTTGAAACTGGAAGTACTGACCTAGGATCTGAAACCGAAGGAACCTTTGATGTTCCTGACGAATGGGGATATGAAAGTAAGCCTCCTTCAGATCTAGGGAAGCGAGAAATTCCCTGGGACGAACTGCTGCAATAACTGCTCGCAGGGTTTCCATCTTGAAAAGGGGAACCTTGAGGGCCCAATTGACCCTCTTGATACAGAATGGGGCGGAAGGAATCATCCTTTTTGGGAACCACGAAGTAAATTGAATATTGGCCGGCGCCCCTTTCGTGTACCGGGACCGGAAGGATCGCCCCCAATTCCTGAAGATTCAACAGGGTGTGAGACAAACTGCTGGCCGCTTGGAACGGCTGCAAGGGGACACGATGTATAGATCCGGTGGGTGTCTGGCAAACTCTAACGCGTAGCCGTGTTCTATCACTTCGAGGACCCAGAGATCGGATGTGATTTTGGCCCACTCCTCGAGAAACAGAGAAAGACGCCCACCTAAGTTTCGTTCGGAGGAATGGACCGGCCGAATCTCATTGGGGCGCTGACTTAACGGAAGCGGGTTGCTGATGGCTATCTCGGAAACCTCGACGGCCACGAAAGGAATGAGACCAAGGCTGGGATCTGGCCACGCCCCCTGGAGACGGAGCCATGGCCCTGTTGCCGTAACGGCGATTCCCCCTGAAGTGAGAGTGAGTGGGGAAAAAGGACTTCGACTGTTTGGGATGGTCCTCTGGCAGCTTATGAACCTTGTTTTCCCCCAAGGACTTAAAATAAGCTGTTCCAGGTCCTCACCAAAGAGCAACTTGCCCTTAAAAGGAAGAGTGCCCAACCGAGCCTTGGAAGAAGCATCAGCAGACCAATTGCGTAACCAGAGAAGATGTCTGGCGGAGACCGCAGAAACCATAGCCTTAGCTTGGACCCGAAGCAAATCACATAGTGCATCAGCACCATAAGCTATAGTACCCTCCAAACGTTCAGCTTGCTCAGTCTCTGCAGATGGGAGATCCTGGGTGCTGAGTAATTGCTGCATCCACCTAAGGCTTGCCCGCTGCATGAGACTGCTGCAAATTGTCGCCCGGACACCAAGAGCCAAGACTTCAAAAATACGCTTCAAATAAAATTCAAGCTTACGGTCCTGCACATCCCATAATGCTGTAGAGCCCACCAGGGGAATGGTAGTGCGTTTGGTCACAGCGGTGACAGAAGAATCCACCTTATGAATTTTTAACATATCCAGGCAGTCCTCAGGGAGCGGGTATAGTTTATCCATAGCTCTGCCAACGCAGAGACCCGTCTCTGGGGACTCCCATTCCCTAAGGAGGAGCAAGCGATGCATAGGATGAAAAGGAAAAGTACACGGTAAGGTCCTGAGTTCCGCCAGGACCGGGTCCGCGTTTGAAGTCATAGCAGCCGTCACAGAATCATCTGGTGGGGGGGGAGGGGGGCATGAATTCCGAATTCCTGAAGAACAAAGGGAATAAGAGGCTCCAGCTCCTCCCGGCGAAATAAGTGCAGGACACGAGGATCATCACCCTCTAAGGGGGGAGCCTGGGCAGAGGAATCCTCATCCCCCACATCAAAAAGGTCCAAAGAAGGCTGGGGGGGGGGGGGGGGGGGGTCCGCCGGAGGAGGGGGAGCTCCCGGGACTACACAAACCCTAATGGGATCCGGAGGGTCCTGAACAACCATAGGGGAGGGCACAGGTACATCAGGAGGGTTTGGAGGGGGGAAACAATAGGAGGGGGGGTGCACCACCTTTTGTAAACTGGCCAAGTAAGACTCATGCATCAATAAAACAAAATCTGAAGAAAAAGGAGTCTGGGCCGAATTTTGCACCGGGGGGGGCAGGTGAGGTGAGGGGGGTTCCGGGCCCACACCCCAAGAGCCAACCGGGCTCAAATCGGGGAGTAAAAGTGTAGAAATTGGGTCCTCTGCTGCCGGGGAAGCAGGAAGAGAAGAGTCAGGGAAACCCAAAATGGCCACCGTTCCCACGCGACCCCCGGCACGGGAACGGCTTAGCAGCACGGCGGGGAGTCCTTCCCCGAGGTTTATTTTGTGGCGGTTCGAGAGAGGGGCCCTCACCCCCCCCAAAAGGCACCGAGAACATAACCCCTCACGGGAGAGTCGGGAGGCCAACTCTCCACAGGCAGTACAGGAAACTGGCCGCAGCATTAAGCAGGAGCCGCGATACAGATTAAAAACAGCTGAGCTGAGAGTCGCAGAGGAGCTTGGCGGGAGAACAAACTCCGCTGTCTCCTCAACAAATAAATTGCTGCCTTAATTCTTTGTTCTTTTTTTTTTTTCTTCAATACAAAGAACTGTATGAACAAAAAAATACAATAAAAAATCTGTGTAATATAAGATACAAAATTATTATTATTTTTTTTTTTTACAGAGTCAGGGGAATGTATCTCATCCCTGAAAGGCACATCCGAGGAATGGGCATCTCGGGGCACGGCAGCAGTGGGGAGAGGGACTGGCCCCACCAGTATCACCCACACAGGTCACCGGGAAGGGAACCTAGGCTGATAATCATCAAGGGGCGAAGCCCTCCTAGGAACCCCAAGAGCGAGGGAGACAGAAGTGTCTGCCCTAAACACAGTCAGTGAGAGAAATTCTCTCAAATAAATTTTTTTTTTTTTAATAAATAAGAAGCAAACAAAAAGAGGTACTTGCGTGAGCTTGCCCCAGAGAAAAGAGAAGACAGAGAGGGCAAGCTAACAGGGAACCAAAAGGGTGAGATGTTCCACCTGCTGGAGACAGACAAATACTGAGGGTTCCTGGGTAGGTTCCGTCCTTATATGGGCAAGCCTCAAAATTCTAGTCTGTCTCCACCTGCTGGAACGGGGACTTAACCCATGGCCTGGACTGATCCGGGTACGTACAGGGAACTGGTGGTTATTGGGCTCCAGTGTCATGAGCTTTTTTTTTTTTTTTTTTACAATTACATGGAGGTCAATATTCAGAGTCTAGGCATAAAGCTTCTTGAATTACCTAGACAAAACCCAAGATTTGAATATTTTCTCCTACTCTGACTAAATTTTGTCTGGGTAACTCATTACCCAGAGAAAGAGGCAGTGAAAGGGTGCATTCCAGATCTACCAGACTAAAGCTAGCCTGGTAAGTCTGGACAGAAAAAAAAATCTGTTCTGAAGTTACCCAGATAACTAACTGAAAATATTCAGCAGAACCCTTATCTGGCTATGTTCTACTAAACTTCCAGGTAACTTTCCTGCTCACTGGCCCACTTAATATTGAACTCTTTGCAGGGGGGGGGGGGATTTCTACTTATTTTATATCCCCCTCCTGACTCACTTCAGCCCAGCCAATGTAGTGACAATCCTCAGCTGGGGGGGGGGGGGGGGCACACACCAGTGCCCCTTCCAGCACAGTGCAATCATGGACATCAGGGTTACAAATCAATGGTGACTCGCTCCCTGCTAGGGGCTGTGGTGGTTGTCTCCACAGCATCCTCAACCTCAGCCAATCCTGAGAATAGAAGATTATGGCTGAGATCCAGGGAAGCCAGGGTTAAAATCCCACTGATGCTCCTTGAGACATTGTGCAAGTCACTTCACCCTTCATTGCTTCAGGTACAAACTTAGAATGTATGCCCTCAGAGAACAGAGAAATACCTGCTGTACCCGAATGTAACTCGCCTTAACCTAACAATGAAAAGCATTTAAATTAAATTAGAAAAAAAAAAAACCCCACCAAAAAACTCAGAAGTCAGCTGAACATAACTATTATTGAAAGTTATGCCATTGTGTTTACTGTTTAAAATTGACAAAGTATCCCAACACCAGTGGCTGGGGGAAACAGAGAGGGGAGAATCTATAACAGGAAACTGATGGAACAAAATCAGTATTTAATCTCATCTTCATAATATAAAACTATGTGGAGCATACTACAAGATTGATTGCAGAGTAACAAGCATACAGCCAGAGGTGGGCATCTCTTGGCCTTGACAGCCACAAACAAGCATGGTTTTCTTGAGCTGAGTACTGGCCCAGACAGCTGCCCAATTCTCCTTACCGCTGTTCTCCCCATTGTACTTGAGGCAGTTCCGAAACATGGTCTTCATGTCACCCACAAACTCTTCTTTTGTGATATACTGGCCTCCATTGAGCTTCTTCTCCATGCTCGAGATATCCATGGGACTCTGCAAATGTATCAGTGTCACAGAAGAGCTAAAGCCTATGTTGGCAAATTCTACATACACCGGTAAGGGAACTAGGGAATTTTGTAAGTGTGCTCTTCCCATGCTAGCCAGACTTCTGGCAGAGACCTGCCAGGGGCAAACCAATATACTCTTGGACAGCAGTGTCCATCTCACACCAGCTAGAGCTTTGCCCACAGCAGCTAGGATTGTATCAGTGCAACCTTCCTGACTGCACTGTGCCAAAGCCAGACATGATTGTTAGGTATAAGGCAACTTTCTGTCTCTCTCTGCTTCTGCTGTCTCCCCACAAACCCTGTTGCCATGCAAGGGAAGCATAAGTAAGTTCACCTACCTTAATGATTTCATAATAATTTGGAGCATACGACTCATCTACAGGTTCCAGGAACGGCCATGAATCCTTATGAACTTTCACAGCATCTAGAACTATAGGTAAAACAGAATAAAATTACATACACCAGGGTCAGCTACAAATAAACAGTTGTAATTTGAAGATTAAAGCAACATACCTTTGTACATTGCAGTATATTCATCGTCCAGTTCAAAGCTAAACCTAGGAAGAAAGCAAAAAATTATATAACTCCATTTTTTGCTTGAAAAATAAAGCAGAGTTGCTTACCTGTAACAGGTATTCTCCAAGAACAGCAGGATGTTAGTCCTCAAACATGGGTGACATCATCAGATGGAGCCCAACACAGAAAACTTATGTCACAGTTTCTAGAACTTTGACTTGCTACGCTGGGCATGCCCAGCATGCCCTTTACTGCACCATTCATGTGGGGTTCCTCTTCAGTCTTATTAACATAGAATTAGATATAAATGAAACAATAGGAAAAACCCAACTCCATGGGACGGCGGGTGGGTTTCATGAGGACTAACAAGCAGATTTATTTATTTATTTTTAGTTTTTATAAACCGACTTTCCTGTATAAAATACATATCACACCGGTGTACAGTGAAATAAAACTGTCGCCACGTGGGCGGCTTACATTATAACAAATAACATTATAAATAACATTATAAATACATTTTACATTTTAACATTTTAACAGATAACATAGAGATTAGAGGAGATTACAGTAAACAATCGAGGTTGATTAAGATTCAATGATGAGCTCTTCAAGAACTTATGGACGACAGGTGGGTCTGGTCATAGGCTAAACTGATAAAGTATTAGCTCTTCCTGCTCTTAGTTCTCCGGGAAAGCTTGTGTGAAGAACCAAGTCTTTAGTTTCTTTTTGAATGTATTATGGCAGGGTTCAAGGCGAAGGTCTGGAGGGAGTGAATTCCAGAGTGTGGGGCCCGCTGTGGATATTGCGCGTTTCCTCAGTGAGGTTTTTGCCGGCTGGGTGATTAGCAGGTTCTTGTATGCGCTTCTGGTTGGTTTCTTGGAAGTGTGTAGCTGGAGTTGGTAAGTTAAGTTGAGAGGCGCGATGTTGTGTAGGGCTTTGTGTATCATCATAATGGTTTTAAAGTGAATCCTGTATTTAATCGGTAGCCAATGGAGCTGCTGAAGGATGGGGGTGATATGTTCCCTTTTTTTGGTGTTTGAGAGAATTCTGGCCGTGGCGTTCATTACCATCTGGAGTGGTTTGGTGGTGCAGGCGGGAAGGCCCAGAAGGAGAGAATTGCAGTAGTCCAGTTTTGGGAGTATGATGGCCTGTAGGACCAGGCGGAAGTCTCTGTAGTTTAGTAGTGGTTTTAGTTTCTTTAGTGTTTGCAATTTAAAGAAGCATTCTTTCGTGGTGTTATTTACTAACTTGTTGAGGTTGAATCTGTTGTCCAGCAGTACACCCAGGTCTCTTACTTGTGGCGGGGAAGAAGTGACTGGACCTTGGCTAGCCGTTGGAGCGATGGGTGGAGAGTGATTTTCAGGAGCTATGAGTAGGATTTCTGTTTTGTTCGTGTTTAGTACAAGGTTGAGGCTGGCGAGTAGGTTATTGATTGCTGTGAGGCATTTATTCCAGTATGCCATAGTTTTGTGTAGAGATTCAGCTATAGGAATGAGTATTTGAATGTCATCCGCATAAAGGAAATGTGTTAGCTTGAGGTTGGTAAGTAGGTGACAGAGTGGGAGAAGATAGATATTGAAAAGTGTGGGTGACAGTGAGGATCCTTGTGGTACTCCCATCTTGGATTCTATGGGGTGAGACTCTTTGTTGTTCACTTTGACCTTGTAGAACCTGTTATCTAGAAACGATTTGAACCATTTGAACGCTGATCCTGTAATGCCTATATCTGAAAGACGCTGAAGTAGGCATGTGTGGCTCACTGTATCAAACGCTGAGGATAGATCCAGTAAAGCGAGGAGGCAGGGTTGACCTTTTTCCAGATTGAATATAATGGTGTCTGATAGTGAAGCTAGTAGGGATTCGGTGTTCCGGGTTTTACGAAAACCGAATTGGTTTGTGGTGAGGATGTTGTTATCATCGAGGAATTCTGAAAATTGTCTATTTACAATTTTCTCCATAATTTTGGCGATCATTGGTAGGTTTGCTATAGGTCTGAAGTTGGCTGGGTCAGTAGTGGGAAGGTTAGGTTTTTTGAGGAGAGGCTTGAGCATTGACAGCTTGAGTTGATTAGGGACATGGCCTTCAGTGAGGGAGCAGTTGATGATGTCTGCCACTGGTTTGGCAATGATGTTGGGGATGGAGCTCAGCAGATTGGAGGGGATGTGATCCAAAGGATGGGATGAAGGCTTGATCTTCTTGAGGATGTTTTCTATTTCTATGGTGGACGTGGGTTCGAATGTATCGAGTGTGACTTGGGTAGTATTAAGTTGTTGGTTGGATGGGTCCGATGGTTGGGTACTGTAGGAAGCTGAGTGATTAGAGTGCGGTGAGGGAACCTTGAGGGGGGCGACAAGAGTGGAGATTTTTTTGTCAAAGAAGTCTGCCAGTTCGTTGGCTTTGTTGAGCGCTTGATCATCTGGTATGATGGGTGTGGATGGTTTAGTGAGGGCTGATACGTAAGAGAAAAGTGCTCTTGAGTCGAATATGAAGTGGTGTAACTTTTTGGAGAAGAATTCTTTCTTGGTTTTGTTGATGTCTTTTCTATATGCGTTTAGGCACTCTTTAAAGGTAAGTAGGGCTGTCTTAGAGGGGCTTTTCCGCCATTTGTTTTCCTTGCTTCTGAGTTCCTTTCTGAGTTGTGATAAATTGCAGGAAGACCTTCTGAGGCTGGAAAATTGGGCATCAAAATGGCTGATGAAATTTAATGTGGACAAGTGCAAGGTGATGCATATAGGGAAAAATAACCCATGCTATAGTTACACAATGTTAGGTTCCATATTAGGTGTTACTACCCAAGAAAGAGATCTAGGCATTATAGTGGACAACACATTGAAATAGTCTGTTCAGTGTGCCGTGGCAGTTAAAAAAGCAAACAGGATGGGAATTATTAGAAAGGGAATGGTGAATAAAATGGAAAATGTCATATTGCCTCTGCATCGTTCCATGGTGAGACCGCACCTTGAGTACTGTGTACAATTCTGGTCGCCGCATCTCAAAAAAGATATAATTGCGATGGAGAAGATACAGAGAAGGGCGACCAAAATGATAAAGGGAATGGAACAGCTCCCCTATGAGGAAAGACTAAAGAGATTAGGACTTTTCAGCTTGGAGAAGAGACGGCTGAGGGGGGATATGATAGGGGTGTTTCACATCTACCCGTTTCTAGACCTCTCATGATTTTAATCGGTTATTTACTCTTTCGGATAATAGAAAGACTAGGGGGCACTCCATGAAGTTAGCATGTGGCACATTTAAAACTAATCGGAGTAAGTTCTTTTTCACTCAACGCATAATTAAACTCTGGAATTTGTTGTCAGAGGATGTGGTTAGTGCAGTTAGTATAGCTGTGTTTAAAAAAGGATTGGATAATTTCTTGGAGAAGTCCATTACCTGCTATTAATTAAGTTGACTTAGATAATAACCACCGCTATTACTAGCAATGGTAACATGGAATAGACTTAGTTTTTGGGTACTTGCCAGGTTCTTATGGCCTGGATTGGCCACTGTTGGAAACAGGATGCTGGGCTTGATGGACCCTTGGTCTGACTCAGTATGGCAATTTCTTATGTTCTTATGCTGTCCTCGAAAACCTGTTACAGGTAAGCAACTTTTTCTCCAAGGATAAGCATGATGATAGTCCTCACACATGGGTGAATCCCTTGCTACAGGCTGTTCAACATAAAAGGGGACCAATAGACACCCAAACCAGGTGCCAACAGGTACAACGGTACCCAAACAATGGGCCCTAGGCAGGACAGAGCTGGGTTCTATACCTCAGATTTCAAAGGACAGATTGGCCAAACCTACTGTTGCATCAGCCATCCCTATCCTAGCAATAGTGAGATGTGAATATGTGGAGAGAAATCCACGTTGCAAACTTGCAAATCTCCTCCACGGGAACTGCTTGCAAGCAGGCCACTGAGGCTGCCGTGGCTCGGACAGAATGAGCCTTGACATGACCCTCAAGATGCAGTCCTGCCTGGGCATAACAGAAGAAGTTGCAATCTGCTAGCCAATTTGATAGTGTCTGTTTGACAATGCCATTGCCCAACCTATTTCTATCAAAAGAAACAAAGTTGGATGTACTGTCTTATAGGCTTCTGCTTCAGATAGAAGGCTAAGACTCGCTTGCAGTACAAATTGTGCAGGGCTCATTCACCTTCGTGCAAATGGGGCCTGGGAAACAATGTTGGCATGACGATGGACTGGTTAAGATAGAAGGCACCAAGATTCACCTAGTTATTAATGTATGGGCACCCATAAAGTTACCTACTACTAAGAGTTGCTATCTCAAACAAAATAATTATTTAAAATTTATGGAAATTTTTTACATTGCTTAAGCATCCATATAATTTTATGAAATTTTAATGAAAAGGAGTAGACCTCAGCACCGGCTCAATCATTCTGTTAACAAACAGTGATTAAATGATTGCAAAGCCGAGTTGGTACAATCACTGGTCTACTGACTCAATTTTATTCTGAGTTTATTGAAAATATATATTTTTTTAAAAATGTGACTTTAAGACTCTTCATTTCTGATATTGTGACTCAATCAGAGCCTGATAGGCTTCCGGATAAACAACTCTTGATTTCAAATATTATAACTCAATCAGAGCCTGACGGGCTTCTAATGTTGTAACCAAACAACTGCAGTAGTTGAAAATTTTTTTTTTGTTTTAACTTGAATTTAGAGCCTGCCGGCTTCTGTTCTTCTGCTCAAAGACAACTGCAGTGATATTCAATGGTGCCGCCCGACAGAATACAGACAGTAACCTGTTCAAAAGGGGCAAAATAGCCTCTCGTATCCCGACTTCCACGTTCCAACAATTTCTGATGACTTCAACCAAATGTCTTATTGGCTAATAGAAACTTATCTTAAAAACTTTAAGCCGATGGTCTTCTCGGCCGAAAGCCGCTCCAACTTCTCAAATTGAAGCTGCTATAACCGCTTCCATTTCTTTACGGAAGCCGCCGACGTTGGCAACGTTTCGAAATCTGCATCAGGGCAAATATTATGTTGGACTTATGTTGGACGAGAACGTCTCACTGGTCGGGTCTGACAGACATAAGAACATAAGAACATAAGAACATAAGAAATTGCCATGCTGGGTCAGACCAAGGGTCCATCAAGCCCAGCATCCTGTTTCCAACAGAGGCCAAACCAGGCCACAAGAACCTGGCAATTACCCAAACACCTAGAAGATCCCATGCTACTGATGCAATTAATAGCAGTGACTATTCCCTAAGTAAACTTGATTAATAGCAGTTAATGGACTTCTCTTCCAAGAACTTATCCAAACCTTTTTTGAACCCAGCTACACTAACAGCACTAACCACATCCTCTGGCAACAAATTCCAGAGATTTATTGTGCGTTGAGTGAAAAAGAATTTTCTCCGATTAGTCTTAAATGTGCTACTTGCTAACTTCATGGAATGCCCCCTAGTCCTTCTATTATTCGAAAGTGTAAATAACCGAGTCACATCTACTCATTCAAGACCTCTCATGATCTTAAAGACCTCTATCATATCCCCCCTCAGCCGTCTCTTCTCCAAGCTGAACAGCCCTAACCTCTTCAGCCTTTCCTCATAGGGGAGCTGTTCCATCCCCTTTATCATTTTGGTTGCCCTTCTCTGTACCTTCTCCATTGCAACTATATCTTTTTTGAGATACGGCGACCAGAATTGTACACAGTATTCAAGGTGTGGTCTCACCATGGAGCGATATAGAGGCATTATGACATTTTCCGTTTTATTAACCATTCCCTTCCTAATAATTCCTAACATTTTATTTGCTTTTTTGACTGCTGCAGCACACTGAGCTGACGATTTCAATGTATTATCTACTATGACGCCTAGATCTCTTTCTTGGGTGGTAGCTCCTAATATGGAACCTAACATCGTGTAACTACAGCTAGGGTTATTTTTCCCTATATGCAACACCTTGCACTTGTCCACATTAAATTTCATCTGCCATTTGGATGCCCAATCTTCCAGTCTTGCAAGGTCCTCCTGTAATGTATCACAGTCTGCTTGTGATTTAACTACTCTGAATAATTTTGTATCATCTGCAAATTTGATAACGTCACTCATCGTATTCCTTTCCAGATCATTGATATATATATTGAAAAGCACCGGTCCAAGTACAGATCCCTGAGGCACTCCACTGTTTACCCTTTTCCACTGAGAAAATTGACCATTTAGTCCTACTCTCTGTTTCCTGTCTTTTAACCAGTTTGTAATCCACGAAAGGACATCGCCTCCTATCCCATGACTTTTTAGTTTTCGTAGAAGCCTCTCATGAGGGACTTTGTCAAACGCCTTCTGAAAATCCAAATACACTACATCTACCGGTTCACCTTTATCCACATGTTTATTAACCCCTTCAAAAAAATGAAGCAGGTTTGTTAGGCAAGACTTCCCTTGGGTAAATCCATGTTGACTGAGACGTTCTCGTCCAACATAAGTTGGACGAGAACGTCCAACTTAAGTTGGACGTCCAACTTAAGTTGGACGTTCTCGTCCAACTTATGTTGGACGTCCAACATAAGTTGGACGAGAACGTCCAACTTAAGTTGGACGTCCAACATAAGTTGGACGAGAACGTCCAACTTAAGTTGGACGTCCAACATAAGTTGGACGAGAACGTCTCAATGGTCGGGTCTGACATTATCTTAAAAACTTTAAGCCGATGGTCTTCTCGGCCGAAAGCCGCTCCAACTTCTCAAATTGAAGCTGCTATAACCGCTTCCATTTCTTTACGGAAGCTGCCGACGTTGGCAACGTTTCGAAATCTGCATCAGGGCAAATATTATGTTGGACTTATGTTGGACGAGAACGTCTAGACCCGACCATTGAGACGTTCTCGTCCAACATAAGTCCAACATAATATTTGCCCTGATGCAGATTTCGAAACGTTGCCAACGTCGGCGGCTTCCGTAAAGAAATGGAAGCGGTTATAGCAGCTTCAATTTGAGAAGTTGGAGCGGCTTTCGGCCGAGAAGACCATCGGCTTAAAGTTTTTAAGATAAGTTTCTATTAGCCAATAAGACATTTGGTTGAAGTCATCAGAAATTGTTGGAACGTGGAAGTCGGGATACGAGAGGCTATTTTGCCCCTTTTGAACAGGTTACTGTCTGTATTCTGTCGGGCGGCACCATTGAATATCACTGCAGTTGTCTTTGAGCAGAAGAACAGAAGCCGGCAGGCTCTAAATTCAAGTTAAAACAAAAAAAAATTTTTCAACTACTGCAGTTGTTTGGTTACAACATTGGAAGCCCGTCAGGCTCTGATTGAGTTATAATATTGGAAATCAAGAGTTGTTTATCCGGAAGCCTATCAGGCTCTGATTGAGTCACAATATCAGAAATGAAGAGTCTTAAAGTCACATTTTAAAAAAATATATATTTTCAATAAACTCAGAATAAAATTGAGGCAGTAGACCAATGATTGTACCAACTCGGCTTTGCAATCATTTAATCACTGTTTGTTAACAGAATGATTGAGCCGGTGCTGAGGTCTACTCCTTTTCATTAAAATTTCATAAAATTATATGGATGCTTAAGCAATGTAAAAAATTTCCATAAATTTTAAATAATTATTTTGTTTGAGATAGCAACTCTTAGTAGTAGGTAACTTAATGGGTGCCCATACATTAATAACTAGGTGAATCTTGGTGTTTTGAAATTATACTAGTTATATTCCCTTAATTCTGTTTAAGATAGAAGGCAGTCACCATCTTAGGCAGGAACTTAGGGGGCATACGCAAGACCACCCTATCAAAATAAAACTTAGTATAAGATGGATAAATCACAAAAGCCTAGAGCTTGCTGACCGCCACCAGAAATATGACCTTCCAGGTCAGTTACTTCAGGTCACAGGTGTGCAGTAGCTCAAAAGGAGCTTTCATCAACGCCACATTGAGGTCCCAAGATACAGCGGGAGGCCTTGGGGGAGGTTTCAGATGACGTAATCAAGCAGTTTTTGTGTGGAGCAGGTGAATGGGTCTAAAACCTTCTGCTCATACCACATGGAAAAACTCCTCCACTTCAGTCCATTGGACTTTCTAGTGGAAGGCTTTCTAGAAGCCACCAGGACCAGAGATATATCCTCAGGGCTCAAGCAGTTTCAGAATCAACCTCTCAACTTCCAGGCTGTAAGCAACAGGGCCTGGGGGCCTGGAGATTGGAATGTCAAACCTACCTCGACCTTGTATGATGAGATCTGGGGAAGTCTCCAGACTGATCGGTCTCCAGATGGGCAACTCCCATAGGAGTGGAAACGAGACCTAGCTTGGCCAATAAGGAACTTTGAGGATCACAGTCCCCTTATCCTCGCAAAGTTTAAAGAAAGTCTTCACCACTAAGGGAATTGGAGGGAATGTTGGACAAGGGTGTCAGAGGCTGGTTTGCCATCTACCTGTTATGACCACCAGCCGCTGCCGTCCGCGGCAGGCTCAACTCACTGCATGTCTTGCCTGGCCCTCCTCCTCAGGTGCTCTCGCAGCAGTGGCCAGTCACCACCGCCGCGTTTCTCCCAGCTCTCTGCACTCCATGTGGTGGCTGGGACGCCGCCGACCAGCACTCTGATCCTGGGCCTCCCTAGGCGCACGTGCTATCTGCCCTGCCTTTAAAGGGCCCATGGCGGGAACTCCGGGTTCGTCCCTGCCTGATGACATCATTGACCCGGGATATTTAAGCACCACCTGTGGCCTTCACTATCCGACTTGGCAACGAATTCCATAGTTCCTTCTGGTGCCTTACTCTTTCCACAGACAGATTGCTCCTGTCGTCGGACCTCTGCGCTTCTCCTTCCGGCTTCCTCTCTCAGCGGTTCCGGCTCCTCAGGGCCAGGCTCAGCGCAACCTAACTGGACACTCTCTCAGCGCTTCCCCGCTCCTCAGGGCGGCCCTTTGCACTGCTACTACAGAAGATCTTGTCATCGGCTTACCATGTTCCAGGCAGTGCTCCAGTACTGTTGCTCCCTGGGCATCGGCTACAGCGGGTTCCCCGCTCTAGCTCCTTATCCAGCATACTACAGTTCATGTCTCTGCATCTGCACCTCCTTTCCTCGAAGCCACTCCCATGTGCTCCTACTCTACTCTCCTCAGAATTGTAGTGGCCTTGCACTCCCAGAGACTCTTTCTCCTCCTCCCTTCGAGAGTGCTCCTGCCTCGAACTGTGCCTACCTCTCTGACACACTCAGCACTCACTCGCCTACCCTCTCCGGGACCAGCCACATAGGGGTGCTCCTAAGTCCTGCCAGCCCCGACACCCAAGGGCTCAACCTAGGGAAATGTGGGTCAGCACAGGTGAAGTTCCAGCTGCCTCTGTTCCCAGCCAGTCTCGCCTCCCAATGGTGGGGACCTGTGGGGCCCAACCCTTCAAGTAGCAGCAACCCCACCTCGGGCCAAGGGTCCACAATTCCTAACACTACCCTGTATGAAGAGTAGAACAGAGGCACTTTCTGTTGCAAGGGTTTCCAAAGAGGTCTATTTCTGGGCTCCCCCATCCGATTTGCAACCTCCTGGTCCAGGGCCCACTCGTGGGGGTCTGAAGGCATGATTCAGTTTGTCCGCTACCACGTTCTCCACCCCAACCAGGTACATAGCCCTGAGCACCATGACCAGATCTGAACCGCTTCCTGATTCAGGAGGTATGAGCCCATACCTCCCTGCTTGATGACATATCACATCGCCATTTGGTTGCCGGTTTGGATCAGGATAACTTTGTTGGATAGCCAGGCTCTGAAAGCTCATAGCATGTACCTGATCACCCAGAGCTCCAGGAAATTGATTTGGCAACAGCTTCCCTGGACAGACCAAAGACCCTGGGTGCTGAGCCCCTCTACATGAGCTCCCCAGCCCAGGGTAGATGCATCCGTGGTTAAGAATTTAGATAGGATGATTTGAAAAGAGATCCCCCATTCCAGATTTGAAAGTACCCACCACCCGGACAGGGAGTCCCAGAGGGGCACGGTGTCTCGGATGCAATCCTGGAGGTTCTGTGTGGCCTGATGCCACTGCAACCTCAAGGTCCACTGGTCCCTGCGCATGTGTAATTGTGCCAAGGGAATGACATGGACAGTTATGACCATATGGCCCAACAACCTCAACATGTGCCACACTGACACCTGCTGGCACTGCTGAATCTCTGCTGTGGTGGCCCTTTGACAAGGGAGGAAGGCCTTTATCTGAGCCGTGTCTAGCAGCGCTCCTATGAAGTCCAATTGAAGTGATGGGCTGAGATGGGATTTTGGATAGTTGATGATTAACTAACAACTACAATTCCTGGATGTTCACGCACATGGACCTGACAGTCCCTGCCTGAGATGTGCTCTTGAACAGCCAATCGTCCAGATAAGAGAAAACATGCACCCCCAACCTGTGGAGGTGCGCTGCCACCATGGCTAGGCATTTTCTGAAGACCCATGGGACTGGTGCTAGCCCGAATGGCAACACCCAGTACTGGAGATATTTCAGGAGACTTCAGAAGATCAATGTGAATGTACACATCTTTCAGATCAAAATGCCCAGGGAAACCATTTTCAACTTTTCTGACAAATTTGTTCAAGGTCCTTAGGTCTACAATGGGACGAAGTCCTCTTTTATTTGGAATCAAGAAGCACCTGGAGTAAAATCCCTAATTTCTTTGCCTTGGTGGAACAGACTCAACTGCGATGGCCATTAAGAGGGAGGAGAGCTCCATTAGAAGTACCTCCTGATGAGCTACTGAACTCCAAAATGGGCTTGGAGAGCAATTTGGTGGGACACCCATTAGGTTCAATCAGTACCCTTGGCAGATGAGGAAAAAGAACCCATTGGTCTGAGGTTATTACTGGGCCACTGGTTTGCAAAGAACTGCAGCCTGCCCCTGACTGGTGGATCCATCGTCCCAGGTACAGGCAACTGGGCTACACTCCCTACAACCCAGTCAAAACCTCATTCCTGGGGTTGACTGAGGCGATGGCTGGGCCTTGGGGGCTCTCTGCTGCCTGGGGTGGCTGCAGGAGCCCTGATACTGTTGACGGGAGCGAGGGGGCAAAGGATAATACTTCCTCTGGCAAAAAAGACTTCTTCTGCCCTAATCTCGCCGATCTAGCTGAGGAGGATGGGTCCAGAGAGCTGGCGGAGAAATGTTCGAGGGTTTCATGGTGATCCCGGTGTTGGGCTAACGCATCCCTTGCCCTATCTCCAAAGAGCTTCTTCCCAGTACATGACACGTCAGCAAGTCTTTCCTCTACCTCTGGTCGGAAATCAGAGGTTCACAGCCATGTCATTCTGCGGGTGCCGATTCCCACTGCAGAGACCCTCAATGCTGTCTTGAAAACATCATAGGTTGACTGGACCTCGTGTTTCCTGCAACTCCAGGCCCTTATGCAATAGCAACATAAAAGTATCCTGCTGCTGCTGAGGCAGCTGCTCAACTACCTCCTGCACTTGCTTCCAGATGTTCCATGAGAACTGGCTCATGTAGAAGTGGTGGAAAGCTATGTGAGCAATGAGCATTGCTCCCTGAAAAACCTCTCTCCCAAGAGTGTCCATCACTCTGTGATCATTCCCCGGGGGTGCTGAGGAATGGGTCCAATGCCACTTGGCTTTGAGAGCAGATTTGACTACCACCAACTGGTGGGGTAGCTGTCACTTATCGAATCTTGAAGCTTTCTGGACAAGGTAAACTCAGTCAGCCTTCTAATTCATGGGAGGCACTGTAAGGGGGTGTTCCTATATCCTCAGCAGTAACTCCTTAAGCATATTGTGTACCGGGACCACCACAATCTCCTTAGGAAGCTCTACAATCTGGAGGATCTCAAACATTTTGTGCCTGGTATCTTCCTGTGTCAATAACTGAAATGGGATGGCCTCCCCCATCGCCCCCACAAACCCTGCAAAGGTTAAATCCTCAAGTGGAGACTTCATTTGCTCTTCTGGAGGAGAAGGGTCTGAGAGGAGATTCTCAAAGCCTTTGGAGGACTCCATAGTGTCATCCCCCTGGAGTCATAGGGACCCCCCATCCTCACTGAAACCAACAGAGGATGTGGCCCTAAGCGATTGGCCTTCGTCTGGAGATGCAGGCACCAGCGAAGTTGGATGGAGAGCTGCAGGCCTCTGCGTCTCAGCCAGCTTGGGTAGAGCTTCTTCCTCCAAGGAACAAGCAATGACCACCATATCAGCAGGGGGAGGCACCAACACCAGCTGGGTCGATAACTAGCTAGTGAGTGCATTGAGTTTCTTCAACACCGGCTCTAAGATGGACGGTGTCAGTTCCATCAGTGCCATGGGACTGATGCCCCGCATCACCCGCTCGACTGCCAGTTGGACTTGCTGCTCAAGCTCCTCCTCGAACACTGATGAAGCCAATATCGACTGGGAGGAAGGAGGGGTGGACAGATCCTCTTCAGAACCCAAAGGAGGATCAGTGACTGGCATCAGGAATGGTGGAGACCGTCACAGACCCCCGGCACCGATGGAGGACTGAAGCTCCTCACTATGGGGTCGCTTCAGGGGTATCACAGCATGAGCTTGCGCATCCTCATGCCCGGCACCGTGCATAGACAGATGCCAATGCTTCTTCAACTTCCCTCGATGCTCAGCACAGTCTTTCCCCAGTGCCAAGGCTGATGTCGAAGAACCAGACATCCTCGGACTGGTGGAGCCAGGAGATGGTCAGTATCCAGTGCCCCTTATCAGGCAAAGGCATCCATGGTCCCGCAAATGTCGATGGCTTGGTGTCCACTGGTGCGGCTCAGAGGTCCTTTGATGCCAATGATGCAGATGGCTTGGTCTTCTCCGACCCGAAAAGTTGTTCCATCTTGTCAAGCCAAAGACAACATCCGTTCAGGGTTATCTGGGCACAATAGCAGCAACCCCAGATGTCATGTGATGCCCCCAAGCAGAGGACACATACATCATGGGTGTCCATAATGGACATTGTCCTCGGGCACAGAGGGCATCACTGGAAACCAGATGTAGCCGAGACGGGGTGAAATAAATGGGAAGCAAGATCAAAATCAATGGCGGCAGTCCTTGAAGGCCAGGAAGACACCAAAGTACCGCCACTGTGGGGGAAATAGACCACGAAAGGAAACTTTTGATAAACAACGAAAACCTTGACTATGAACATTACGGGGAGGACCAAGAGGGACCCGGTGTCAAACCGGTGAAAAAAACCTTAAAACATGGCTGTTTAGTATTACTTTTAAGAACCTGGAAGGAAAATAAGCAAAGAACTCTTCTATTTGATTCTTTTCACCTCATCTTATTTATTGTATTTTCTTATGAATAATTTTAGTATACTGTATTTTATTTTATCTTGTTTTGTTTAGGCTATATTGATGTATTCTGTTATTCTTTTAAAATATGTAAACCGCCATGACGGCCTGACTGAACAGCGGTATAGAAATCATAAATAAAATAAACAAGCAAGCAAAAAAAGCAAAAAATAGAAAGTTTTCCCAAAAGGGGCCAAAAAGAGCAAGAGCTCACCAACTGCGATGCTGCAGCTCTGCGGAAAAAAAGACTGAAGAGGGACCCCGCGTGGATGTTTGGTATAGGGCATGCCCAGGGTGGCAAGTCAAAGTTCTAGAAACTTGGACATAACTTTTGTGTGTCAAGCTCCATCTGATGATACCACCACGTGTGAGGACAAGCATCCTGCTTGTCCTCAAACTTCATTCTGCTAAAAGTTCAATCAAAAGATCCTCCTTTGCATGCATCTTATGTTCTTATCCCCACCAGTACCCTTTGCAATTACACAGGTTTTAGAATGAGCTTCAGAGTTGGCTAATAGACGTAATATTGGTACTATGTTCTATATAATACAACTACTACTAATACAGTTCATCAAAACTCAAACACCAGATGCAGTCCTATGACTGCCACAACTACTAGAAATGAATCAAACATCCCATTCAAAATACAGATGCACACCTTCAGACTGATGGTTTCATAGTCTGGATTGGCACCATCGCCCAAGCACTACTAATACA
Organism: Rhinatrema bivittatum; assembly: GCF_901001135.1. Lineage (NCBI taxonomy): Eukaryota > Metazoa > Chordata > Amphibia > Gymnophiona > Rhinatrematidae > Rhinatrema > Rhinatrema bivittatum. The sequence continues at coordinate 229,957,052 of NC_042618.1, forward strand.
ACCCTTGCGTGAGTCTTTACTAGCTCAAGCTGTCTCACCAACCGCATTTACTCCCATCTTCAGGTTTTTTTAATTTTCTTTTTCTTGTAGGTTGTTCCTTCAGACACTTATGTGACATGCAATACTTTATCCATCTGGAAGGACAGTTCAAGGAGAGCTGAACTGATGTAGTGCTAAACTCTTCATTTCTTACTCTTTCTCCCACCAATAGATAGCCACCATTGCTGAAGGAACAGTCTCTGTGGACACACAAAGATGCAAGCATGTAATGCTGAACATTCTTGGTATACTCACAGGTCCCTGGTCTTCTGTTCCTCCCTGATGGGAGAATTGGGTTCCAGATGGAACAGTTCTGAGGGCAGCTCCTTGCCCTGAGACAGCAGCCAGGCCCGCTCTTCCCGCAGCTTCCTCCTCTTGGCCCGTTCTGCATACAGAGGATAGGTTAACCTCATTGATAATCTTTTGAGCTAAAAAACATACCACTTGCCCATTCCATGAGGAGAGGGTATCTAAGAGGCTCATTTCTGCTAAAAGTGTAGCCTAGCACTTAAAGGAACAAAGCTTCCCCATAAGAGGCAGAAGTTACAAGGAAATTTCTGGAGGCCTTCTGCACTGGAAAAATTTAAGACTTTGAAACAGAAATATATGCACATTGACATGAAAGCAGATAAAAGTCTGAAAGGACCATCTAAATATGCCTATTTTCCATTCTCCTTTACTTAAATATACCAAATGCTGTAAAAAAATAAATACAAATTATATCTATATCTATATCTATATATATATATATATATATATATATATCTATATCTATATATATATATATATATCTATATCCTAGCAAAATCACAATATAAATGAGTAACTATCATTTGTATAGTGCTACCAGATGTACTCAGCACTATGAAGAGAAAGAAGAGAAAAGCAAAATATTTACAAGAAGCACATTCATAATTTTATGCAATTCCTGGTCTATTGTTATGTCATATTAGTACATACAAGTCAAAATTTAAAATGTTTACATTTGACAATGGCAAGCTGAGTTTTCATATAAATACTTTAAAATAATTCTTTAGAGCAAGACTGTTACATCTCATTCAATGAAGATCAATACTAGCAGACCCTATGAGTCAAAGACATGAGAATTGCTATCCTGAGGGATGGGTTACTGAGGTTGTGAATTATGTCTTTTTCTAAAGATTGGTAATATTACACCCAGTGATTAAAAAAATCACTTAACAGCTTACATTCTACAGCCACTGCCTTGCAACCTACCATAGTATTCAAGACAATTAACATAGAAATGACAGCAGAAGACGGCCAAACGGTCCCATCCAGTCTGCCCAGCAAGCTTTCATGCTTTTTTTTTTTCATACTTCTCGGTTACTCTTGTCCCTTTAAATAATTTTTTGGGTTCTATTTCCCTTCCACCCCCTCCATCATAGATAGCAGTGCTGGAGCTGCATCTAAGTGAAGTATCCAGCTAATTGGTTTGGGGTAGTAACCGCCGTAATAAGCAAGCTACTCCCACGCTTGTTTACCCAGGCTGTGCAATTCAGTCCTTGTTGGTTGTTTGAATATAAATCCTCTTTTCTTCATTTCCCCTGCCGTTGAAGCAGTGAGCTGCGCTGGATATGTATTCTAAGTGAAGTATCAGGCTTGATTTGGAGTAGTAACCGCTGTAACAAGCAAGCTACTCCCCTGCTTTTACTTGGATGCAAATCCTTTTTTCCACATTTCCTCTTGCCGTTGAAGCATAGAGCAATGTTAGATTCGCATTAACCGTGTGTATGTTTATTGAATAAGCATATTCATCTCCAGGTAGTAGCCATCATTCCCGCAAGCCACCCCCATGCCTCTTCTCTTCATTCACTTCCTCTAGACTTTATGGATTCACAGTATTTATCCCACGCCCCTTTGAAATCCTTCACAGTTTTGGTCTTCACCACTTCCTCCGGAAGGGCATTCCAGGCATCCACCACCCTCTCCGTGAAGAAATACTTCCTGACATATGAGTCTTTCTCCCTGGAGTTTTAAATCGTGACCCCTGGTTCTGCTGATTTTTTTGCAACGGAAAAGGTTTGTCGTCTTTGGTTCATTAAAACCTTTCAAGTACCTGAAAGTCTGTATCAAATCACCTCTGCTCCTCCTTTCCTCCAGGGTGTACATATTTAGATTCTTCAATCTCTCCTCATAAGTCATTTGATGAAGACCCTCCATCTTTTTGGTCACCCTTCTCTGGACCGCCTCCCATCCTGTCTGTCCCTTCGGAGATACGGTCTCCAGAACTGAACATGGTACTCCAGGTGAGGCCTCACCAAGGACCTGTGTAAGGGGATAATCACTTCCCTTTTCTTACTCGATATTCCTCTCTCTATGCAGCCCAGCATTCTTCTGGCTTTAGCTATCGCCTTGTCACATTGTTTTGCTGACTTCATATCATTAGACACTATCACCCCAAGGTCTCTCTCTTGCCCTGTGCACATCAGCCCTTCTCCCCCCATTGAATACAGTTCTTTCGGATTTCCAAACCCCATATGCATGACACTGCATTTCTTGGCATTGAATCTCAGCTGCCATATCTTCGACCACTCTTCCAGTTTCCTTAAATCCTGTCTCATTCTCTCCACTCCTTCCGGCGTGTCCACTCTGTTGCAGATCTTAGTGTCATCCGCAAAAAGTCAAACCTTACCTTCTATCCCGTCCGCAATGTCGCTCACAAAGATATTGAACAGGACTGGTCCCAACACAGACCCTTGCGGCACTCCGCTCAACACCGCTCTTTCTTCAGAATAAGTTCCATTTACCATCACACATTGTCTTCTATCCGTCAACCAGTTTGCAATCCAGGCCACCATCTTGGTACTCACTCCTAAGCTTCTTATTTTATTCACCAGTCTCCTGTGCGGAACCATATCAAAACCTTTGCTGAAGTCCAAGGAGATGGCATAGAGTGCTCTTCCTTGATTACCCAGTCAAAAAAATCAGATTTGTCTGACAGGATCTTCCCCTGGTGAATCCATTCTGCCTCTGGTCCAGCAATTCTTCCAACTGTAGATAGTAGAGATGTGAATCGGAACTGATATCCAAACCGATTCTGGTTCCGATTCACATCTATAGAGATGTGAATCGGAACTGAAATCCGAACCGATTCTGGTTCCGATTCACATCTCTAGTAGATAGTTCACTATTCCTTCTTTTAACAGCGACTCCATTACTTTTCTCACCACAGAGATGAGGCTAACCAGTATGTAGTTACCAGCCTCTTCTCTGTTTCCACTCTTGTGAAGCAGGATCACCACCGCTCTTCTCCAATCACTTGGCACCACTCCCGTTTCTAGGGATCTATTGAACAGGTCACACAGTGGACCCGCCAGCACATCTCTGAGCTCCCTTAGTATCCTGGGATGAACCTCATCAGGCCCCATGGCTTTGTCCACTTTCAGTTTCCCCAGCTCTTCCCATACATTCGCTACTGTAAATGGAGTTAAATCTACTCCATTCCCCTCTAGTTTCTTGTTAACTAGTGACGGTCCTTCTCCAAGATCTTCTTTAGTGAACACAGAACTGAAGTATTCATTTAATATTTCTGCCATTTCTTCTTCTCTCTCCATACATTGATCCTTTTTACCTTTCAATTTCAATATACCACTTTGAACTTTTCTCCTTTCACTGATGAATCTGAAAAATTTTTTGTTACCTCTTTTTACCTCTTTGGCAATCCTTTCTTCCACGTGACTTTTTGCCGTCTTGATTACTTTGTCTCCCTCAGTTCTACCAGATATTCTTCTTTGTGCTCCTCCCTTTGGGATCCTTTATATTTCTTGAACGCTGTTCTTTTACCCTTTGTCAGCTACCTCCTTGGAGAACCAGATAGAAAAGCAAAAGAAAAATGAAACCTAACATATTAGTTGCCTTGGTAATTGCTCCTTTTAGTTTGGTCCACTGTTCCACATCTCTCTCGTTCTCCCAGCCTACTAGTTCTTCCTCCAGGTACTTCCCCATTTCATCAAAGTCCATGTTTTTGAACTGCAAAATTCGGGTCCGTGTGCTTCTTTTCCATATCCTTTTTGTAATATTAAACCATACTGTTTGATGATCACTGGTGCTGAGGTGGGCACCCCACCTGGACATCAGAGTCATTATCTCCATTAGTGAGCACTAAATCGAGTATAGCTCCCTCTCTTGTGGGTTCCATTACTATTTGTTTGAACAAAGCTCCTTGCAGAGCATCCATTATTTCTCTACTACTGTTAGATTTTGCAGATGGGATTCTCCAGTCTATTCAGCAAATTAAAGTCTCCAACAATCACTACTTCTCCCTTCTTTGCCATCTTTTGGATATCTTCAACCAGATCTCTGTCGAGCTCTTCCTTTTGGTTTGGAGGCCTGTCAACCACTCCAATAAAAATGGATGTCCCATCTTTTTTTTAGGTTGACCCATAGTGCTTCTTCATTGCCCCATCTTCCTTGCAGCTCAGATGCTTGGATATTGTTTCTGATATAAAGAGCCACTCCTCCCCGCTTTCCTATCCTCTCTGTCCTTCCTTAACAAGTTATAGCCCGGTTTTGCCGTATCCCAATTGTGAGATTCCGTGAACCACGTTTCCGTGACAGCAACAATGTCCAAGTCCGTCTCTACCATTATGGCGTGCAGATCTGGGATTTTATTGCCCAAACTAAGAGCATTTGTACACATAGCTTTCCAGCTTTCCTCATTCAGGTTACTGCTGTTCCTGGACTCCTTTTGTGACTTTACTTGAGTTTTGTTATCCACTTCTCCCTTTCCCTTTGTGCAAGGGAAAAGATTAGTGCCTTTGAGGACAGATTCATCCAGCACAATGAGCTTTTTCCTTTGGTTACTGATCTGGAATTCCTGTTTGCATTGGGTTTCTTCTTTCTTTTCAGATAACACTTCAATCTTTTTCTCAAGAACTTCTTTAGTATTTAATACAGAGAAGGCTTTTTGCGCTTTTTGCACTTGTTGCACTTGATACAGTGTGTGTCTCTGCATCAGAGGTTCAATTCTACCAGAGCCCTCTGTAATCTTGTTGTTTATTGAGTTCCTTAATGCTCTGTGTGAATGGGGGGGGGGGGGGGGTTTTGTAGACTTATGGGTTGCACAGCTGTCAAGAATGGGTGCCTGTGGGTCACAGGTCTTATCCTGTCTGAGCCCACTGTAAATCTCTTTATCCTTGACTTTTGGTTTTTCTGTGGTAATGGGGAATTAATTCCTGAATATTGTAAAGAGGATGAGCCTTTCTTCGTTGAAGCTAATTGAGCTTTAACTTCAGCCAGCTCCTTTTCAAGGAAGAGAGTTCTGAACAAATGGGAGTTTCCAGATGATTTCCCTCAGAATAAAGGCTCCACAATAGTTACATTGGATAGTCCTCATTTTGGTAATTTGATGGTTAACACCTAAGGAAATATCAATTTACTAATTTATCTTTTGCCAATTATGAATTTAGGCAGAGTATATCAGACAAACAACCCAGGGGTGGGTGGGAGTCAAACAGTTAACCCTTGGTCACAGATGTTCTCAGGACTCTGTATCTGCAATTGAGTTTAGTAAGACTCTCCCCCTGATTGGCTTACTAAGTTTAACTAAGTTAAACCTTTACTTAGCTGGACACAATAATTTTTAGTGCTCCCTGGCTCCACACTGTGCAGTGGCCACAATGGATCTCCTGCTTCTCAAAGTTTACCTCCCCCGAGCTCTGAGACAGCCACACCCAATCCAGGTAGAATAGGACACTTCTAGAAGTTTGTCCTTTTTTGTAAATTTTTTACTCAGCTCTTTATGCCCCAATATTAATATTTAAACAGAGATTATTAGTTCCAGCTAACTCCAAATAAGAGATAGATTTTATTAGATTAAAAGCTGGAGTGGGGTTTTTTTTTGTTTTAAAATCTTAACTCTATAGAAGAGCAACCAATCAGCAAATTAATATATTAGAATAATATCTGACTATAATGAATGAAATCACAGACAGGAATTATACACAGAAGCCTTTTACAATACTTATAAGTAATAAGCAGGTATACTTAGCCACAATGAGAAAATTCAGCTCCAATTGAATCAGAAAAGGATAGAGACAACAATGTGTTTTGCTGACAGCACTTCAAAAGTGCAGACTTAGAAACATGCAAAGTGCAGCAGACTCTGCAACCTACCTTCCACAGCTTTGACCTTTTCTGCCACCTGACGCTTCCTCTCCTCTTTCAATAGCTGCTCGTGCTCCTTCTTCTGGACAGCTAGCAAGATTTGACGCTCTTCTTCCTGCTCTTCCCGGCTCCGCTGCCTCTCCAGGCCACCATGCACAGACTGCTGGTCCTGCAACAGCCACAGGCACAAGTCAACAATCCTAATGAAAAGCACTTTCACTACAAATGGACAGGATGAAGAATGCCTGATCACAATATTATATTCGAAATTATTCAAATGGGTTTCTATAACAGTTAATACACATAGGTAAGGACATTAATAGTCCAGAGGTTTCCAACTGGCGTGCCATAGCACACTAGAGTATTATGGAGGAACCTCGGATGTACCACAATTTGTGCAGAGAATATGGAGGGTAAACCACAGCCACTGATGCCAATGGTAGTCTCTCTCCTCCCATCATCTGCATGATTGCCTCCAGCTGACAGGAGTAGTCACAGTGAGCAGTACAACATATCTGCTTCTGCCACCTTTGCCAGCTTCTTTCTGAACTGTATGGGGCCAGCAGGACTTGCGAGAATACATGAATTTCCAACTTCAGAGAGAAGCAAGCAGAGGATGAAGCAACATTGTCCAGTTCTTCCTGGCTGGAGGTGATTGAGGGGTGGAATGAGGACAGTGATGGCAGGGGTGGGAGGAAAGGAAAAATGGCAATATTGGGTGGGAACAGGAAAAAAGGAAGGCAATGGTGGGCTGCGACAAAGTGAAGCCAGTGTGGGGGAGGGGCAGCATGGCAGGGACAGGGGTATGGGTATTACAAAGACAACAAATCTATGTTAGGAAAGTAAACAAGAGTAAGAGGAAAAAGAAACTGATCTGATTCTCAAAGGAGATAGCTATAAAAATTAAGGCAAAAACAAAACAGTGTTCAAGATGTATAAAGGATCCCAAAAAAAAAAAGGAACACAAGCCAGAATATCTGTTAAAACAGAGAGAGACTAGGAAAGAAATCAGGAAAGCAAAAGGTCAAGCAGAAGAAAGAATTGCCAGAGGTAAAGAGAGGAGAGAAAACATTTTTCAGATATATCAGAGAAAGAAAGGAGGCCCAAAGTGGTATAGTGAAATTGAAAGGTGACGAGGAGCACTGAGCCAGGAAAAATAGTGGAAAGTGTTCTAAACATCAAAATCACAGAACATATAGAAAGACATGGTTTAATGGAACAAAGTCAGCATGGCTTTACCCAGGGCAAGTCTTGCCTCACAAATCTGCTTAACTTTTTTGAAGGAGTTAATAAACATGTGGATAAAGGTGAACCGGTAGATGTAGTATACTTTGATTTTCAAAAGGTGTTTGACAAAGTTCCTCATGAGAGGCTTCTAAGAAAAGTAAAAAGTCATGGGATAGCAGGCGATGTCTTTTCGTGGATTACAAACTGGCTAAAAGACAGGAAACAGAGAGAGTAGGATTAAATGGGCAATTTTCTCAGTGGAAGGGAGTTGGCAGTGGAGTGCCTCAGGGATCTGTATTGGGACCCTTACTTTTCAATATATTTATAAATGATCTGGAAAGAAATAAGGCGAGTGAGGTAATCAAATCTGCAGATGATACAAAATTGTTCAGAGTAGTTAAATCACAAGCAGATTGTGATAAATTGCAGGACAACCTTGTGAGACTGGAAAATTGGGCATCCAAATGGCAGATGAAATTTAATGTGGATAAGTGCAAGGTGATGCATATAGGGAAAAATTACCCATGCTATAGTTACACAATGTTAGGTTCCATATTAGGTGCTACCACCCAAGAAAGATCTAGGCGTCATAGTGGATAACACATTGAAATAGTTGGTTCATTGTGCTGCGGCAGTCAAAAAAGCAAACAGAATGTTGGGAATTATTAGAAAGGGAATGGTGAATAAAACGGAAAATGTCAATCGCTCCATGGTGAGACCCCCACCTTGAATACTGTGTACAATTCTGGTCGCCGCATCTCAAAAAAGATTTAACTGCGATGGAGAAGGTACAGAGAAGGGCGACCAAAATGATAAGGGGAATAGAACAGCTCCCCTACAAGGAAAGACTAAAGAGGTTAGGACTTTTCAGCTTGGAGAAGAGACGGTTGAGGGGGGATATGATAGAGGTGTTTAAAATCATGAGAGATCTAGAATGGGTAGATGTGAATCGGTTATTTACTCTTTCAGATAATAGAAAGACTAGGGGGCACTCCATGAAGTTAGCATGTGGCACATTTAAAACTAATTGGAGAAAGTTCTTTTTCACTCAACGCACAATTAAACTCTGGAATTTGTTGCCAGAGGATGTGGTTAGTGCAGTTAGTATAGCTGTGTTTAAAAAAGGATTGGATAAGTTCTTGGAGGAGAAGTCCATTACCTGCTATTAAGTTCACTTAGAGAATAGCCACTGCCATTAGCAATGGTAACATGGAATAGACTTCGTTTTTGGGTACTTGCCAGGTTCTTATGGCCTGGATTGGCCACTGTTGGAAACAGGATGCTGGGCTTAATGACCCTTGGTCTGACCCAGTATGGCATTTTCTTATGTTCTTATGCTCACTCCCGTGGCCTCCTAGGGCGTGAGCGCGCACATCTCCGACACTCAAATACACGTCATGGCAGGAACCTCGGGGGCGGCCCCACCTCATGACATCATTACCTCCGGATATATCTAGCCTCCGCTTCCGCTACCAATTTGAGTTAGCAAAGACTTCGCTTCGCTACTCTGCCTGCTCTAAGCTGTACGCTTAGACGCCACTTTCACACTATGGGCCTCGCTCCAGCGAAAGCTCTAGACAACCGCTCCTCGGGGGTCTTTTCTCTCTATTCATTTCCAGGATATTGGACCATTGGGTACTCGCTCCTCAAGGGCCTATCTACTTCATATCCTGCACCATGGACATTCGGTCCCACCATTCTACCATCAGGAAGACGCCTTCACTCTGTGAGTACCTCTACGATCCGGCATTCCAACTCCACCCACCAGCCATGGCGTTACCCGCACTGCGGGCTCCTGCCTATCGTGAATGTCTGGGTGAGACTATACTTCTGAGCCTGTTGAGTGTATTGGCACCTTGTGGATCAGTGCCTTACCTTCCTGCTTCACCATCTATTTGCAGCAGTACAATAAAGACTATCCATTCTGTGTCTGCTATCTGTGTCAGCCTATTGCAGTGGTTCCCCACGGGGCTTCTCCCAGTGGGCGGAGTCATCTCCACTGCAACCAAGGGTCCACAATGCCTCAAACACAACAGGACCGAAAGGTATCCCTCAGGAGGCAAGTGGTACTATAGCTGTTTTGTCCCAAAAAAGACGTTGAAGTTGGGTAGACAACTGGGTGCGCAGGGAAAAAGGCACAAAATCACCTCATGGCCTATCGCGTGCCAAAGGGAAAAACCTGGAAGATGGGCCCAGCCAAACAGCTGCTCAACCCACTGTGCCTACACTATCTCCTCACCTCTCCGAAATCCCCAGAGACGTAAGCGGGACAGGCGAACGCCAAGGTAACAGACCCTTTTCCTTCCTTTCCTCTCGCTGCTGTATTTTTTTTTTTTTATAAAGCAAAAAATTAACTTACCTGAGCTTAGCCTTCCCTGCCTGAGAGCCAAAATGGGTCCCAGGTACGAGAGGGCGAGGGCTAAATCACCGCCAAGCCTCTCTCGGCTTGCAACTGCTACTGGAATTTCTGGTCCACAACAGTCAAGACTATTGGACTGAGGGTACTCTACTGAGGGTGGCACCGCCCGGTATCACCGCAGGGGGCAAGCGGTGCTATATAGACATCTAATCTTTATATTATTTCTTTCAATTCCTTCTTTTCTTTTTTTTTTAAACTCACAGGCAATCCTCTGAAGAGAAATGCATGTCCAGCATTTGCTGGAGACAGAATACTGGCAGGCTGAATTCGAGGCAGGACTATATGGACGTGATGTCAACTTTTGTTCTGTCTCCATCTACTGGCAGAGATGCATAACCCATTCATTGGGACTGACCTACCTGAACACTAAGGAAAATGCTTTTGCTGTTAACCTTAAGAGATCATACAGACAGACAATCAGACAAATAAGCAGCTGCATACTCCAACCTAGACAGTTCTCCACACTCAGAAAGCTGCTGTATCCAGCACAATGCCGCTCTTGAGATATAACTATTGCATACTGTCACCTGCAAGGCCAGCGAACTTGCTGAAAGAGACTGTTTTAAGGACCACTCTAATCTCCTGTCCTGAGAATCCTTTAATGCTGCACCACCTTCCACACGAATGGTGGTCTTGCATGAAACAGCAGCCACTATAGCATCAACCTTTGGGAGTTGGAATAGCCTCTCTCAAGTTTCCACCAGAAGAGGGTATAACTTATATGGTATTTTTCGGACTCTGAAAAATACCAAAGGCTCTATTTCAGGGTGTAAAAGAAAAATAGTTGCAGATCTTTTCATACCCTTCAAAACAGGATCCCACTCAGGAGCTTCCTCTAACTTTGTCTTCGATAGTCTTAATGCTTTGGTAACCTGAGAAATCAAGGCAGATATCTCATCTCTATGTAATAATCTCACCTGAAGATCACCTTTACCCACTGAATATAATTCTTTCTTCCAAAGAATCCTGGCTACTACCAGGAACTTCCAAATCATTTTCTAATAAATAACTTCCAATTCAGAAGGACTTACAGCTACTTCCTGATCATCTGATCTACATCCCCTCTGAGACCTGATCAATTCAGGCTCTCACTGGAATATATTCAGATTTATTTTCTTTTTCAGGCCGATACAGTAAACGGTGCGAGAGAATGCCCGTTCTCCTGTGTGCGCGATTCGGAAAAATAATTTATTCAAATTAGGGCCCGTGGTAAAAAGAGGCGCTAGGGACACTAGCGCGTCCCTAGCGCCTCTTTTTGGACAGGAGCGGCGGCTGAATAAGGGGTAAAGCTAGCGCGTCGAAAACGAGCGTCCAAACGCGGGTTAACAGTGCGCTCCACTGGAGCGCACTGTACTGTATCGGCCTGTTTACTCTTTAAGGCCTGAAAAGCTCCATGTAAAAATCTAAAAAATTCTTGGGAATATTCTAGAGATGAATGACCCATTTCTTCATCTATTACCTCCGTCTGAATATTTTTCTCATGGACTAACATCAGAGGCTCCTGAAAATACCCCATTTTACTCTGTGCAGAACAGGCTGTTTTCAAAATGGCAGCCGCATCATCCTCAACCAAGCAACCCAAGTTAACAGATCCCGTAGAACCTGGAAAATGTGTTAATTTTACTTTTTGGAGCTGAACCTGGCTCACTAACCTTTTTTGAAGAATGAGCCTTTTTTGGTTTCTCCCACTGATCTGTGATTCCACAGCAATCAGAACAAGTGAGGTTGTCAGTAGCTGCATGTTTGCTTCCATAACACGAGCAATGTGTAACTTTATTAGCCATAGTAAGTAATTAACAGGCCTTGGATTGAGGAGATTCAAGATGGCGCGCTAAGAGGCAGGATGCTCGTCGACTCTCTCCTTTTACTTTAAAAAATTTCCATACTATCAATGCCGCACTCCGGCAAGAAGCAGAGGACCCGTGAGAGGCTGAATTTAGAAGCCTAGACCCCGGGTCCACAACGAGGGCCGATGGACGCCCATGTCCTAAGAGGGACAGCACCGCCGGGAGAGGAGTTGCTGGAAGCTGGTCGAGGAGGCGCTTTAACACCCGACAGCTTCCCTGACTCATTAACATCTTTGTCCCCGGCAGAACGGATGGCCCCCAAAAACCCGGCAATAGGTAGGACGACTACCCTGGCCCTGACGGAAAGGACCCCGGAAGGCACCAGGGAGGAACCCGCTAGGCACACGGAGGGAGCTCCGGGAGGAACGCGGCAACCGAGTACTGTCGGGTCAGAAGGGGAAGGAAACCTAAGAGGAGAAGAACAAATGCTGGATGAACTTCTAGAGTGGCAATCTGAAGAAGAATTGCCTACCCAGGAAAAGTTTTGTGAATTGCAGCAGTTGGTAAGACCTGAGCAGTTTACTCTAGAATCTATTTGGGTTGCTGTAGAAACTGTTAACAAAAATTTAACTACACAGCTAGATGAAGTATATTGTAAAATGGGACAAATGAATGCTCAGATTAAGAAAGTTAAAGAAAACAAATGGAAATGAACAAGGAAATAAAATTTGTTAAGACTGAAGTAGGTAGTTTGAAAAACCAGTATCAAGAAATGGCGAAAGACAATTTGTACCTCCTTAAGAAATTAGAAAACTTGGAAAATCAACAGAGAGGGAAAAATCTCAGATTGATTAATTTTCCTAAAAAGCTGACAACATCTCCGACTGAACTGTGGAATCAGTATGCAGTGGAAAACTTGAAGATTGTAAAGGAACTTTTGCCACCTATTTCACGATTATATTATTTACCTGTAAGGAAGAAAGTAATTAGTGAAAATGTTGGAATGCAGCAGCTTTCTCCTGCAAATTTAAACTTGACTGAGATTCTAGAAACATCTACAGAGGAATTACCTCAACCCGCAACTTTGATTATAACCTTTCTTCTGAACTCGGATAGAGATTGGGTATTAAAAGCATACTTTCGAAGTCAGCGGGAACCCTTTTTAGGGTTTAGAGTTCAGATTTTCCCGGATTTGGCTCGGGAAACACAAATGAAAAGAGTTTCTAGAGTTAAAGCCTAGAGTTTTGAAATTGGGAGCACAATTTTTTATCAAATTCCCTTGTAAGTGTATTATAAAAATTAGAGATGTTACATATACTTTCTTCCTGCCCTCTCATTTAAGGCAGTTTCTTAATGATAAAGAAGTAGAGAACCTAGGGGTTAAAGTTTAATCTGGTAATTGTTTGGTACCTCATGTTAGGAAGTAGTCCATCTCAACTTAAGTATGTCCCTTTTTGAAGCGAAATTAAGTTTAAATTTTATTTCCTGTATAAGAAAGTCGTCTCCTTGTGAGGATCTCCCCTTTCAGTAGAGGGCTAGTAAAGTGCATAGATAAATGTAGAGGTTATAATACAATGTGTGAGAAATAATGTATTCTGTATATGCTATTTTTTTTCCATTCAATGTAATAAATGTAATAAAAAATGTAATAAACAGTAAATTGAAAAAAAAAATAAGTAATTAACAACTTTCCTGTTTAGTAAGAGCTTTTTTTTTCTTACCACCAAGCAGTTTACCAGCCTTGTTACTTCTTTGTAGCAATGCTAAAGGCAATCATCTCTTACTCAGGAGGTCATTTGCCTGCTGATTAAACGGCACAATTCACTGCAGGTAATAGAGACTGCAGGAGCTTGGCTAAATTCAGCCAAAATTACTCTCAATACCATTCTAGCCTTCTCAACAGTAAAAGCTCAACTGTCCCTCCAGGAGTTGGGGAGAGAGAACACTGGCAATACTGGTTCTGGGCTAAGTATAAATGTTATTAGTGATGTTATTAAAATAACTGTCTCCAGTGGCTGGATAAGTGGACTAAACCCATTGGTTCCTGACTGGTGGCACAGTATGATAAGGAAGTAGAGGTTTACCTCAAAACATAGGGTCATATCGCCGATGAATGTAAATTATTTTTTTATTTTTATTTAATACTTTAATTAAATAATTATTGGCTGTGCTCTATTAGATCCATATAAAATATATTAAAATCAGCCCCCTTATTTGAGTTTAGGACTGTTAGTTGGCCTTTGATTGGACTTTTGGTTGGATTATATTAGTGTGTGTCAGATGTAAACTTAAGAAAAAGTTTGCTCATCATCCACTGGCACACTTTTATATAAGCAGGTGAGTCAAATAACATACTTCCATAGCAGCAAAGATTGACATTGTCGGCATCTTTCCCGATCCAATCAAATGATAAAAATCAGAGCTACAGCCTGGATCAGCAGCTACACAAAGACACTTAAGGGGAGCCCAGAGAAGCACAGAAATTTCATCCTATTCAGTCTTCAAAATGTTCAGGGTCAGAGCCAGACCTATGCAAAGTGGAAGCATATGTAAGTGTTTTAAGGAGATTTTGTTACATGATATCACACGTCCTCAAGACACTTTCCATACACTTGCACGATCAATGGTCTAGATGTACAAAGGGCAGGGATCACACTCTGTGATATGGCAAGGGTCCTCAGTCCACTGGGAAAAACCAAAGGGGTGCTCTGCAAAGATCATAGGGTATAACTGATCCTTGTATTTCCTCTACCACTATCTCTCACCTCCTGCTGGGCTTGCTTGAATGTCAGGCAACTGGACACTTGCCTGGTGGTAAATTCAGCCTGCAACCTCTGCAGCCTCTTCTCCTGTAATGTGAATGGGGAAAGCAAATACAAAAGTAAGATGTGCACCAACACTAGTGGCCGAAATAAATTCCTGCATGTACTACTCAGGCAATATGACAAATCAAATTAACAGGCACAAATACTTCACTTTTTGAGATGTCTATTTCAATTGAAATATTGGATGTCTGTTAGGTTTCATGTTTTAACCTATTGTTTATGTATTTGTTACTCACTTAGAAATAACAAATACATAAACAATAGGTTAAAACATGAAACCTAACAGACATCCAAGTTAATAGTGGAAGACAAGCTCAAAGCCTTAGTGACAGAATTGCAGGCAAGATAATTTGCATAATGTCCATCCATAATGGTATGCATATGTAAAATCAAGAGCTTCATTCCTGTAGGAAAGTGCTATTTCAGGGGTCCTCCCACATGCCCATACCTACTTCATTACAGGAAAAGAGAAGTGATTTAATTTTATTGTAAACTGCTTTTGGAGCTCTACCTAATTATGAGGTATATACATATTAAATAAATAAAAATTACCTTATAAAACATTGTCCTCTTTACATAAAGCCACTACAGTTGCTAAGCCAACACGTTACTACAGCAGATTAAGAAAGCATTAAGTTACACAGCACTGTCCTGCAGGAGACTGGATTCTTTGCAGGTTGTGATGGCTTTCTTTGGATCAACATGAAAAAAAAGATATAAAGGGATTTGCTGCTAAAGCAAAAGCTGCTGAGAACGGGATTTGTAGCTTGTTTAACATTTCTTTCTGCTTAGGGCTTTTGTTTGACTGTGCTATGAACTATCCTTCTTTCAGTTTGGTAGTGACAGCTGTTTTCTTGTTTTTCTTTCTTTTTCCACCCATTCCTGACTCAAACCTACACTTATAGACTATTGCCCAATAAGGAGAAAATTTATATAAAAAAAAAAACAATGTAATCTATATAACAGGAACCAGCTAGTGCTTTGGACAAATAAGTGCAAAATAAACCCTCATTCAAACTTTGTATATAGAGTGTACTGCTCATTTAGAGGGTTGGGTAATAAATGTTGCATAATAGTAACCAATTAGCTGCTTCACATACAAATAATGCAAAATTAAAATAAATAGTTGGTCTGTTATAGATCATGGAAAAACAGATTAGGAACAACAACTTGACACTGATTGGGGAAAATATTGCTTTGTATCAGGAAGGTGAGTGTAAGTAAGTGATTTAGGTCAAATGTTTATCATCTGCAAACAGAACAGAAGATTAAGTAAATGTCAGGGGGAGCTTAATTGGTAGTATCTTATTAGATCTTGTGGTAATTATTTCTAATTAGACTGATTGAAGCAACAAGATTCTGCAAAGGGAGTCACACTAAGCTACACAACTCATACATATATAAATATATATAGAAGTCTGAAAGGATACAATAAACTACTTCATGCTTCAAAGCAACAAATGAGCAAGCAAACAAGACTACAAACAGGTATTCTGAGTGTACAGGTGGAAATTCAATTCCATAGACTAGCTGATTTTACTTGTAGAACAGTTGAGGAAACAGGTAGGGACTTATAGGACTTTCATTTCTTTCAACAGATACAAGAAGCTCTTAACAAGCATGGCCAGGAAATGCTATCACCAAAGCTGTCACACGTGACACCGCTATGCAGACAGATACCCTGATTCATAGTGAGGAACCAGTTCAATATGAAAGTTGTCTGCAGTCTGTTCCCTCAGAGAACAGATGGCGAACAGAAAAAAAATTGGGAAGTTGAGAAACATCCAGGAGAATAAGGACATCATCAATGAAATGTTTATCAAGTGGTCAAAGATGGAAAACTCAGAGGGGAAGGTGAAACTGAACCATAAACTGGAACCAGATTACTATAGCCACTAGACCCTATATCCCACACCCTAAATTTCCCTCCAGCTGAAGGGTTGAGTATGATGATGAAGAAAAAGAAAAAAAGAAAAAGAAAAGAAAAGAAAAAGAAAAAAGAAGAAAGAAGAAAAAGAAAAAAGCAGAAGCAGAAGAAGTAGTAATAGTAGTAGTCTTGCTTCTGAGGAACACAGAGGCATGCATCCACCCAGGCATGTCCCAGGAAATGTATTGCCTGTTGAGTACCAAGATCACAGACATTATGGAGAGATTGCCAAGAAGCAAACCTACTGACTACTATCTGATGTTGTTCATCCACATTGGCACGAATGATACTGCTAGGCTCCACAGAGCGTGCTACAAGTGACTTCATGGCCCTGAGAGAAAGGATAAAGCAGACAGGGGCACAGGTGGTATTCTCCTCAGCCCTCCAAGTCAAGGACAAAGGACCAGACAGGGAAGATTACATTATAGAGATAAATGAATGGCTGCATACATGGTGTCAATAAGAGTATTTCGGCTTCCAGGACCAAGGGATGTTGTTTTAGGGAGTGATAAACAGAGATGAGTTCCACCTATTAAAGAAGGAATGCAGCATGTTTCAGAGCAGATTGCAAACCTACTGAAGAGGGCTTTAAATTAGGATCTGTAAGTGCCTAAAGATTTACCCAGGTAGTTAAGGTAAGTAAAAGTACTCGGGTAAGTAAATCTTAAAGGGAAAAAGGGGAAAACATGTGGAAAGCTATGCACACTGATGCTCATAGCATAGGAAAAAGTCACAGAGCTAGTAATGGAACAGGCTGACTTGTATATATATAGCTGTGATCACAGATATATGTGGTACATGGAGAACCATGAGTTGGATATAGATATACCAGGTTATAATCTATTTAGGAAGGACAGGGTAGGAAGAAAGGGAGAGCAGCACTATATAAAAAAAAAAAAAAATCAAAGCAAGCAACAGAACTGCAGGGCTTATGAGGTAAGGAGGCACTACCATTGGTTAAATCTGGAAAGAGGGAAAGTGAAGTTGCTTACCTGTAATGCGTCCTCTGTAGGCAGCAGGACAAATCAGCCACACAAATGGGATGACATCATCCGACAGCACAAAAGACAAACTTCTCAGAGCTCAGAAAGATCAAGGTATCTTTCTGCACATGCAGAGGGGGTTTCCTGTGTAGCTGTGCAAGCCTTCTTTTTTTTTTTATAATTAGAAATTTATTAGAACCCGTAAACAATAGACACATACTACACTGCACAACTCATCTCAAGGTCGACAAGGCCTCCAATGCAAAAGGAAGAACATAATCACGGTGTCCAAGGTCTCAGCAGTAGACATTAATTAACCCAATCTTCTTGAAGAACATATACTTTAATATACCTGGCCTCCTATGAAAACAATTTAATGGAAATATACAAAATAAAACAGGAAGACACTTCTTGTGCAGGTCTCTGATTTTAAGACCACACCCATCCCCCCACCCATTCCCCCTCCCTCCCCCCATCCGTCCCATTACCCCAGCAGTGTATATAGATAGCATTGACAGAGTGTGCCAGTGAAGGATATTTTAAAAAAAAAACTTAGACGTTTGAAAACCTTGGGGAAGAAGCACAACCACCTCTCTGACGCCATACCTCGGTCTTAATTAATTTTGGACCCCTTTCCAAACATAGGGTAACCATGTTTTATGAAAGGAAACAGTTTTATTCTTGTGAGTCGTGATCCTACTTAGGCGATAAATCAGATCTGCTCAAGCCTACACATTAGAACTAGAAGGAATAGAACTCTCTTCTCCATACTCATGCTATTCAGTAAAGCAATTTTTGGAGAAAGTACTATAGACATTTGTAATAAATCCCAGAGCCAGAAAGTCTGAATATATGGACAGGCCCACCAAGAATGAAAAACATACCTGAACTGCCACAACCTTTCCAACATCTATCCCATAATGAGGGATGTATTTTACATAAGCATTCAGGAGTATGGTACCACCAATATTACACCTTATATTCATTCTCTACTAAGGAGGCAGAAATCAACCTTTTACCAGTGAGCCGAAAGATCTCGGCCCAAAAATCCTCTGAAAACTCCTCACCCAGATCAGTTATCCCATGGCTGGATATATGAGGTTTTCAGCTTCAAAGCCTGATTTAACAGCATACAGATCATTTTCTGTAATCTGTCCACATATTTACTCAGATTCAAACAGTGTAACCCCTTTCAGCAGTTCTTCCCTTAAGTTAGATGTCAACATAAAATGACACAATTGAACGTAGGGGAATAATTCGGAATCAGGTAATTTATATTTTACTTGTAAATCTTTGAACTCCTAAGACCGAGGACCCCAAATATGTTCCCATTTATTGATTAAACACTGCATCCAAGAGGAAAAAGCCAAGTGGGCACAACTTGGAGGAAACAACGTATTATGGAACAGAAAGGTATTATAACATACCCTCGTTCCCACCAGAGATGACTTCCATCTCTTCCAGATATGTAGAGTAATAGATAATGGCTCCGGGAGAGCATGCAAGTGTTTCCAAGATTTTCTAGGTTGCCATATTAGTGCAGAAAGAGGCAACTGCTCAATGATTGCCTGCTCCAAGTGAGCCCACGGTTTACGTGTGCCCACTTTGTGCCAATCAACAACAGCCCTCAGTTGAGCTGCAGCATGATACCAAATAAGGTTTGGAACCCCAAGGCCACCCTGTAATTTGGATTGATAGAGAATTCTTTGAGCTATTCTGGGATGTTTACCTCACCAAATAAACTTCATTATCCTCTTTTGCCATCGATTTAATAAAGGGGTAGGAATATCTAATGGGAGGGTCTGAAAAAGATAGCTAAGTTTGGGCAACAGATTCATTTTTACCATTGCTTTCTGTCGTAGCCAGAAGATATGGTAATGATGCCATTCTTCCATATCTTTGTATAAATGGGCCAATAAGGGAGGATAATTTAGTTGGAATAAGTCTAGAGTAGCACCAATATAAACCCCTAGATACTTAGTTTTGTCACAAGCCCATCTAAAAGGGAATGTTCGTTTCCTCCCTGCCCCCCAACTTGCAGGGCAGGGAGGAAAATATTCAAAATCTCCAATTTGTCCCAGTTAATAGAAAACCCATATACTGAACTAAACTGGGAGATCTCTTTCACTATCTCGGTCAGGGAAGTAGAGGGATTTGTGATGGTAAATAAAATATCATCAGTAAATAGGGAAAATTTTGAGAAATAGTCCTCAACCTGAATCCCAGTAATCTGGGGATTTTCCTGGATACTCTGGGCAAAAGGTTCTAAAAACAGGGCAAATAATAGAGGTGATAACGGACAGCCATGCCACGTGCCGCAACACACAGGGAAGGCATCCTAGTAACCCCCATTAACCTTTATACAAGCTGTGGGGGTATTAGAGCTTTTTAAGCCATGTGAGAAAAAGAGTCCAAATTGCATCTTCTGGAGAACCTTAAACAACTAATGCCAATGAACTAAATCAAACACCTTTTCTGTGTCATTAATGAGTAGCAAAAAAGGAAGCTGCTTTCGTCTGGCCCACCAGATTGAATCTATTATTTTGCGAACGTTGTCAGAGGCCATCTGCCCAGGGATAACCAACCTGATCCAGATGAACGATGTGGGATATAAAACAATTTAGCCTACCAGCTAATATCTTGGCTAGCAATTTTAAATCAATATTAATAAGAGATATTAGTCGATAAGACTCACAAACCATAAGGTCTCTGTCTGGTTTGGCTAGTATAGTAATACTAGCTAAATTAGAGTTCTGCAAAAGGGAGCAGTCGCCATGTAATGCGTTGAACATTAGTTAAAGGTGGAACAAGAACTGGAGAAAACTTTTGATAAAAATGAGCTGTAGAGCCATTGAAGCCCGGTGACTTGCCAATTTTCAGCTGCTTTATTGCCAAAGAAACTTCCTGCTGAGAGATATCTTTATCCAATTGAAGCTGTTGAGTTTTGGCAAGCACAGGAGTAGAGACTCCAGCTAAGAATTGGTCAACTGCATCCAGGTCAATGGCAGAATTTGCTTTATACAGATCAGAGTAGAATCTTAAGACCTTCTGGTGAATATCCTTATTAGCCATTAACATATTACCTTGCTCATCCTTAAGCTTCACTACATTATTTTGCAGACGCTTTGGTTTTAATTTATTAGCTAGCAATTTATCTTTGTCTCCTTCAAAGTACTGTTGTTGGTCCAGTTCCAGCTGATGAGCAATTGTAACAGCATCCAGCTCGGCCAATTTAGATCTACAATACTCCAGCTGCTTAAGACAATCCTGAGAAAACGAATCCTTATGACTTTGTTCCAGTTGAGCTATTTACCTCAATAAGATTGACCTATTTTTCTCTGTCATCTTTTTAACATAAAAAGCCCTCGCTATCAGTTTGCCCCACGTGACTCCCTTCAAACAATCCCAGATGATTATAGGGGATAACTCTCCAGAATCATTAAGCTCTAAATATTCCTGAATGTCAGCATGAATCTGATCTACATAGGACTCATCTTCCAGTAAACTATCATTAAGCTTCCAGAAAAGCTGCCCTTTATCACAATCATAAAAAATCAATGACAGCCATATGGATGCATGACCTGACCAGGTAATAGGCTCTATATCCATGGCTAAAAATCTATTTATGAGTCGCCTTTCTAAAAATAATAACCCAATCCTGGAATATGACTTATGGACGTTAGGAAAATAAATATAATTTCTAGATCTAGGGTAACGGGACCTCTAAACATCCATGATATTACCCTGGGAGAAAAATGCCGTGAATAGAGCACGGTCTCCCCAAGGAGACAGAACCAGTACCTGATGAATTGTCCAGGGTCAGGTTTAAGGTAATGTTACAATCACCTGCTACTATTAAATCATATAGTACTCAACAAATCAATATTGGCAATCATTCTTCTAATCACTATACGATCTCTTCTGGTGTCCCACAAGGGTCTTCCCTTTCTCCATTTCTTTTTAACATCTATTTACTCCCTCTTTGCCATATTCTCTCATCTTTAAACATCCAATTTAAAATATACGCTGACATCATTCAGTTTTTGGTCCCTTACAACACTTCATGGTCTTCCACTCTTTCAAAGGGCACTCTATACATAAACACGATCAATACTTTGTTATCCCATAACAGACTTCAATTAAATCCTTCAAAAACAGAAATTGTCTACCTGACATCTATTGTGAACCCCTCAATGGCCCTCCCTCATCTTTTACTAAACGGCATTCCTATTCCTATCTTAAGTCATGCAGGTAGTCTAGGAGTGTTGATAAACTCAGATCTTTCACTAATACAACACATCTCCGCTATAATTAAAAAGTCAATTTTTCAAATTACATATGTTAAAGTGCCACCATCCTTTGCTTTTTTATCAAGACTTCCATACGGTTCTTCAATCCCTTGTTTTCTCTGGACTCGACTATTGCAATGCACTCTATCTGGGTTTACCCGATTCAGCCATTCATCCTCTTCAACTATTTAAAAATGCTGCTGCTCATATATTATCTGGTACTTCATTGAAAAACTCTACTCTCTACACTGGCTCCTCATCAAATTCAGAATCCAATATAAAACGCTGTCCATTATTCACTCACTTATACACAACCCGTCTTCAACTTGGCTGTGTTTCAATTTGCGAATCTACAAACCAACAAGACATTTAAGATCCTTAAATAAAAACCTACTATACGTTCCATCGGTCCGCCTTGCAAATCTGGACATTACTCGAAAAAGAGCTTTTTCTGTTGCAGGTCCATCTATTTCGAATAACTTACCAAACACCCTTTGTCAAATTTCAAATTCGCAGGAATTTAAGAAATCACTAAAAACATATCTTTTTCGATTACATTTTGACAATCTCTTATCAGAACACACCTAATTTCTCTCAATTAATGTCTCTCCTACATTTTTCAGCTATATTAACCAATATTGTTTGTCTTGTGTCCTTTTGTTCAATATTAATTTTATTCATTACTTATTTTTTAGTCATATTTTATGTTTGCCTTATTTTTTGTTACTCTGTTTTTATATTATATTATGTTCGTTTTTGAATTTTCTATTATGTATGTGCCTATATGTGAACCGTTTTGATCTATTTTATTTTGTAAAAGCGGTATACAAATATTTTTAAATAAATAAAAATGTCCTTCTGATCGTGCAGAAATAACCTCCCCTAAAGCAGAAAAAGGACCCGATTTCATATTAGGGGCATACAAGCTCACAAGTGTATATTTTTCTCCCCTTACAATAATCACCAGTAAGAGAAACCTACCATTAGAATCCTTATAGCAAGAGACCAGTTCAAAAATGAAATCCTTTCTGAAAAGGATCCCTACCCCCATATATTTAGCTGTGCTAGAGCACACCGCCCAAAATTGAGAAGGGTACATATCTTAGCA
The DNA here is from genome assembly GCF_901001135.1 of Rhinatrema bivittatum. Classification (NCBI taxonomy): domain Eukaryota; kingdom Metazoa; phylum Chordata; class Amphibia; order Gymnophiona; family Rhinatrematidae; genus Rhinatrema; species Rhinatrema bivittatum. The sequence goes on from NC_042618.1 coordinate 229,979,782, forward strand.
CATAAGGTGTTCTATCTGCTTTTTAGGTGCGTTTCTTGCACCAGTGCTATTGAAGCTTGTAACCTACTTAAATTGGCCAATAACAGTTTCTTCTTATGATGGGAATTAAGCCCTTTGACATTTAATGATATGATTTTAAAGGAAGTCATAATACAATGATTAATAAGGTAAAACCTATAAAATGTGAAGTCCAGTAAGTCAGACTCTTGGCTTACACCAATTGAATCCCCAATTCCCCAACCCAAAAACCAGTTCACATTCCTCTTTACATTCTAGGCCAAGGAGCTGGGGAAGCCAATGTGTGACGAAGTGAATTGCATCTTTGCCCTCTGTGTTCTCCAGAAGACCAAGAATACGAATGTTATTTCGCCAGGACCTATTTTCTAGGTCATCCAGCTTACAGGCAACTGCAGTATGCTGACCTTCCAATTTATCCACTTTGGCCCAGACCGAGGAAAAAGAATCCTCCAGTTTAGAGATATGGATTTCAGCATCTTCCAGCCAGCCCATGTGCTCTCGGACCATCTACCAGCTGCGTGATTTTGTCAACTACAATACTGACTCGTGTGTCCAAGCACTTAGTTATCCACACTGTAAACACTTCCAGAAGGGCAGCGACCCGATCTGAGCCGCCAGCTGCATTTATGAGATCTTTGTTCAAGTCTTCATTGGGAGATGGAGATGCCATTGCCTGCGCTCACCCAGCGACTTTATCCCGCATCACCTTTCGCTCTTTAGAATGCCTCTTGGACCAGAGCTCAGGGATAGAATTCTGACTAAAATCTTTAGAAAATGCCATAATTGCCTATACAGCGCACTAGAATAGGGTTAAAGTGAATATTAACGAGTAGGCCCCCACGGAAGCTCAGCAGGATGCATCTAACCACCTCACAGCATAATTGGAAGTCCGTTTTATGGGAAATTTAACCAAAAAAAATATTCTGAGAGACTTGCAAGAAAGTGAAAGAAATGAAAAATGAAGCAACAAGACTAGAAAAATAGGAAAATGTTATCGTATCCCAAAACCTTGATGAGCAGCTGAAGAGAGCATGCTAATTATGTCCTTTCACCTTGGTGGAAGGAGACTTGTGCTGCAGCAGCTGCACAGGAATCCCTGCACATACAAAGACCTAATTGGTCCTTCTGAGATCTAAGAAAGCTTTATCTGCTTTGGTACCAGATGTCGCTCCACTTGATAGCAATTTGGTTACTGTAAATGATGTTCTCCGTAGAGCACAAGATGAATTAGCCATGACACATGGAGTGATGTCATCTAATGGTTCCGAATGGACCCTTCTCTCTCAGCTCAGAGCTTTTGCTCTATTGAGCATGTGCGGGAGTTCCCACATATGTGTTTCCTTGTGAGCCCCCGATTCGATTTTAGAGCTAAATTTAGCTAGGTATTCTACTCTCAAGGAAGGAGGGTGGCTATTTGGCATTACTGTTCATCCTGTCAGTAAGCAAACTTGCTTTCTTAGTTAACATATAGGGCTGAATTAGTCATGGACATATGGGGAGTCCAAAGCTGAGAGCTGCAGTACAACATTTATTAAATAAGCAACTCAGACCCCACCATGGAGAGTAGACTATTGGGTGAACAGGCTACGCAAAATTGCTTGTCCAAATATACTGTCACTTTTTAATAAATTGTCCAGACAACAATGGGATGTGAAAGTGTGCACTGCCAACCAAGTTACAGCTTTGTCATACTGGGTTAGAACAAGAGATCCATCAAGCCTAGTAATCCTTTTGCCAACAGTGGCCAATCCAGGTTACTTGGCAGGATCCCAGGTGGATGATGGATTCCATGCTGCTTATCCCAGGGATAATGGAGAAATTACTTACCTGATAATTTTGTTTTCCTTCGTATAGACAGATGGACTCAGGACCAATGGGTATAGTGTGTTCTTGATAGCAGTTGGGAAGAAAACCAGGGTTAGACGCCAAATTCTTTTTCTTCCTGATGGCTTTCTTAGACCGCCTACCTTCATGCTTTTTGGGACCTTCCCTGATAGCAGTTGGAGATGGAGTCAGATTTCAATCTGATGTCAGCACTACATATACCCCTGCAGGCAGCTCTGCTCTTCAGTATTCTCCTCGAAAAGCAATTGTGGATATGTGTGTGTTTGAATAACTTGATTAACTAGCTTAACTTTATTAACTTGAACTGCTTCACGTGAATTTTAGCTGGAGACCGCCAGTGCACTAAACCGAGAAACACAGACACCCTGTAACTATGGGTGTCCTAAATAGAGGTAAAGCGTGCCTTACCTGTGCTTGTCTTGCTCACGGGGATCATCACCCGAGGTTTCTGTATTCTGAGGCAGCCGTGGGCGGGATACTAGTCCATCTGTCTACACTAAGGAAAACGAAATTATCAGGTAAGTAATTTCTCCATTTCCTAGCGTGTAACAGATGGACTCAGGACCAATGGGATGTACAAAAGCTACTCCCGAACCGGGCGGGAGGCTGCCCGTGGCCCACTTAGTACTGCCCTTGCAAATGCTGTGTCCTCCCGGGCCTGAACATTCAGGTGGTAGAACCTCAAGAAGGTGTGAATGGAGGACCATGTCACCTCCCTACAGATCTCGGCGGGTGACAGCATTTTGGTTTCTGCCCAGGACACTGCCTGGGCTCTGGTGGAATGGGCCTCGACTTGTAGAGGTGGAGGCTTGCCCGCCTCTACGTAGGCCGCCTTGATTACATCTATGATCCAGCGGGCTAAGGTTGCCCACGAGGCCGCTTCCCTTGTTTCTTCCCACTGTGAAGGACGAATAGGTGGTCAGCCTTTCGTACGGATTCTGATCTTTCCAGGTATCGAACTAGGAGTCTGCCGACGTTAAGATGGTGAAGGAAGCGTGAGTCTTCAGAGTCCTTATGCTCAACTGGAGATGGCAGCGAGATGGTTTGGTTTAGATGGAAATTAGAAACCACCTTTGGAAGGAAGGAGGGTACAGTGTGTAGCTGTATGGATCCCGGTGTGAATCTGAGGAATGGTTCCCAACAGGATAGTGCTTGAAGTTCGGAGATGCGACGGGCTGAACATATTGCCACTAGGAACGCAGTCTTCAAGGTCAAGAGCCATAGGGACAGACCGCGTGAAGGTCTAAAAGAAGCTCCAGCTAGGAAGTCGAGTACTAGATTGAGATTCCATAGGGGTACCAGCCACTTTAGAGGTGATCGGATTTGCTTGACCCCTCTCAGAAAGCGGGAGATGTCTGGATGGGAAGATAGACTGATGCTGTCCACTTTGGCTCTGAAGCAGGCCAGCACGGCCAGTTGAACCTTGATGGAGTTGAGAGACAACCCCTTCATCAAGCCGTCCTGCATAAATTCCAGGATCATGGGAATTTTGACTGTCCGTGGAAGGATGTCACAGTCTTCACACCAGGCTTCGAATATTCTCCATCATATTCGTATGTAGGTAAAGGATGTGGAGAACTTGTGTGCTCGGAGCAAGGTGTCAATCACTGCCCCCAAGTATCTGCTCTTCTTCAGGGGAGTCCTCTCAATGGCCAGACCGTAAGCGAGAATCAAGTTGTGTCTTCGTGGAGGATCGGTCCTTGCTGGAGCAGGTCCCTGTGTAGAGGTAGACCAAGGGGTTCCCCTCCAGGAGTCTTCGCATGTCTGCATACCACGGCCTTCTTGGTCAGTCTGGGGCCACTAGAAGTACTAGCCCCCTGTGGTGTTCTATCTTGCGGATGATCCCGCCCAGTAGTGGCCATGGAAGAAAGACGTACAGCAGGTCTTCCTGTGGCCAGGTCTGGACAAGGGCATTGATACCCTGGGATTGTGGTTCTCTTCTGCGGCTGAAGAACTTGGGGACTTGGGCGTTGGACCGGGTTGCCAGAAGATCTATGGCTGGAGTTCCCTAGCGGTCTATTATTAATTGGAAGGCTGTGGTTGACCATCTCCACTCCCCTGGTCTAGACTTTCCCTGCTGAGGTAATCCACAATGAAGTTGACTTTTCCCGCGATGTGGGCGGCCGAGATCCCTTGTGGGTTTGCTTCCGCCCACGCCATTAGGGGGTCTATTTCCAGGGACACCTGTTGGCTTCTGGTTCCTCCCTGTCGATTGATGTAGACCACTGTTGTGGCGTTGTCCGACATGAATGATAGCTTCTCCTCAGAGTCTGTGACTTAATCGTAGGCAGGCTAGTTTGACTGCCTGGGCTTCCAGTCAGTTGATGTTCCATCCAGACTCTTCCTTGTCCCATTGTCCCTGAGCCATCAGTTCCTGACAGTGGGCTCCCCCCCCCCCCTCGTAGGCTCGCATCCGTGGTGAGCAAGACCCAGGTCGGTGGGAATAGCCTTACTCCCTTGCTCAGGTGGTCGTCTTGTAGCCACCATAGAAGTTGGATCCATATCTCCGCCGGTAATTGGAGGCAGACTGTGTAGTCCTGGGACATTGGGTTCCATCGTGACAGTAGGGAACTTTGTAGTGGTCGCATGTGGGCCTGTAGAACCATCCACTTCCTGGTAACTGTCATTTCAAACATCATTTGAAATGACAGGTACCAGCGCACCCAGGATACTGTGTAGTGCAGTCTCCGGCTGCGGGGGGAGAGGAAAATACCTTCACCACCGTGCTCGGTCTTGCACCCACTGCCTCTCAGCCGCTCCCTTCTGGGGGTTAAAGACCTTGCTGGGAACCAGCTGCCGGACCGAGGCTTACCTCTGAGGGATCTCGGAAATCACCTCAGGAATTCTCGACTGGGGGAGGGACCCTTAGGTATCACCGCAGGAGAGCGGGGCTCGTCTTGTAGAGGTAAGATTTTGGATTTTCTTTCTTCTTTGGTTTGGATTTCCTAACGCTGAGCAAGCGTGTGTAGAGTCCCAAACTGCTAAGGAGACGGTGAAATACTGAAGAGCAGAGCTTCCTGCAGGGGTATATGTAGTGCTGACGTCAGATTGAAATCTGACTCCGTCTAGGAGCACACTATACCCACTGGTCCTGAGTCCATCTGCTACACGCTAGGAAAGCAATGAATATCCCCAAGTTCACCTTATGACTTATGGATGTTTCTTCCAGCAACTTGTCTAAATCTTTTTTAAACTCAGCTATACTAACAGCTTTTATTACATCCTCCAGCAACAAATTCCAGAGTTTAAGAACATAAGAAATTGCCATGCTGGGTCAGACCAAGGGTCCATCAAGCCCAGCATCCTGTTTCCAACAGAGGCCAAAACTAGGCCACAAGAACCTGGCAATTACCTGGCAATTATGCGTTGAGTAAAAAAAATATTTTCTCCTATTTATGTTAAATGTATTACCTAGTAACTTCATTGCATGTCTCCAGTCTATACTTTTTGAAAGAGTAAACAACCGATTTGCATTTACCCGTTCCAATCCACTCATTTTATAGACCTCTATCATCTCTTTCCTCAGCCGTCTCTTCTCCAAGCTGAAGAACCCCAACTTCTTTAGCCTTTCCTCATAGGGGGAATTGTTCCAGCTCCTTTATCATTTTGGTTGCCCTTCTCTGTACCTTTTCTAATTCTGCTAAATCTTTTCTGGTGGCCAGAACTGAACACAATAGTCAAGGATCGGTTACACCATGAAGCAATACAGAGGCATTATGATATTCTTTTTTTTTTATTCTAAATTCCTTTCCTAATGCCTAGCATTATATTTGCTTTCTTGGCCGCTACTGTATACTTAGCAGAGAATTTCAACATATTATCCATGATGATGCCTAAATTCTTTTCCTGTGTGGTGACTCAACCTGACATTATGAAGCTATAATTTGGTTTACTTTTCTTAAATGTATCACTTTGCACTTGTCCACATTAAATTACATTTGCTATTTGCATGCCCAGTCTCTCAGTTTTGCAAGGTCCTCTTGCAATTTCTCACAATATTCTTGGGATTTGACAATGAATAATAATGTGGTATCAACAGAAAATTTGATCATCTCACTTATTCCTAACTCTAGGTAATTTATAAATGTTATAAAGCAGTAGTCCCAGTACAGATCCTTGGGATACTCCACTAGCCACTTTACTCCACTGAGAAAATTGACCATTTAGCCCTACTCTGTTTTCTATCTTTTAACCACTTCTCAATCCACAATAGAACATTGCCTCCTATCCTATGGCTTTTTACTCTCATGAGGTATTTTGTCAAATGCTTTCTGAAAATCCAGATACACTATTACAACTGTCATGTTTATTCATGCCTTCATAAAATGTAGCAGATTTGCGAGACAAGACTCCCCTTTGCTAAATCTATGTTGACTTTGTCCTATCAAACTATGTATATCTATATGTTCAGTAATTTTGTTCTTTATAATAGTGTCAACCATTTTTCCCTGGCACTGACATCAGGCTCATCGGTCTGCAGTTTCCTGAATCACCCCAGAACCCTTTTTAAAAACAGGCATTATATGTTGGATACCCTACAGGTATCACAACTGATTTTAATGATAGTTTACAGATAACCAATAGTAGGTCTGCAATTTCATTTTTCAGTTCTTTCAGTACTCTGAGATATATATATACCATCTGGTCCAGGTAATTTATTACTCTGTTAATTTGCCTGGGTATATCTTCCAAGTTCAGAGAGATATTTTTCAGTTCCTCTGAATCATCAACCTTAAATATCACTTCTGGCAAAGGATATTGTATGATAATTTGTACTTTTAACATGCTAACTGGAGGAAAGAACCTCAGAATTTAGCCACCACAAAAACCTCAGGCAGATCCTTCTCCTCAATCATTGGTCAAAACCTCTATTTTTATCTAGGTGATAAAGCGCTGTTTTATGAATTTAAATATTTTTATATGAAATGTTTACTTGTCTTATAGCAGCAATAAAGAATGTTCTGGACTAGAATGTGGAGCTTGAGGAAACTTACAATCACTAAAGATTAAGTCTTTTAAACAGCAAATCAGTACAAGAAGCTGTTCACAAAAGTTACACTGTAGTTTGTTCATGTTAAAAGTAAAAATTGTTATATATCATACAATATTCCAGTGGTCTGTAATATATTTGATTGAATATTTGAAATTCACCTTACTGAGGAAGGTGTATCTGCCTTACACCTTCTTCAATAAAGAATTTCTCTGCTACGGCCTTGTACTCCCCTCAGTGTTCCTTTTACCCCTTGATCATCTAATGGACCAATTGACTCCCTCACAGGCTTTTTGCATCAAATGTCCCTGAAAAGTTTTTGTGTGTTTTTTGCTTCAAATTCTATCTCTGCCTTTCTTATCAATGCTTTTGCATCTAATTTGCCAGTGCTTAGGCTGTTTCCTGTATTCTTCATTCAGATCCTTTTTCCATGTTTTAAAAAAAATGTTCTTTTGGCTAGAATAGCCTCTTCTCACCTCACCTTTTAACCAAGTGAGCAGTCTTTTGGCCTTCCCTTCCACCTTTTTTAATGCATGGAATATATTTGGTCTGGGTTTCCAAGATGGTATTTTTAAACAATGTCCGTGCCTGAGGTAAACAACCTTTGCAGTTGCTCCTTTCAATTTTTTCTTAACCATTTTCCTCATTTTACCATATTCTCCCTTTTGAGAGTCAAAAACCATCACAGGAGGATTCCTTAGTGTCCTCATTCCAGTTTTTAAGTCAAATTTGATCATGTTATGATCACTGTTGTCAAGTGGCCCCAACACGGTTACCTGTCACATCAAATCTTATGTTCCACTAAGTATTAGATCTAAAATAGCACCTCATGTCTTTTCTTATACCAGCTACTCCACAAAGCAGTCATTTATTTCATCTAGTAGCTTTATCTCCTTAGACTGCCCTGATTTGACATTTACTCAGTCAATATTGGGGTAACTGAAATCACTCATTGTGTTGCTAATTTTGTTATCTTCCCTAATTTCTTTTAGCATTTCATCATGTCTTTCATTCTGGCCAGCAATATACCACCACTTCTTTTCTTTTCCCCTTTTCACATGGAATTTATATCTATAGATTCTTCAGTGCATTTTGCTTCCAATAGGACTTTTATCCTGTTTGTCCCTGTGCCCTCTAACATATAGCACAACCCCTCCCCTCCACCAACTTGATCCAACCTATCATTGTGACAATTTGTAGCCTGGTATGACAGTGTGTTATTGGTTATCCTCCTTCCATCAGGCCTCAAGATTCCACTTCTATCTGTTCATTTAGTGCTATATATTCTAACTCTCCCATTTTTTTTTTAAAGACTTCTAGTATTTGTACATAGATAGTTCAATAGGTACTACTGTCAGATAAGCCACTGATGTAACCATGGCTCTCATTTGAAGAGTCTGCAATCTGGAGGCCTGCCAGGGAATAACAATGTACACATAATCTGCTAGCCAATTGGACATTGTTCATTTGGCAACTGCTATATCCAGTCAGTTAGGATAACAATAGATGAACAGTTGCGAGGCCTGATGAGTTCTTTTTCTATAAGCAGCCAATGCTCTTTTACAGTCTAAGGAATGAAGGGCCTTTCCACTTTCATGTGTGTGTGGCCTCAGAAAGAATGTAGGTAACAGGATGGCTTTATTAATATGGAAAGCTGAGACCACCTTTGGTAAAAACTTTGTGTGGGTGTAAAGCACCACACTTTTGTGGAAGAATTACATATTAGATTAATGAACCAAAGCCTGTAGCTCATTAATTCTTCTGGCTGACATGATTACAACAAGAAATAATACTTTCCATGTGAGAAATGAGAAAGAAAGATGCCAGTGGTTCAAAAGGTGGCCTTATAAGTTGTGTCAGAACCACGTTAAGGATCCATGGAACAGGTAGTTTGACATCTAAGATTAGCATGCCATAAACCTTTCATAAACTCTGGACTACCCTTAATCTGAATATGGTAGGCCGCTAAACACTGATGTACTCTCACTGATGAAGTACTGAGATCTGAGGAAGAAAAAGAGCAAATACTGGAGTAGCTCTCATGGCTCACATGCAAATGGGTCCAAGGAGCTTTGCTGACACCAGTACAACAGTTTCCATTTAAAGCCATAAGCTCTCCTAGTTGAGGTTTTTCTGGTGGACACTATTGTGTCCTTAATTGCTTTGGGCAAGGAAAATGGGACAGAGTGCGCAACATCCAGGCTGTCAAGCTGAGAGGAAAGGTTAAGATGTTATAGACATCCCTCTTCTTGAGTTAATAAGGATGGATCACCCCTAGAGGGATCGGAGGGCTGGTGGATAGTTGTCCCAGGTACATGAACCACATTTGTCTGGGCAACACTGGTGCAATAAGTTTCAGAAAGGCCTGGTCTTTAAGCACTTTTTATTAGAGATGTGCATTCGTTTATCACGAATTAGGCAATTTCAATTCCAATGGTTTTGGAGACTGGTCAAAAATTTGGTCCATGATTGGGCTGGACCTGCTATGTCACTTTTGGTTGGCATCTTTCATATTGTCAGTTTTGAGCGGACAGCTGTTGCTGTGAGAGAAGAAGTGGAACTTGGTACTGATGGAATTGACAGGGCAGCTCTGGAAATATACATCCTTAAAAAAAAAAAAAAAAAAAAAAAGAAGTAGAGCCACCTTGAAGTGGACTACTGTTCTGAGCTGGTTAAGAGCGAATGGATTGCTGCATGTTGCTCCTTGATTTGAACAATGATCTCTGAAGAGCTCTCCCAGGCAGGAGCCGTCTGCTACCTTATCATGGACATTGTGCAAACTACTGGTTCTTAACCAAGCCATTTGAAGTGCTCTGATGACGTTGATGAGGAGTGTGCTGTCGTATCAAATGCTTCGTAAACTGACCAAATAAGAAGGTATATACATTCTTCCACATTGAGAGGCAGTTGTGGGTATGCAGAGCCACTGTCCATTGGAGGAAGAAATGGCTTCAATTTTTGAATGTAATCATGTAAGCACTGCACCATGTAAAACTAGTAAGCAGAAATGCATACATTAAACAGAGCTCTGGAACTTTTTTTTTTTTTAAACCAAAATTGTCTTTTCCTGGTGGATTGCTTGGGAATATTTTTATTCTCTTTGCCCTTTTTAGCACTGATTCTACCACAGATCTGGCTATTATAAATTATGCTTGCTGAAGCCTCTAAAACTGTTCACAGATTACAAATTCAGGTTGATCATACAGGTTTTAGTATTACCATCTTTATTTATTTATTTGTAGAGTTTTATATACCGTTATTCGGTAGAGCCATCATAACGGTTTACAAAATATGCAATTATCATACAAAATATGCAATTAGCATACAATCAAATGGAGTTAACATGGTAGTTGGGAACAGTAGAGTATTGGGAACAGTAAACATTTTTTCTTAGTAGTTGAATAACAGAATAGTGAGGAGAACATTTTCAATGAACTTAATGAATCAAGTGAGAGAGCAGGGAGGGGTGAAAAAGGAGGGTACATCAGGAGAGCATGAAGAGGAGGATTATGCTTGCGAGTTCTGTTGAGGGCTGGGATTTAGACTACTATAAACACCCTATTTACTTGGGCTTCCAAAAAATACTTTGCATGCCCTTCAGGTCCTATAGAATTTGGCCACCCATTTGATATCCAGGTTAACAGGAAGACCCACATCTCTCATTTTGGAAGAGCTCCACTGGCTTCTTATTGAGCAGAAAATACAATTTAAAATTGCTTTACTGATACATAAGAAGCTTAGAGTGGACTCACTGCCGTGGATCAATCAGAGGCTACACATTTATAATCAGACATGTTCCTTACAAGCACAACAGAGATATCTTCTCAATGTAGCATCCATCTGTTCTATCCACTTGTCGAGATACGGGAGAGAACTCTCTCTCTGTTGCTGGCCCTGTTCTCTGGAATTCATTACCAGTGGACTTTTGAATCATGGAATGCACAAAGTCTTTAGAAGTGATTAAAAATATTTTTAGTCCAGCAAGCTTTTAATGACTGATTTTATGTGCCGTGTAGTTTTCCTGACCAAATTCTTGAAATAATTGAATGTGTTTTGATTGGCATAATTTATGGTTTTATTAAGATTTATATGCTGCAAAATACACAGCTCTAAGCAGCTTATAAAATCATTCATAAATTAACTTAAAAAAAACTGATTGATGAGGCAACTGTATTACTCTAATACTAGAGTCTTCTGGATTCTATACTTTAGATCTAATTTCCTGGCTGCTAGGGCACAGGAAATCAGATTCTCCCACATTCTTGTTTGTAATTCTTGCAGGATAGTATGGATTGGAATAGCTGCCAGCTCCACTGGGGTATTTAGAATCTGAGAAGGCCAAAGACATCTGTACAAAGGTTTTTGTCCTTATGGATGTTAATGCCAAATGCTTTACCCAACTTATCCAGAAACCTGAAGTAAGAGGTGCTCAGTTGGAGACAAGTGTTCCGGAGACTCAGGTAGGAGGTCAGAGGGGATTCCCGTTGAACCTTCCTCAGATGCTAGAGGAGAGTAGATACTAATTCAGGACCCCAGTGATGAAGTAGGCAACTGAAGAGGGGTCCTTAGTCACCCTAGAGGGGTGTATTCTTGGTGAACATCCTCCAACTGATTGGATTCTACTGCAAATGAGTGCCAAAGGCTAAAACCAACCCACAAGGGTTCTGATGGAGTACCCATCGGGTCAGAAGTAATTGGTCCTTCTTGCAGGAGTAAATCTGATATCCTGGAAAGGAGAGGTTGAAGAGTGCCCTCTTTGTCCTTAGCTGCCAGAGAGGTAAAGAAAGTCCAACTTTACCACTTGGTCTTAAGGGCTGACATACTGGCTAGGCATTCAAGGTGGAACATCCTCTTCAAAAACTAGGATGAAATCTTCTTGCATGTCATCTGGACTTTGTAAAATTTGTCCTGGGGGGCCTGTTAGAAATTCAGGGCAACATGGAGTAAATGGGATCTGGGTGTCTCTGTACATAGGCCTTGCTGCAGTAACCTCAATAGGAACACTGCCCAAGGAAATGGCAAAGGGAAGTGAAGCATATCTCCTCCTGCCCCTGAAAATCTTCTTGAAGTTACTGAAGGAATTGGTGACTTTGTGAAGAGTTGCATCAGAAGAACTGCACTCCAATGCATCAATGACGCAGAAGCTTGATCCAATGAACGACGCAATGAGGGAAGGAGCATCAATGGCTCTGGTATCCAATGTGTCAACAGTGCCAAACCTATGTGCATCATGAATAGTGTGCTAGCTGCACTGATGGCACCAAAGTGTGATAATGCAAAGAGTAGTGCTTCTTTTTACTAGGCTCCAAGCTTTGTGATGCTTATAAAGAGCTTAGACACCCAAGATGGTGTTTGTTTGCTCGATCTTGAGAAAGTGGGGGGGCTCCTGGTCTATTCCAGTGAGGAGCTCCTGCTCAACTTGGCAACTGAGGTGCAAGCAGAGGCTCTGCTCTGGAAGAAGGATCATCTGTGGCTCTATAGAAACACTCAGGCCCTGGAATTTTGGGAGAATGGAAATCTCCAGCCACAGTGGTAACAATTGGCCTGTCATGGTTCAATCCTAGACACTGGTAACAGATGCCATGTCCATCTTTAATAGACATTTTCCTACCACACACAGTCCTTGAAGCCACTAATGGTGGGTTTCTTGGTGCCAGACGTCATGCAAAGAAATTTTTATTCTATTTTTTTTTTAACATAGCACTGAAAAGCGCTGTTTGTAGGGTTGCTGAAGCAGCAAGGCAACATAGCAATTGAAAAATATGAAGATAATTAAGATAACAGAAGATATCAATTAAGGGAAAAAAAAAAAAAAGAGTGTACACATGCTGATGCTCAGCACGAAAAAAAAGTGAGGGATTCATGAGGCAATGCCCTTGTGGAAACGCCCAAGCATGCTCAATAGAACAAAAAAAAAAAAAAAAAGAAGGGTCCATTCAGTGCTGTTGGATGACATCACCCCATGTATAATAGCGAATTCATCCCTGTTTGTTGACAGAGAATGATTACATCTTGCTTGTCCACAGAGAATGGAACCATCTATTCATGTTGTCATATACAGATCTCCTTCACAGGCAGAAGAAATGGACAGAAATTTAAATTGAACACAGTCACAAAATTGCTATGAAAAGGGAGGTGCTATTGCTAGGTGATTTCAATCTGCCGGATGTTGACTGGGACATCCCAGCTGCAATGTTGTCTAGAAGCAGGGAGATTCTGGATTCTCTGTAGGAAAAGCTGTTCCATCAACTGGTAACAGAAGCAACATGAGTGGGGAGGGATGATACTGGACCTGGTGCTTACAAATGGGGAGTGTGTTTCTGATGTCAGTTGGGGGGAAGAGGGGAAATCATCTGAGATCCGGTGATCACCAAAATATTGGGGTTCATTATTAGAAAACAGGCAACGGTAGATCATTTAAAGGCGAGGGCCCTGGACTTCAAGGAAATTTTGGAGGTCGGGTGGTAAGGGGGGAGTATCTCAAGGATGGAATGAGCTAGAGAAGTAGAAGAGCAGTGGGCAAAACTAAAAAGGAGAATTTGTAAGGGCAACAAACCTTTTTATTAGAAGGCTAAATAAAGGAAAGATAAACATGAAGCCTCAGTAGTTTTCTAAAGGTGACGGAAAAGGAAGGGAAAAAAGGTTAGCATAAACTACAAGAAATTGCCTAAACAGAAAGAAAGGGAAAATATCTGGATAAGCTAGAAAAGCAAAGGCACAAATGGAAGAAAAATAGCTAATATGGGCAAAAGAGGGCAATGAGACTAGTCTAGATAATTTAGTGATAGGAGGAAGTATAGAGATGGGATTGTAAGACTTAAAGGTGAAGGGAGAGAATATGTAGAGGCTGATGGAAAAGCAGAATTGCTAAATATTTCTGTTCATTGTTTAGTGAGGAAAGGCTTGGAATAGGACCACAGATAACTGTCAAACAAATGGAAGGTATAAAGACCTCAATCAATTTTCAGAAGACTGCAAAGAGCTATCAAAACTAAAAGTACACAAAACAATGGGGCCAGTCTAAGGGAAATTTTGGCATCTCTGTTGTCTGACCTTTTAAAAGCTCCTTTAACATCTGGAATGATTCCAAAAGACTAGACACAGGCAGTTGTGGTTCCTTTTCACAGAAGTGGAAATAAGGTGTCTGAGCACTACAAGCCAGTTAGTCTGACCCTCAGAAGTGAGAAAATTAATGGAATCACTGCTAAAACAGAAAACAGTACAATTTCTGGAATCCAGTGGATTACAGAATCCAAGGAAGCATGGTTTCTTGAGAGATAGGTATTGCCCAACAAATCTAATCAATTGCTTTGACTAAGCAATGAGAATATTGGATCAGGGAGAGCATTTAATCGGGCCGATACAGTAAGGTGCGGTAGAAAGAGGTGCGTTAGTGCCCGGCGCACCTGGGTTTGCCGCACGCACAGTTCGGATCACCTACCGCTCGATACTGTATTTAAATGGCATGCAAATTTGCAAGCCGCGTCCAACGCGCATCCATGAAGCGCAATCCATTTTACTGTATAGGCGCTATACAGTGCCTATACAGTATCCTGGGTGTGCTGGTACCTGTCATTTCAAATGACGTTTGAAATGACAGGTACCAGGAAAGTGGATGGTTCTCCTACAGACCCTGCTGCCTTGAGCGCCCGGCGCCAGCAAGCCCCAGCAGCCGGCGATCGGAGGCAGGGAGCGCAACAAAGCACCCTCCTTCGGACGGACAAGAGAGACGAAATTTCACAGTCCCAAACCAACCCAATCCACAGAAAAAAAAAATGCTTCTCGCACTTAGTCACCCAGTCCCAAACCAAACCAACCCAACCCAAGCCCCAGCAGAGAGAGACGAAATTTCACAGTCCCAAACTTTCCCCCAGCCCCCGCTCACCTGCCCTGGCGCAGCCATGCAAGCCCCCAGCAGCAGCAGTAGAAGGGCGTCAAGAGAGAGCGGCTTCAGCAGCCCCGCCGAAGGATGAATACGTGCACGCCTGTACGTCCAATATGGGCGCTCAAGGCAGCGAAGGCGCATGCACACATGCCATGACCGGCTGGACGTCTGAGGTCACGGCGTGTGCGCATGCACCTTCGCTGCCTTGAGCATCCATATTGGACCTACAGGCGTGCACCTATTCACCTTCGCTGGCGGGGCTGCTGAAGCCGCTCTCTCTCGCCGCCCTTCTACTTCTACTGCTGCTGCTGGGGGCTTGCGTGGCCACGGCAGGTGAGCGGGGGCTGGGGGAAAGTTTGGGACTGTGAAATTTCGTCTCTCTCTGCTGGGGCTTGGATTGGGTTGGTTTGGTTTGGGACTGGGCGGCTAGATAGCAGGTTAAAAAGGCGATAGTCGGGGCGCACTTTACTGTATGGGAGGGAATAGCTAATCGGATCGCTTACATACATATACATGCCGCGGGCGGAAAGGGAAACGCATCAAGTTAAAGAAGCAGTAAGGATCGGTAAAAACAGATAGTGAATCACGGGTTAGACTTACGCGGCCAAATTGTGAGCACACAGCAGGTTAGAAACGGGGTAACTGCAGCCACGCTTTACTGTATCGGCCTGAATGTAATTTACTTGGATTTCAGCCTTCAACATGATTCTGCACAGGCAACTTGTACACAAACTGAGGGCCCTAAAGTGACTTGACTGGGTTAGAAACTGACTGAAAGAGAGGTAACAAAGGGTAGTGGTAAATGGAGTTCACGCATTGGAAAGGGGGGTTATTAGTGGTATGCCGGAGGAATTTGTGCTTGGTTCAGTTCTCAACATTTTCATCAGCAATATTTCAGAAGGGCAATTGGGAAAGGTTTGCCTTTTTTGTGGATGATACCAAAATTTGCAACTGGGTACACACCCTGGAAGGTATGGAAAGCTTGAAGGAGGGATCTAGTGAAGCTCAAGGAATGGTTTGGAGTTTGACAGCTAAAATTCAATGCTAAAAAAATGGAGAAATTACTTACCTGATAATTTTGTTTTCCTTAGTGTAGACAGATGAACTCAGGACCAATGAGTATAGTGTACTCCTGATAGCAGTTGGAGAGGGATCAGATTTCAATCTGACATCAGTCCTAGTACATATACCCCAGCAGGAAGTGCTGCTCTTCAGTATTCTCCTCGAAAAGCAATTGAGATATATGTGTGACTGAATAACTTGTATAACTTGATTAACTTGAACTGGTTGAATTGGTTATAGCTGGAGACCGCCAGTGCCCTCAACCAAGAAATGTCGACACCCTGCAAGATGGGTGTCCTAATTGGAGGGAAAGCTTGGCTTACCCGTGACGCTCTCGCGGATGTCACCCGAGAATTCCATGAATGATGGCAGCCGTGGGTGGGATGCTGAGTCCATCTGTCTACACTAAGGAAAACGAAATTATCAGGTAAGTGATTTCTCCATTTCCTAGTGTGTAACAGATGGACTCAGGACCAATGGGATGTATAAAAGCTACTCCCGAACCGGGTGGGAGGCTGCCCGAGGCCCACTTAGTCCTGCCCTTGCAAATGCTATGTCCTCTCAAGCCTGAACATCCAGGTGGTAGAACATGAGAAGCTGTGGATGGAGGACCATGTCACCGCCCAACAGATCTCAGCGGGTGACA